>NC_042994.1:20983214-21290714 GCF_901001165.1 Salmo trutta
CACTTGACTCCTAGGAAAGGCCGCGTCAGCCTGGAGGTTTATCGCACAATCCCCTAGATGATGAGGGAGTAATTGAGTCACCTACTTTTTACTGAAGGCGATAACCAAATCGGCATATTCAGATGGAATGTGCACAATGGAGACTGGTTCTGGACTCTCCACCGTGGTCGCACCGATGGAAACTCCTATACACCCGCCTGAGCACTCCCTCGAGCACCCCTTAAGAGCCCTCTGCCTCCATGAAATATTAGGGCTATGAGTAGCCAGCCAGGGAATTCTCAGTACCACCGGAAACGCCGGGGAATCAATGAGGTACAGGCTGATACACTCCTCATGACCCCCCCGCGTTACCATGAGTAGTGGCACTGTGACTTCCCTCACTTGGCCGGATCCTAGTGGTCGACTATCTAGGGAGTGTACAGAAAAGGGTTGTTCCAACTGAACCAGGGGAATGCCTAACCTAGTGGCGACCCCACGGTCCATAAAACTCCAAGCTGCGCCTGAATCGACTAGTGCCTTATACTGGAAGTGAGGGGAGAAATCAGGGAAACAAACAGAGGTGTACATATGATCGACAGGGGGCTCTGGGTGTGACTGGTGCTGACTCACCTGGGGGGTCGATGTGGTGCTCTGCCTGCCATCCGAACTCCCGGGTGGACCTCTCCAGCACCGGTCCGCAGTGTGCCCTCTACGACCACAATGGGCGCAGGAGAAGCCCCCCCCTCCGGTCCTCCTAGCTGCCGCCCCTCCTATCTCCGTGGGCGTGGGAGCAGGAGGGCCGGGAGGTGGAACAATCAGACCCCGACTAGAACGCCCCCGGGCAGCTAGCAGGTTGTCCAGCCTGATGGACAAATCAATAAGCTGGTCCAAAGTGGTCGTATTGTCCCGGCAAGCCAGCTCCCGGCGGACGTCCTCACGAAGACTGCATCTGTAGTGGTCAATCAGGGCCCGCTCATTCCACCCCGATCCAGCGGCGAGAGTACGGAAGTCCAGGGCAAAGTCCTGAGCGCTCCTCGTCTCCTGCCTCAGGTTGAATAATCGCTCACCCGCCGCCTTGCCCTCCGGGGGATGATCGAATACCGCCCGAAAGCGACGGGCGAACTCCGGGTAGTCGCTCCTAGCCGAGTCTGGGCCATCCCAGACTGCGTTGGCCCATTCTAGGGCTCTACCCGTGAGGCATGAGACGAGAATGCTCACCCTCTCTTCGTCCGAGGGAAGGGCCCGAACGGTCGCCAGGTACAGATCTAATTGTAACAAAAACCCCTTGCACCCGGCGGCCGTACCATCGATCTCCCTGGGAGCCATGATCCGAATCCCACTCGTGTTGGGTTCGGTGGGTACTGGTAGGGGCGCAGGGTGGTGAGTAGGCACTGGAGGTGGTGAGGGAGCAGCTCTCTCCCAGCTCTCCAAACGGACCAGCACCTGATCCATGGCCGTGCCCAGTCGTTGAAGGAGGCTGGCATGTTGTGACACTTGATCTGCCATGGATGGTGCTTCGGCTCCTGCTGACTCCATCTTGTGGTGCGGGATTCTGTCACGTCTTTGAAGGAGCAGGTAACGGGTGAGTCAGGCGCAGGAGACAAAAGGTCCGTAGAAAATATTTAATGAAGTCCAGAGTGAATACAACGATTAGGCAGGGTGCAAAACACAAGAACGAGGTAGAACAGCTCCAAAACTCAAAATACACGGGACGCAGCCCGGCAACCCTAATGCCTAATATCAGCGTTGTGTAAATCAGACAAATAGGAAAATTAATCCAGCCCTAAACCCAAAACGTAACACGAAACAATCCCGCACAACTCCAAACAAGAAACTGACAAACTAAATACCCTCCCACTAATTACAAACAAGAAACAGGTGCGCACTAAACAGACATAACTAACAGACACATGAAACATGGATCGGTGGCAGCTAGTAGGCCGGCGACGACGACCACCGAGCGCCGCCCGACCGGAGAGTGGCGCCACCTTCTGTGGACATTGTTACAAACATGGCCATGTTATTTTGATAAAAGTGTCTCTCTTTGACACCACCAGGGGTGCCACCACACTACCTCTGGTGAGCGTAGCGGAGAATTTACATGCATGCGCAGTTACTTCTTAAGGCCTGTCTACTATTACGAGGAGATACAAGCTCCAGTTCGCTATAAAATCACCCATTTTCTACTAGGTTCTATTTTCAATAGCCAACGGCGACTCAAGAAAAGTCACCACCATGAAGCAGAAGTGTGATGGTGCAATAAAGAAGGTAATGCCTTTAACTTCTGACACAGACCTGGGCCACGTGGCAGCCCGTTGGTTTCTGCCTCATGCCCCGGCCTCACAGCTGGGAGGGGGCAACAAGCTGGCATTGGGGGACTTTGGCAGCGCAGCAGTCTGCCAAAACTCAGGGCTAGGGCCCTGAACCAGGTCAAACCTGCAGGGAAGCAGTCTTAAGCTGCAGCCGCAGCAAGGATTGTCCCCTCTAACCCTTCTAAGAAGGGTTGGTCAACCTAGGGCTCAGCCTTTGCGGATAGTATGCATGGCTCTATGCTCTACCCTCCCTCTTTGGGTTTAATGGTTGCTACTCCTTCACCTCTCAGAATTTTGCAGCTGTGGGAAGGCAGGGCTGTGTTAAGAGAGACTCTATTCTCTGTGCAGAAGCTCACTTTTGTGGCTGTGCTCACATGAGATGCACTTTTTGTACCCCCCCCCCCGAGTCCCTCCCTCAAGCTCTCTACCCCTGGCGCCTTCTCAGATTTTCAACTAGGGGCTAAAGTCAGCATGTCACCCCTCCCTCCTGTCTCACCGACTCACGGAGCAGGATGGCAATATGTCTTTCGCCATCCACTGTGGCCCTTTTTCTGCATGCATATGGCCTTTTGCCTCTGACTGCTATGGTGTGAGCTATCACAGTTAATCCAGTTCTAGTATGCACCGTTCCGGTTTTCCCACCAGAGGTGCTGCTACTCTGTTCAAAAAGTCAGGGGAATCCTAACCTAACCATTCTGCTTCCCTGTTCTACGAGAGGACAGGTTTCCAGGGCTCACTGGTGTTTTTTCCTCTACATGGAAAAGCAGACTTGGTTCTGTTATGGAGAACACTCCATTTAGCTAGAGATCAGTCGGAATAGTAATTCTGGATCTTAGCGAAAAGGATATGGGGCTTGTTTCTCCTCGTAAGATGACTTAAGAGCAGACTCTGACCAACTGAAAAGAGCAAGTTTTGGAGCAAGTTTTGGGTCAAGTTGAATAGGCCTCTCATACACCTTTGAATTCGATTCAACAACATTTCACCCAGAAGTCATTTGGTAGGGGGCAGAGCCAAAAAAGATGAGTCAATGAGCCCTCTTAGGTTTTACATCTGTCACACATTGGGGAAACCCGGGGATAGATTCTATGTAGTCTGGTTTTGGAGTAGTGAAGCCTGTTGATGATTTATATTGCACCAATTGATACCTGGCATTAATGGAACAAGAGTAAATTCTAGACAAGGCTTTTCCCCAGATCTCATCCAAAATCTCAATTTTTTCGCTTCTTGCACTGAGATGCAGTGCCTTAAACCGCTGCACCACTCGGGAGCCCCAAATCAGGCCTTCATGGTCAAATTGCTGCAAAGAAATCACTACTAAAGGACACCAATAATAAGAGACTTGCTTGGGCCAAGAAACACGAACAATGGATATTAGACCGGTGGAAATCTGTCCTTTGGTCTGATGAGTCCAAATTTGAGATTTTTGTTTCCAACTGCTGTGTCATTGTAAGAAGCAGAGTAGGTGAACGGATGATTTCCGCATGTGTGGTTCCCACCGTGAAGCATGGAGGAGGAGGTGTGATGATGTGGGGGTGCTTTGCTGGTGACACTTTGATTTTATGTAGAATTCAAGGCACACTTAACCAGCATGGCTACCACAGCATTCTTCAGCTATATGCCATCCAATTTGGTTTGTGCTTAGTGAGACTATAATTTGTTTTTCAACAGGACAATGACCCAACACACCTCCAGGCTGTGTAAGGGCTATTTTACCAAGAAGGAGAGTGATGGAGTGCTGCATCAGATGATCTGGCCTCCACAATCACTCGACCTCAACCCAATTGAGTTTGTTGGAGATGAGTTGGACCGCAGAGTGAAGGAAAAACAGCCAACAAGTCCTCAGCATATGTGGGAACTTCTTCAAGACTGTTGGAAAAGCATTCCTTATGAAGCTGGTTGAGAGAATGCCAAGAGTGTGCAAAGCTGTCATGAATTGTTTAACACTTTTATGGCTACTACATGAATCCATATGTTATTTCATAGTTTTGAAGTCTTCACTATTATTCTACAATGTAGAAAATGGTAACAATAAAGAAAAACCCTTGATTAGTGTCCAAACTTTTGACTGGTACTGTATATATGTGTGTATTTCTTTATAACCGCGGATAGGTAAGGTGCTAGTTTCAAAACCTTTATGGTTTGAATATGAGTTTATTTTTACAGAGACATTGCACATTAATCAGCGTTTCAGTAAATGTTGATTAATGGTGTTATACTCCATTGTGCTTATGTAAGGGCTGTCTGAAGAGAGAGTGGACCAAAATGCAGCGGAGTTAGTGTTCATCATATTTAATTATAAAATGGAACACTATACAAATACAAAATAAGAAACTGACAGCCAACAGTCCTGTCAGGTGAAACACTGAACAGAAACAATTACCCACAAAATCCCAACGGAAAAACATGCACTTATGTGTGACTCCCAATAAACCACAACGAACTTCAGCTGTGCCTGATTGGGAGCCACACACGGCCCAAAACAAAGAAATACAAAAACATAGAAAAATAATATAGAACGCCCACCCAATGTAACACCCTGGCCTAACCAAAATAAAGAACAAAAAACCCCTCTCTATGGCCAGGGCGTTACAGCTTATGTAGCTACATTCTTCTATTAGTTCTATAAACCTCTTCAGAGAAGTGTTAGTTAGTGTTGTGTCCTTGAAGCTGCCCTGGCCTTATCATGTTCATTGCATGGGCCTGTGTACGATTTGGCATGTTCAGCGTATCTCTGGCTTGCCCCTTTGTGGAGGCCCTTGTGGTGCTCTTCAGTTACTGTTAATTGTCATTCATAATTGTCATGTTGTCTATGCAACTTATTATTTTTATAGCAGTGTTATTATGTGCATTGTAATATTGTTTTATTGCTACGTATGTCCTGATATTGTATTCTAATGACGAATAAATTCCTCTTTATTCAGTATTGAACATCATTTGCCAACATCATAACTGGAAATGAACATCTTTTTTGCCAGCTTTTGTTTGCTAGCAACATAGTGTTTGGAGAGGGAGTGGAGAGGATGATGGAGTGGGGAGGTGCGTGAGATATTGTCAATATAAGTGCATAATGGAACTGTATTTGATTTGTATGTGAACTGTATGTCCAAATATAAAAAACGTTGTTCAGGAATCCTCTCTTATTATACCACTTGAGGGTTTTCAGAGCGCATCCTACAAAGCTGTTAATCTTTCTCTCTCCCGTCAGGTGGTCCACGTTCCATGTGGCTGTCTTTTCTCTTGTAGCTCCAAGGCATAGCGATTAGTCTCCTCCACTCTGTCTCCCACTAGATCCTCTGTCAGAAAAGCTTGAAGCACTCTGTCTCAGATTGAGATGGCAAGGGGCTTTGCACTCCAGACTGGGACTCATCAAAGCCGGGCCAGGAGGGATGAAATGGCTGGCAGACCTGTGACTTTGTCTGTGGGCAAAGGGTCCTCAGATTCAGGGTTTTCAATGGCCATGAAGTTGGGAAGCAGCTCCTCGCTGTCACTGTCGCGAATCTGATTCCTCACTTTCATGCTCACATCTCCAGACTTACTGCATTTGTGAGTTGTCTCCTTTTGAAAGACTTTGCTAATGCTACAGCTTAGCCCACTAGCTACATACATAAACAACAACACTGAATGGCTCCAAGTGAATGTCAGGGGGGAGGTGATAGGCTGTAGTTGTGGTGATACTGATGATTTGTCTCCACAGATTGTTTGTTTACATAGCAGGTAAGGATAATTATCATGGCAGGTTAGGAAAATTAACGTGGCAGGTTAGGATAATTAACGGAGCAGGTGAGGTGAATTAACAGGAGGTTAAAAGATTGAGGTTAAGATTAGGAAAAGGGTTAACAACTGTCGTCAACAACTGTTGTCCCCAAAGATGGAGCTGTTGTAGGCCGAACTACTCCATCTAGCCCAGCCTTTCTCAAACCCTGGTCCGTGGACTAGCATCGGTCATTGGAGAAGTGGAGCTGGTCCATGGAGGAATGCTTGCCGGTCCGCGCCAATTTTTGTCTTGAATATGATTTGAGCTTTTTTGGGGTAGGGGGGGTCTGTGGCATATTTGGCCGAATTATGCATGCAACAGTAAACAAATTGTGTTGACATGACTACAGGAAGTGTAGCTATACCACACACACACAAGCTAGGCCTGCTGCGTAGTCTGCACTCTCTTTCTCTCTTTCTCTCCCTGTATTTCTTTCATACTTATCGTCTCATAACATTTCCAATTGCCAGGCTCCTTTCACTATAGCTGAACAGCTGGTCATGCCCTCAGTCGTGGATGCTTGCCGATATGTTTCAGGCCCAACTGATGCTACAAAAATCAGTGAAATCAAATCCCACTTTCCAATGACACTGTGATGCGTAGAATCCAGGATATGGCAGATGATATTGAATCACAGGTTTTAGAAAGAACCTGCACATCAAATTGGTTTGCAATCTAATTAAATGAGACCACTGACATTTCAAATGCCTGCTTCTTGTATATATTCTCTACATATATAAAGAATGCCTTTGTTGCAAATAGTTGCCTCAAAATTAAGTAGTACATAAAGGGACATGGATTACGATGGGACCGTTGAATCGGGATCATAGGCCTACCAACGAGACTGCTGCCCAACCTATCCATGCAGGGATGTGCAAGTGACATTTTTCAAGCCAAACGATGAAATTGCTGCTTTCAAGAAAAAGCTGCGCGTCTGGAGAGACCGGGTGTAAAGAGGCTTTTTTTATATGTTCCCCCTATTCTCAACTCTGGCTGACAAGGGTGATGCACACATGGATCACATGTATAAATTGATGGGGTCACATCTGAGCAAAACTCTGCTCAAAGCCGGGGATTATCCCCTCACATTCTGATCCACGCCCGGGAAATCAGTGGATACATGATCAGTTCACCAGCACTGAACAGACTCAGCCTATGAGGCTCTTGAGGTTAAATTTTTTGGATCTGTCCTGTAACCCAAGGCCCGCGCGCTCGTTTTAATGAGATGGTCCACATTCTGGCTGTCCAGCAGCAGAGAATACCCGCAACTCAGCAAGATGGCAGTGAAGACGTAATTCCCCTTTCATTCTACCTACTTATGTGAGATAAG
The DNA here is from genome assembly GCF_901001165.1 of Salmo trutta. Classification (NCBI taxonomy): domain Eukaryota; kingdom Metazoa; phylum Chordata; class Actinopteri; order Salmoniformes; family Salmonidae; genus Salmo; species Salmo trutta. The sequence continues at coordinate 20,990,590 of NC_042994.1, forward strand.
CATCTCACCTCTTGCAGCAACACAATCTAAATATCGCAAAAGACTGGTTGTTGAAAACATTTTGAGTGTCCCTCTTCTCCTTCCCTTCGAGGTTTGACATGTTGGTGTCCAAGAGACAGACACACCCGTCTCATTGATTAGGTGAGTCAAACATATTGTATAGCTCTATTAGTTTAATAATGTATATATGGAAAGAATTTTATTGTGTATAAAGATTCAGTTGTTATAACATTGTTTTTGGTGACAGCACAGGTATAATGAAAATTTTTTGGGGGATTGTTCTGTCATTTACAGACAGACAGCCCCTGAAGACAGCCGAGACAGACAGACAGAAAGACAGACAGCCCCTGAAGACAGCCCATGAAGAACGCACAGAGAGAGACACTGCCCATGAGTACAACAGAGACAGAGAGGCAGACATATAGGCAAACCATGAAGGCAGCCAAGTAAATACATTATTAATTAATTCGTTTTTTAGCGTTTTTTATGAAGAACAAGCGATTGTCAATCATTTACCAAAGCGTTCCCCAGAGGAAGAAGGCCATGCCTTGCTGCTCCCTGGCACAAAAAAAGTTTGAGAAAGGCTGATCTGGCCACAACGGTAGAAACGTAAACAAACCATACGCGCCACTTTTATCAATAAATCACTATCAGTAAATGGTTTGTGTGATATAGTGATGGGAAGTTCAGAGTCTGATCTTTTCAACAAGTTTAGTTAAAAGAATGAATCTTTCGACAAATTGAGTTAATTCGAGTCAGTAATGTCCAGAGCACGCAGGACCCCCTGCCAGCGAACAATGAACTGAAAACTCAAAAGAATCATGATTCTGCTGTCATTTGTAACTGAGACTTGTAAAAGCTGTCATTTGTAACTGAGACTTGTAAAAGTGTGCTTTAAACAATGTACATTTGTTGATTGCTAGGCATACAAATACGATTATTTCTTGATGCATTTGAAACAAGGTCTAGTTGTGGCCGCAACCGGACTAGATTGTGAACAACTCTTGGCAGAATGCCGTGAGGGTGATAAGCACAATATCGTTCACGAACTGCAGCCCTCCAAAAAGAACAAATATTTGCGATCTGCACATCACTAGTGTGGTAATAATTTCTTTATTTACTGTTTTATTCATGTTTCAAGTACTGGTGACAAATCATTCAAATTCTTGCAAAGATTGTAATGGACACATAAAATCAGCAAAAAAACAAATGTCCTCTCACTGTCAACTGTGTTTATTTTCAGCAAACAACATGTGTAAATATTTGTATGAACATAACAAGATTCAACAACTGAGACATACACTGAACAAGTTCCACAGACATGTGACTAACAGAAATGGAAAAATGTGACCCTGAACAAAGGGGGGGTGAAAATCAAAAGTAACAGTCAGTATCTGGTGTGGCCACCAGCTGCATTAAGTACTGCAGTGCATCTCCTCCTCATGGATTGCACCAGATTTGCCAGTTCTTGCTGTGAGATGTTACTCCACTCTTCCACCAAGGCACCTGCAAGTTCCCGGACATTTCTGGGGGGAATGGCCCTAGCCCTCACCCTCCGATCCAACAGGTCCCAGACGTGCTCAATGGGATTGAGATCCGGGCTCTTTGCTGGCCATGGCAGAACACTGACATTCCTCTCTTGCAGGAAATTACACACAGAACAAGCAGTATGGCTGGTGGCATTGTCATGCTGGAGGGTCATGTCAGGAAGGGTACCACATGAGGGAGGAGGATGTCTTCCCTGGAACGCACAGCGTTGAGATTGCCTGCAATGACAACAAGCTCAGTCCAATGTGACACACCGCCCCAGACCATGACGGATCCTCCACCTCCAAATCCATCCTACTCCAGAGTACAGGCCTCGGTGTCATGCTCATTCCTTCGACGATAAACGCGAATCCGACCATCACCTATGGTGAGACAAAACCGCGACTCGTCAGTGAAGAGCACTTTTTACCAGTCCTGTCTGGTCCAGCGACGGTGGGTTTGTGCCCATAGGCGACGTTGTTGCCGGTGATGTCTGGTGAGGACCTGCCTTACAACAGGACTACAAGCCCTCAGTCCAGCCTCTCAGCCTATTGCGGACAGTCTGAGCACTGATGGAGGGATTGTACGTTCCTGGTGTAACTCGGGCAGAGTTAGGTGTCTCACATCTGCAGTCCTCAGGCCTCCTTGCAGCAAGCCTAAGGCACGTTCACGCAGATGAGCAGGGACCCTGGGCATCTTTCTTTTGGTGTTTTTCAGAGTCAGTAGAAAGGACTCTTTAGTGTCCTAAGTTTTCATAACTGTGACCTTAATTGCCTTAATTGTCAGTGACGTGCAAGCTGTTAGTGTCTCAACAACCGTTCCACAGGTGCATGTTCATTAATTGTTTATGGTTCATTGAACAAGCATGGGAAACAGTGTTTAAACCCTTTACAATGAAGATCTGTGAAGTTATTTGGATTTTTATGAATTAACTTTGAAAGACAGGGTCCTGAAAAAGGGACGCTTCTTTTTTTGCTGAGTTTCTATCACATTTACATAATTATTCAGACCCTTTACTCAGTACTTTGTTGAAGCACCTTTGGCAGCAATTACAGCTTTGAGTCTTCTTGGGTATGACGCTACAAGCTTGGCACACCTGTATTTGGGCAGTTTCTCCCATTCGTCTCTGCAGACCCTCTCAAGCTCTGTCAGGTTAGATGAGGAGTCTCACTGCACAGTTATTTTCAGGTCTCTCCAGAGTCCGGGCTCTGGCAGGGCCACTCAAGGACATTCAGAGACTTGTCCCGAAGCCACCCCTACGTTGTCTTGGCTGTGTGCTAGGGTCGTTGTCCTTTTGGAAGGTCAATCTTCGTCCCAGTCTGAGGTCCTGAACGCTCTGGAGCAGGTTCTCATCAAGGATCTCTTTGTACTTTGCTCCGTTAATCTTTCCCTCGATTCTGACTAGTCTCCCAGTCCCTGCTGCTGAAAAACATAAAATCAAATACAATTTTATTGGTCACGTAGCGAAATGTGTAGCGAAATGGTTGTGTTTCTAGCTCCGACAGTTCAGTAATATCTAACAATTTCACAACATACACACATCCAAGTAAAGGAATAAATATATAGATGAGCAATGTCAGAGCGGCATAGACTAAGATACAGTAGAATAGAATACAGTAGATACATCTGAGAAGTAAAGCAAGATATGTAAACATTATTAAAGTGACTAGTGTTCCATTTATTAAAGTTGCCAGTGATTTCAAGTCTATGTATATAGGCAGCAGCCTCTAATGTGCTAGTGATGGCTATTTAACAGTCTGATGGCCTTGAGATAGAAGCTGTTTTTCAGTCTCTCGGTCCCAGCTTTGATGCACCTGTACTGACCTCATCTTCTGGATGATAGCGGGGTTAACAGGCAGTGGCTTGGGTGGTTGTTGACCTTGATTATCTTTTTGGCCTTCCTGTGACATCGGGTGTTGTAGGTGTCCTGGAGAGCACCCTCTGGAGAGCCCTGCGGTTGTGAATGCTGCAGTTGCTGTACCAGGCAGTGATACAGCCTGACAGGATGCTCTCAATTGTGCATCTGTAAAAGTTAGAGCTTTAGGTGCAAAGCCAAATGTATTCAGGCTCCTGAGGTTAAAGAGGCGCTGTTGCACCTTCCCCACACTGTCTGTTTGTCAGTGACGTGTACGCCGAGGAACTTGAAGATTTCCACCTTCTCCACAGCTGTCCCATCGATGTGTATGGGGGGACACTCCCTCTGCTATTTCCTGAAGTCCATGATCATCTCCTTTTTATTTTGTTGACGTTGAGTGAGAGGTTATTTTCCTGGCACCACACCCCCAGAGCCCTCACCTCCTCCTTCTAGGCTGTCCCATCATTGTTGATAATCAAGCCTACTACTGTTGTCGTCTGCAAACTCGATTGAGTTGGAGGCATGCTTGGCCATGCAGTCATGGGTGAACAGAGTCTCCACAGCATGATGCTGCCACCACCATGCTTCACCATAGGGATGGTGCCAGGTTTCCTCCAGACGTGACACTTGTCATTCAGTCTAAAGAGTGAAATCTTGGTTTCCTCAGACCAGAGAATCTTGTTTAATATGGTCTGTGTGTCCTTTAGGTGCCTTTTGGAAAACTCCAATAGGGCTGTCATGTGCCTGTTACTGAGTGGCTTCCATCTGGTCACTCTACCATGAAGGCCTGATTTGGTGGAGTGCTTTAGAGATGGTTGTCCTTCTGGAAGATTTCCCATCTCCACAGAGGAACTCTGGAGCTCCGTCAGAGTGACCATCGGGTTCTTGTTCACCTCCCTGACCAATGCCCTTCTCCCCCGATTGCTCGGTTTGGCCGGGCGGCCAGCTCTAGGAAGAGTCTTAGTGGTTCCAAACTTCTTCCATTTAGGAATGATAGGGGCCTGGTGTTCTTGGGGACCTTCGATGCTGCAGACATGTTTTGTACCCTTTCCCAGATCTGCGCCTCGACACAATCCTGTCTCGGGAGCTCTACGGACAATTTGTTGAAGCTCATGGCTTGTGATGCACTGTCAAATGCACATGCACTGTCAAATGTGGGACCTTATATAGGCAAGTGTGCCTTTCCAAATCATGTCCAATCAATTGAATTTACCACAGGTGAACTCCAATCAAGTTGTAGAAACATCTCAAGGATGATGAATTAAAACACGGTGCACCTGAGCTCAATTTCGAGTCTTATAGCAAAGGCTGTAAATAAGGTATTTCTTTTTTTTATAATACATTTGCAAACCTTTCTAAAAATCTGTTTTTGCTTTATCATTATTGGGTATTGTGTGAAAATTGATGAGGAAAAAATGTATTTAATCCGTTTAAGAATAAGGCTCTAACGTAACAACGTGGAAAAAGTAAAGTGGTCTGAATACTTTCAGAATGCACTGTATGTTGTAGTTTGTTAAGAGTGGGGCCACCTACACAGGTTGAAGCTTTCCAGGAGCAGGTCTGGACCTAAAGGCTGAACACCCTGTTGCTCTAATGACTGTGTTTAAAGAATGCTATGTATCCATGTCGTCTTTCAATTTGGACAGGAAAGATGCTGCTGGGTAAACGGTCCTGTGAATTATAAATATATACAGTACCAGTCAAAAGTTTGGACACACCTACAAATATATACAGTACCAGTCAAAAGTTTGGACACACCTACTCACACCTCTTGAGGATATCCTACCACAGGGGGCGCCACAGCGCATTTTGGAAAAAATTCGTTCCCATTTTCAACGGCCTACTAATCAAACTCAGAAGCTAGGACATGCATATACTTATTTTATATGGATAGAAAACACCCTAAAGTTTCTAAAACTGTTTGAATGGTGTCTGTGAGTATAACAGAACTAATATGGCAGTCAAAACCCCGAGACCGATTGAAACAGGAAGTGGGATTCTGAATTGTGGACTCGACTTCACAGCCTTGCCTGTAATTCACAACGTGAAAAATCGATCATTGAGCACTTTCTAGTGCTTCCACTAGATGTCCCCAGTCTTTACAAAGTCTTTTGAGGCTTCTACTGTAGAAACTCAGTGAAGGAGACGATGTGGCAATTGGTCACAGTAGGAGGGCCATCACCATTGTGACGTCGGCGGCCGTGTCTACCTCCACCTTTGGAAACGTTTTGAAACACAATGAAATCGTCCCACTCGAATCTTATTGGCTCTCTTGTTGAAACAGGCCCTGAAGATTAATGTTATACAACGTTTGACATGTTTGAACGAACCTAAAGGAGGGAAAAAAGTTATTTTTCGTAAGCCAAGTCCCGCGCACGGATCAGCATTTGGATACAGCCTTCGGAAATTTAAAAAAAATGCATTTTGTTGAGAGAGAAGTCCCGCGGCCGACGGTACTTATGGTGCAGCCTTCAGAACGCGCTAACAACAGCAAGCTAATGGAACATAAAGGATGCACTTTTTCGACCGAAAATACATTTGTCGTGGACCTGGGATTCCTGGAAGTGCTTTCTGATGAAGACAACTAAAGGTGAGGGATTATTGACAATATTATACAAGATCAGATGTGATTTGCGATTGTTCTAAGATGGCGCCGAGCTAGGTTTTCTAGCTCATTTTCTGAGTATCGCATCCCCTTTTATCTTAAAGTGTGAAAACCCTGTAAAGTTAATTTAAAATCTGTTATGACGGATGTTTTCAAGAGATATTCATCTATAAATCTTAGATTGACAATATAAAATAAAAAAATCGTTTTCGAATAGTAATTTATGAAATTGTAGCACTGTTTCCCGGGACGCATTTTATGGGAAATCAGGTGCCGATGTAAAATGCTGTTTTTGTATAGAAATATGACCTTTATTGAACAAAATAATGCATGCTGTGTGTAACATGATGTCCTAGGTGTGTCATCTGATGAAGTTTGTAAAAGGTTAGTGCTGCATTTAGCTGTTTTTTGGTTATATGTGATGCATGTGCTTGGTCGGAAAATTCAAATGATGCTACTTTTACCATGTACTCCTCTAACATAATCTAATGTTGTGCTTTTCCTGTAAAACCTTTTTGAAATCGGACGACGAGGGTCGATTCAAGAGAGGTGTATCTATAAAACGATATGAGACAGTCCTATATTTGAAAAAATAAAAATATTGAATTTCGTTATGCTAATGTCGCTAGGAGTTTTTCGCTGGAAAATGATCCCGCTAACGGGATGAGACGCTCAAGAGGGTCCGGTGATTGTAGAGGCCAGGTCATCTGATGCAGCACTCCATCACTCTCCTTGGTCAAATAGCCCTTACACAGCCTGGTGGTGTGTTGGGTCATTGTCCTGCTGAAAAACAAATGATAGTTCCACTAAGCGCAAACCAGATGGGATGGCATATCGCTGCAGAATGCTGTGGTAGCCATGCTGGTTATGTGTGCCTTGAATTCTAAATAAATCACAGACAGTGCACCAGCAAAGCACCCCCACACCACCACCTCCCTGTTTCACGGTGGGAATCACACATTCAGAGATCATGGGGTGGCAGCGTAGCCTAGTGGTTAGAGTGTGGGACTAGGAACCGAAAGGTTGCAAGATCGATTCCCTGAGCTGACAATGTACAAATCTGTTGTTCTGATCCTGATCAAGGCAGTTAACCCCCTGTTCCTAGGCTGTCATTGAAAATAAGCATTTGTTCTTAACTGACTTGCTAAGTTAAATAAAAAAATCTGTTCACCTACTCTGTGTCTCACAAAGACACAGTGGTTGGAACCAATAATCTAACATTTGGACAGATTTCCACTGGTCTCATGTCCATTGCTTGTGTTTATTGGCCTAAGGAAGTCTCTTCTTGTTATTGGTGTCCTTTAGTAGTGGTTTCGTTGCAGCAATTCGACCATGAAGGCCTGACTCACGCAGTCTCCTCTGAACAGTTGATGTTGAGATGTGTCTGTTACTTGAACTCCGTGAAGCATTTATTTTGGCTGCAATTTCTGAGGCTGGTAACTCTAATGAACTTATCCTCTGCAGCAGAGGTAACTCTAGGTCTTCCATTCCTGTGGCGGTCCTCATGAGATTCAGTTTCATTATAGCGCTTGATGGTTTTTGCGACTGCACTTGAAGAAACTTTCAAAGTTATTGAAATGCTCCGTATTGCTGACCTTCATGTCTTAAAGTAATGATGGACTGCCATTTCTCTTTGCTTATTTGAGCTGTTCTTGCCATTATATGGACTTGGTCTTTTACCAAATAGGGCTATCTTCTGTATACCACTGATTGGTTAAAATGCATTAAGAAGAAAAGAAATTCCACAAATGTACTTTTAACAAGGCACACCTGTTAATTGAAATGCATTCCAGGTGACTACCTCATGAAGTTGGTTGAGAGAATACCAAGCCTGTGAAAAGCTACTACTTTGAAGAATCTCAAATATAAAATATACTTTGATTTGTTTAACACTTTTTTGGTTACTACATGGTTCCATATGTGTTATTTCATAGTTTTGATGTCTTCACTATTATTCCACAATGTAGAAAATTGTAAAAATAAAGAAAAACCCTTGAATGAATAGGTGTGTCCAAACTTTTGACTGGTACTGTACATATTAATGAATTTTTGTCGATATTCAGTAGGAGGCAGATACTGTACCTTGCCTAGAGCGTGTTCTCTGCTAAGATAAGTTCCCAGTAAGCCAACTTGGTAGACCTGAAATGACAGTTACACCTGACCTGGTGCTCCAGGCCAGAACATGCTTTTTTTTAAATGTTGTTTTGCATATCGATGTTGATACAATCCAGTCTTATGTGAAAGCCCTTACAATGTTGTGGTCTTTAATGTGATTACAGAGGCTGTGGTCCAAGTGTTGTGGTCTTCAAATACTATATTATATGCAGGGATCATGGTTAAATAAAAACAGTGGGGAAGTTAATTAATTTATATATTTACCAATGTCTTTACCTTACCAAGTTTGTGGTTTACTGGGAACTAATTCATGATATTGGCTTACCTTGTCAGAGAACTCACTGAAAGGCCACATTACAGTTACACCATGTTGTCTGGGCCAGAACACGCTCTAGGCCAGGTATTGCATTTGCATTATACTTCAGATCCCCCTTCTACCAGATATTGACTAATTACATTTTCTAAGAAAATTCCAAGGACTATTTACTCAGTGGCATTCTTCTGAATTACAAGACGATGTGGCAACATACATAATTCTATGCACACTAAGGATTAATGCCAGAAACCCGGATCCTGATATTTTCTGACCAAGCTCCCTCCCATTTTCATGTGAAAAATAATTTCAAACAAAATGGCAATTGAGTAAATAGATATTCCCAAAAAGCAAGATCAAGGGCTTACCACATTTATAAGTGGTCTTTAAGTCAAGTGAAAGGTGTAATGTGTTAGATTTTCAGGTAATTTCCCCTCAACTTTTTAATCTTATTTATTAATGCCTTTCTGAGCTTAGTAGGGGAGACCAGGGGCAATTGTAACACTTTGAATTTCTCCAAACAGAAACAAGCAAAAGTGATCAATCTCACTCAGAACATGGCTATTCAGGTTCTCTCCCTGCTTGAAAGGTTTCAGCCAAATATCTCACTATTTGCTTGTTTAATAGACAGTTTTTTTTCTTAAGGGTGAAATTATTTTTTTCCACAGGCTGTACTGTATATGTTTTATACTGTCCTGAGCATTAATGTGCAAGAATTCAAACTAGCATAATTTTCATTACTATATTTTGGCTAAACATTGGCATGATTGACATGGGTCACAATTGTTTCTGCCCATTTTGAGCCTGTAATCAAACCCACAAATGCTGATGCTCCAGATACTCAACTAGTCTAAAGAAGGACAGTTTTATTGCTTCTTTAATCAGCACAACAGTTTCCAGCTGTGCTAACATGTTTTCAAAAGGGTTTTCTAATGATCAATTAGCCTTTTAAAATGATAAACTTGGATTAGCTAATACAACGTGCCATTGGAACCCAGGAGTGATGGTTGCTGATAATGGGCCTCTGTACGCCTACGTAGATATTCCATAAAAAAATCAGCCGTTTCCAGCAACAGTAGTCATTTACAACATTAACAATGTCTACATTGTATTTCTGATCAAATTGATGTTATTTTAATGGACAAGAAATGTGCTTTTCTTTCAAAAACAAGGACCCCAAACTTTTGAATGGTAGTGTACATCATCTTAACGCTAAAACTATGGACCTATGTTTTGACACTTTGTAAGTAAACAAAAGGATTTAGTTAACACTTTGGGGCCATACTTGACCATGATTTAAACCATTGGTTTAAAATGGCTAGCTGCTAGCTTTTCTCATAAGCCAACCTGGCCAAATTATCCATGATGCTGAGCAGATAAGTATATCCACTAACAAAATAACAAATCAACCTATCAGAGACTTTAAATGGTAGAGCCACCATCCAATCGTATCTGTTCAACAGGACAATTTGTCCAACAGAGGCAGAATGTCACGTCTGTCAATGAGCAGGAAACGGGTGAGTCAGGCGCAGGAGACAAACTGGTCCATAGAAAAATATTTAATAAAGTCCAGAGTGAATACAACAAAAGGCAGGGTGCAAAACGTAAGCAGGAGGTATAACAACTCCAAAACTCAAAATACACGGAACGCAGTCCGGCAACCCTAATGCCTAATAAAGCGTCGTATGACCAAAACCCCATAAGAAAATACTCCAGCCATTAATCCACAAACGTAACACAAAACAATCCCGCACAACCCCAAACAAGAAACTGACAAACTAAATACCCTCCCACTAATTACAAACAAGACACAGGTGCGCACAAAAACAGACATAACCAACAGACACATGAAACATGGATCGGTGGCAGCTAGCAGGCCGGTGACGACGACCGCCAAGCACCGCCCGACCGGGGAGTGGCGCCACCTTCTGTGGATGTTGTGACACAGAATGTTAAACCATCCAACAGCTTGGTTTAATTTGTTACCTATGGTCTAAGGGGAGTGTGCTAATATATTTTAGTATGATGCGTCCTTGACTAGGCCACTGATGTCATACAAAATTCAAGTGGTTGCACATATACATGTTTTTGCTCATATTTTTAACATACATCCATGTACTTTCACTGAAAAAAGTAGGAGGATTATATAACATGTAACTTTGTATTTAGACATCATAAAAGTCAAAGGCTGGAGTTGTGATGTGATCCATTAAATAATCTACTCCACGGTGTTGGCATATGGTGGCTGTGAGTTTGAATCCCATTCAAGGCAATATTATTTTTAAGGAGAAAACCTTCCACTGCTGGTCCTCAAGTGAAATAGCGCAAATTTGACAAAGTAGCCAACTATCAAAATGCATATAAAACTTTGCACAATTTCCCCTCTATTCATTGTAGTGACATATTTCTGTATTAGGCCTATCCTATAGCCTGTATGTAGCCTGTAAGATGCTCCTTTCATATTATTCATTTACAAAGTGTTGCCTGCTCTTCGATTCACAATACAGCCACAATTAGTGTGGGCCTAATAAATATTTGAAGTGTAGGCTACACTAAAGTCCCACTTATACCATGTATATGTACTTATACCATGGCATTGCTGAATACTCCTTTCTTATTGGCTTGAAGGGCATTCTAGAGTGTGCATTATTTCCATATAACGCACGGTATTCATAGGTTGCACCTCCATCACTCGGTCACGTCATGCCATTGTTATGAACGTTTTGAAGCCGCCCTCTATCGGCGTCGGGATAGTGGTGCCCTAAAGTGGTGATAAGCCCCCCAGACAGAACACATTCATTTTGCCGATGTCGGCCTGACAGCGGTATATTGTTAGAAGATCGCGTTCCATTTAGAAGGTCGGCAGGAGGGCGGCTGCGAGTGTGGGAGGTCGAAATGCATGCGCGCCCAGCATCACAGAGTTGGCCGTAGATCATGTAGACATCTAAATTAGGACCCAGATAGCACACATACAGTGGGGGGGGAAAGTATTTGATCCCCTGCTGATTTTGTACGTTTGCCCACTTACAAAGAAATGATCCGTCTATAATTTTAATGGTAGGTTTATTTGAACAGTGAGAGACAGAATAACAACAAAAAAATCCAGAAAAACGCATGTCAAAAATGTTATAAAATGATTAGCATTTTAATGAGGGAAATAAGTATTTGACCCCTCTGCAAAACATGACTTAGTACTTGGTGGCAAAACCCTTGTTGGCAATCACAGAGGTCAGACGTTTCTTGTAGTTGGCCACCAGGTTTGCACACATCTCAGGAGGGATTTTGTCCCACTTCTCTTTGCAGATCTTCTCCAAGTCATTAAGGTTTCGAGGCTGACGTTTGGCAACTCGAACCTTCAGCTCCCTCCACAGATTTTCTAAGGGATTAAGGTCTGGAAACTGGCTAGGCCACTCCAGGACCTTAATGTGCTTCTTCTTGAGCCACTCCTTTGTTGCCTTGGCCGTGTGTTTTGGGTCATTGTCATGCTGGAATACCCATCCACGACCCATTTTCAATGCTGAGGGAAGGAGGTTCTCACCCAAGATTTGACAGTACATGGCCCCGTCAAATGATGCGGTGAAGTTGATCTGTCCCCTTAGCAGAAAAACACCCCCAAAGCATAATGTTTCCACCTCCATGTTTGACGGTGGAGATAGTGTTCTTGGGGTCATAGGCAGCATTCCTCCTCCTCCAAAAAAGGCGACTTGAGTTGATGCCAAAGAGCTCAATTTTGGTCTCATCTGACCACAACACTTTCACCAGTTGTCCTCTGAATCATTCAGATGTTCATTGGCAAACTTTAGACGGGCATGTATATGTATTCTTGAGCAGGGGGACCTTGCGGGCGCTGCAGGATTTCAGTCCTTCACGGCGTAGTGTGTTACCAATTGTTTTCTTGGTGACTATGGTCCCAGCTGCCTTGAGATCATCGACAAGATCCTCCCATGTAGTTCTGGGCTGATTCCTCACCGTTCTCATGATCATTGCAACCCCACGAGGTGAGATCTTGCATGGAGCCCCAGGCCGAGGGATATTGACAGTTCTTTAGTGTTTCTTCCCTTTGCGAATAACCTCACCAAATGTTGTCACCTTCTCACCAAGCTGCTTGGCGATGGTCTTGTAGCCCATTCCAGCCTTGTGTAGCTCTACAATCTTGTCCCTGACATCCTTGGAGAGCTCTTTGGTCTTGGCTATGGTGGAGAGTTTGGAATCTGATTGATTGATTGCTTCTGTGGACAGGTGTCTTTTTTACAGGTAACAAGCTGCGGTTAGGAGCACTCCCTTTAAGAGTGTGCTCCTAATCTCAGCTCGTTACCTGTATAAAAGACACCTGGGAGCCAGAAATCTTTCTGATTGAGAGGGGGTCAAATACTTATTTCCCTCATTAAAATGCAAATCAATTTATAACATTTTTGACATGCGTTTTTCTGGATATGTTTGTTGTTATTCTGTCTCTCACTGTTCAAATAAACCTACCATTAAAATGATAGACTGATCCTTTCTTTATCATTGGGCAAACGCACAAAATCAGCAGGGGATCAAATACTTTTTTCCCCCACTGTACGTCTGCCCAACGTAGTCATGATGTATACATGATACATCGGGAAGATGTAGTATGGAGAGCGTTCTACATCGTTTATATGTCGGCCAGGCATCAACATTCTATTCTGATTTTAATTGGCACATCTTGCCAATGTGCAAACGCTATCCAAACTACATATTCCCTATGCATTTTGATATGTCGGCCAAAAGTATGCGTGCCTACTGGGGACGAGTGTCACAATGCTGTCTTCTCTCGATGCATAATCATTCCTCACCTGCGGGAGGGGGGCACGTTTCACATCTTTTAGGCATATCCTACCCATGGACAGTCAAACATTTTCTGGTCATGGTTGGCAATACTTTTATCAGAAAATATGTATAAAGCTATAGGCTTAAATAAATTAATCAAAAGCGCATTATGTGATTTACAGTTAATGTCCCATGGTTCTTTTCACCGCGTGGCTCAAATGTTACCTTATTTTGTATTCATCAAATATTCACTGCTCTTAGCCTGTAATAAAACCTTCATTCCATCTTTATCAAACTAACTGCACACCCTGTGCATAAGCAATATTTTTTGTTAAATGTGATGTTTCTGTTTCTTTGTTTATCTCTTCTCTGTGCTGGAGTTCTTTTAAGAACTTGGTATATCAACACCCTAATAAACTTGACATTAAGTTGAATATTCTCTAGTAGACGAGTAGAGTGCCATGTAACTCAGTTGGTAGGACATGGCGCTTGCAACGCCAATGCTGTGGGTCTGATTCCCACAGGGGACCAGTATGAAGAAAAAAAATTATAATATGAAAATGTATGCACATATTACTGTAAATCACATCTGCTAAATGACTAAAATGTAAAGCATATTGTTTTTATTATTGCCAGTATAATTAAGCAGCTTTGACATGCATCAGTGACATCTTGCCATTGTGCAAACGCTCTCTATACTACATCGGCCCGATATATCATGTACTGTATAAATCAGTCTGATGTCGGTGAGATGTACGTGTGCCATCTGGGCCAGTCATTCTGGATGGAGGCTAACTACTGTTTAGTCTAAATTACACTATAGTGCCTGGAAATACGATGACATTGCTAAAGTAATCAAATAAATATTTAGTATGAAACAACTTTGCCAGCATTATCATGTCGTCCAATCAGCTAGCAAAGATGTCAAAAATAGTTAGCAATGCTAACATTAGCTAGATAAAATCTGGTGGCCTCCACTCAATCTTAGCTAGTTAACATTATCACTGCATCTAAAGTCAATCTGGTGACAGCAAAAGGGTTTCCTACTAATTATTTGAATCCTGTTGAATGCCATTGTAATTTCAAGCGACTGTAATAAACGTTTGATGAAATCTTCATCAGCGCTCATTGACGATGCATTGAATAGAATGCTCAGTCGGGCATCAGCCCTAAATTTTCAAAACAATATTGGGAGGAAACATGCAACCCATGAATATTTGCACGGTAGAATTCAAGGGCTTTAGTTGATTTTTTTTACTATATATATTTAGTTTTTCAGCTTTTGAAAGAAAAAGTCGAATTGAAAACATTATTGGTGTCCGTCCTGACCAGTAAAAGGGGTTATTTGTTATTGTAGTTTGGTCAGGACGTGGCAGGGGGTGTTTGTTTTGTGTGTTTCGGGGTTTTGGTTTATGTTTTATGTTATCTACTTCTATGTGTTTATCTAGCTTTTCTATTTCTATGTTAGTTTTGGCAATGACCTCCAATTAGAGACAGCTGGTTGTTGTTGTCTCTAATTGGAGGCCATATTGGCCACCAGTGCGTCTCCTAGGCCCAGGCTACCCTGCGCCTGCTTTACGCACGGCAGCCATCGTTCCTCAGCACAGCCCAGTTCGCCCTCTGCCAGCACTCCGCCCGTGCAGGGCTACAGTGACAACTCAGCCAGGACGGGTTGTGCAGGCTGTGCGCTCCAGACCTCCAGTGCGTCTTCACGACCCAGTGTATCCTGTTCCTGCTCCTCGCACTAGCCCTGAGGTGCGTGTCACTAGTCTGGCGCCCCCAAAGCCAGCCCCACGCATCACGTCTCTAGTGCACCTGCCCAGTCCAGTACATCCTGTTCCTGCTTCTCGCACTAGCCCTGAGGTGCGTGTCAATAGTCTGGTGCCTCCAAAGCCAACCCCACGCATCAGGCCTTCAGTGCGCAGTCCCAGTCCAGCATATTCTCAGATGTATACAGGTGGATTGGTGTCCAAGGGTGGACAGGTGTATACAGGTGGACAGGAGTGGACTGGTATACAGGCTGGACTGGTGTAGGTTGACTGTTTGCATACAAGAGTATATTGGTGGACGACTGTATAATGTGACATGCTAACAACACTTTTTTTTAAATCTAATTTGCTAGAGGATGATGATCCAGTGTGTGTGTGTGTGTGAGAGAGTGTGTGTTTTAACATACCATGCTCTATGTGCTTCAGTAAAGGATGAAGATCCAGAGTGTGTTACTGCTGTTTTCTCTAGTGGGTGTCCTGTTAGCAAGCTCCCTCAATGAAGATAACTCTAAGGAAGGTATGTCTTTTGTGTTCGTGTGTGTGTACTACTACTGCTGGTTTTAATCTGAAATAATTTGATATGATGACAATTCTTCCCCAAGAGGATAGTATCATGGAGAAGTTGAAGAATAGAGGTGTGAATGCCATTGCAGAAGATGAAGCACCACGAATGTATCTATGTATCTCTGAGCCATCTATCTGAACATTATGCATGTCAAAGAGAAGTTACTAAAGGTTTTTAACAAGGGTGAAGGCTAACTCCATATCTACTGTTGATTAGCTTTGTGTGTGTGTACCACTATTTCTGGCAGGTTTTTATCTGATATAATTTACTCAAATACATTTTCCTCAGCTCTTCCGGAGGAGGACAATCTAAAAGGGGAAAAGGCGGCCTTGGAAAAGTTGTTTGGTGATCTGAAAGCTGATGGGGTTTCTCAGAAGTCTTTTGAGGATGCAGAAGTTGAAGCAGCATGTGAGCTATCTGTGTCTATCTGTCTGTCTGTGTCTCTGTGTCTGTCTACAGTGTATCTGGCTGATAGAACGTCAGTGGAGTGAAAGGGGAGGTTAAACCAAAAATTGTTAAATTAATTTTTTCCTCAGCTCTTCTGGAGGAGGACAATCTAAAAGGTGGAAATGCAAGCTTGGAAAAGTTGTTGGCTGCTCTGAAAGCGGGTGGGGTTTCTCCAAAGACTGCTGGGAGTGCTGAAGATGAGGCAGCATGTGAGCTATATATAGTTGAAGTCGGAAGTTTACATCCACCTTAGCCAAATTTATTTAAACTCAGTTTTTCACAATTCCTGACATTTAATCCTAGTAAAAATTCCCTGTCTTAGGTCAGTTGGGATCACCACTTTATTTTAAGAATGTGAAATGTCAGAATAATAGTAGAGAGAATGATTTATTTCAGCTTTTATTTCTTTCATCACATTCCCAGTGGGTCAGAAGTTCCGGGTAGCCTTCCACAAGCTTCCCACAATAAGTTGGGTGAATTTTGGCCCATTCCTCCTGACTCCTAACTGAGTCAGGTTTGTAGGCCTCCTTGCTCGCACACACTTTTTCAGTTCTGCCCACAAATGTTCTATAGGCTTGAGGTCAGGGATTTGTGATGGCCACTCCAATACCTTGACTTTGTTGACCTTAAGCCATTTTGCCAAAACTTTGGAAGTATGCTTGGGGTCATTGTCCACTTGGAAGACCCATTTGCGACCAAGCTTTACCTTCCTGACTGATGTCTTGAGATGTTGCTTCAATATATCCACATAATTTTCCTACCTCATGAAGCTATCTATTTTGTGAAGTGCACCAGTCCCTCCTGCAGCAAAGCACCCCCACAACATGATGCTTCCACCCCCATGCTTCACGGTTGGGATGGAGTTCTTCGGCTTGCAAGCCTCCCCCTTTTTCCTCCAAACATAACGATGGTCATTATGGCCAAACAGTTCTATTTTTGTTTCATCAGACCAGAAGACATTTCTCCCAAAAGTACGATCTTTGTCCCCATGTGCAGTTGCAAACCGTAGTCTGGCTTTTTTATGGCGGTTTTGGAGCAGCGGCTTCTTCCTTGCTGAGCGGCCTTTCAGGTTATGTCAATATAGGACTCATTTCACTGCGGATAGAGATACTTTTGTACCTGTGTCCTCCAGCATCTTCACAAGGTCCTTTGCTGTTGTTCTGGAATTGATTTGCACTTACATTTACATTTACATTTAAGTCATTTAGCAGACGCTCTTATCCAGAGCGACTTACAAATTGGTGCATTCACCTTATGATATCCAGTGGAACAACCACTTTACAATAGTGCATCTAAATCTTTTAAGGGGGGGGGTTAGAAGGATTACTTTATCCTATCCTAGGTATTCCTTAAAGAGGTGGGGTTTCAGGTGTCTCCGGAAGGTGGTGATTGACTCCGCTGTCCTGGCGTCGTGAGGGAGCTTGTTCCACCATTGGGGTGCCAGAGCAGCGAACAGTTTTGACTGGGCTGAGCGGGAACTGTGCTTCCTCAGAGGTAGGGGGGCGAGCAGGCCAGAGGTGGATGAACGCAGTGCCCTTGTTTGGGTGTAGGGCCTGATCAGAGCCTGAAGGTACGGAGGTGCCGTTCCCCTCACAGCTCCGTAGGCAAGCACCATGGTCTTGTAGCGGATGCGAGCTTCAACTGGAAGCCAGTGGAGAGAGCGGAGGAGCGGGGTGACGTGAGAGAACTTGGGAAGGTTGAACACCAGACGGGCTCTGGCGTTCTGGATGAGTTGTAGGGTTTCAATGGCACAGGCAGGGAGCCCAGCCAACAGCGAGTTGCAGTAATCCAGACGGGAGATGACAAGTGCCTGGATTAGGACCTGCGCCGCTTCCTGTGTGAGGCAGGGTCGTACTCTGCGAATGTTGTAGAGCATGAACCTACAGGATCGGGTCACCGCCTTGATGTTAGTGGAGAATGACAGGGTGTTGTCCAGGGTCACGCCAAGGTTCTTCGCACCAAAGTACGTTCACCTCTAGGAGACAGAACGCGTCTCCTTGCTGAGCGGTATGATGGCTGCGTGGTCCCATGGTGTTTATACTTGCGTACTATTGTTTGTACAGATGAACGTGGTATCTTCTGGTATTTTGATTTTTTTCTGAGGTCTTGGCTGATTTCTTTAGATTTTCCCATGATGTCAAGCAAAGAGGCACTGAGTTTGAAGGTAGGCCTTGAAATGCATCCACAAATGATGTCAATTAGCCTATCAGAAGCTTCTAAAGCCATGACATCATTTTCTTGAATTTTCCAAAGCTGTTTAAAGGCACAGTCAACTTAGTCAATGTAAAATTCTGACCCACTGGAATTGTGATACAGTGAAATATAAGTGAAATAATAATTGTTGGAAAAATGACTTGTGTCATGCACAAAGTGGATGTCCTAACCGACTTGCCAAAACTATAATTTGTTAACAAGAAATTTGGGGAGTGGTTGAAAAACGAGTTTTAATGACTCCAACCTAAATGTATGTAAACTTCCAACTTCAACTCTATCTATCTATCTATCTATCTATCTATCTATCTATCTATCTATCTATCTATCTATCTATCTATCTATCTATCTATCTATCTATCTATCTATCTGTAGTGTATCTGGCTGATAGAACTTCAGTAGAGTGAAAGGGGAGGTTAAATACCATCTTTTCCATATAGTGAGGTAGATAAACATTGAATAAAGTCAAAATAAGTGTTAGTCACATGTTGATATTTCAACAATATGTTAAAAATAACAATTGATCTGTATTGAAAATCTGTAAAGCATATATTAACTTCTCTAGGGCCAGTGGGACGATTTCGTCCCACCTACGTAACAGCCAGTGGAATCCTGGCTGTTACGTACCTTAGAAATGCTATTACTTCAATTTCTCAAACATATGACTATTTTACAGCTATTTAAAGACAAGACTCTCGTTAATCTAACCACACTGGCCGATTTCAAAAAGGCTTTACAACGAAAGCAAAACATTAGATTATGTCAGCAGAGTACCCAGCCAGAAATAATCAGACACCCATTTTTCAAGCTAGCATATAATGTCACAAAAAAACAGAAGACAGCTAAATGCAGCACTAACCTTTGATGATCTTCATCAGATGACAACCCTAGGACATTATGTTATACAATACATGCATGTTTTGTTCAATCAAGTTCATATTTATATCAAAAACCAGCTTTTTACATTAGCATGTGACGTTCAGAACTAGCATACCCCCCGCAAACTTCCGGTGAATTTACAAAAGATTTACTAAATTACTCAGGATAAACGTTCACAAAAAGCATAACAATTATTTTAAGAATTATAGATACAGAACTCCTCTATGCACTCGATATGTCCGATTTTAAAATAGCTTTTCGGTGAAAGCACATTTTGCAATATTCTAAGTAGATAGCCCGGCATCACAGGGCTAGCTATTTAGACACCCAGCAAGTTTAGCCTTCACCAAACTCCAATTTACTATTAGAAAAGTTTGATTACCTTTGGTGTTCTTCGTCAGAATGCACTCCCAGGACTTCTACTTCAATAACAAATGTTGGTTTGGTCCCAAATAATCCATAGTTATATCCAAACAGCGGTGTTTTGTTCGTGCGTTCAAGACACTATCCGAAAGGGTAAAGAAGGGTGACGAGCACGACGCATTTCGTGACAAAAATTAAAATAAATTTTTATGCCATTTTTCTCGTAAAAAAGCGATAATATTCCGACCGGGAATCTGCGTTTAGGTAAAAAGACGAAAGAAAATAAAGCACAGGGTCGACTCGTGCACGCGCCTAAGCCCATTGTCCTCTGATCGGCCACTTGCCAAAAGCGCAAATGTGTTTCAGCCAGGGGCTGCCTTGATATCATTCAGCTTTTTCCCGGGCTCTGAGAGCCTATGGGAGCCGTAGGAAGTGTCACGTTACAGCAAAGATCCTCAGTCTTCAATAAACAGAGACAAGAAGAACAAGATCTTGTCAGAGAGGGCACTTCCTGTAAGGAATCTTCTCAGGTTTTTGCCTGCCATATGAGTTCTGTTATACTCACAGACACCATTCAAACAGTTTTAGAAACTTTAGGGTGTTTTCTATCCAAGCCAATAATTATATGCATATTCTAGTTACTGGGCAGGAGTAGTAACCAGATTAAATCGGGTACGTTTTTTATCCGGCCGTGTCAATACTGCCCCCTACCCCCAACAGGTTAAACTGTATTTATTCCACAGTTGATTGAGGCGCCATTTTGAGCACAGTCTCAGTGCTTTTGGGGTGAGGAGTGACCAGAATGGGGCGACAGAGGTTCCTCTCCAGTCTCCATACGGAACCCACTATCAACTCTGACGTCATTACTTTATTTAAATCAATCCATTATCCATCCATCAACGATTGACTAACAAATACAAACAGTAACACAATTGTTCAGTACTTCGGTAATTAGAAGAACTCATCAACATTCTGAGGAATATATGTTTTATTCACAAATACGCACTTGATGTCCTGATTCATGATTAGATTATTGGTGAAGTTAGTGGATAAATAATGATGTTTGGAATTTATGGTAGAAATGTTGTATGGCTGACGTGTCTCCTACAATAAACTACAAAGCATTACACATGTTTAGCAGTGTTTCAAATCCATCACACGTTTCATAATATTATTTTAGTCAATATTTTTTACAATGTAAACATGAGCATAATACAGATGTGGGTGTTATGAAAGTACATTTTTGTGGCCACTGTGCATGCAGAGCACTGAGTGGCAGCAGGCACAATTGTCTTCAAACATTGAAAAACATCCAAGGGTGTTTTAAGGATATTTTCCCTTTTTTGACTTAAAGAGACATTACATTTACAAATCAAAGTAGTTTACAGTTTTTCTCAGTTGCTTTGGTGCATTTCTTAGATCAAAAGTGCCATTCTTGATACTACTTGTACAAATTCCAAATCATCTAGTCACTTGTGCACATCATTACAGTTTTTCTCCATTGGTTTGGCTCATTTCTTGAAACAGAAATGACATTCTCAAAACTCTAAGATCATTTGGCAAAACAGTCTTAAAGTTCAGCACAACACTATAGCTCACTTGCAAAAGCTCATATCTCTCCTAAAACTGTTCACTCATGCTTCAAAACTAAATTCCTTTCCCATATAAAGAGTCAGTGCCACGAAAATGGCAAAGATCCTTCTCAATTGCTTTGGCTCATTTCTTGAAACAGACCGGACGTTCTCAACACTCTTGGTGCTTTAACCAAAACTAACTTTCCTTCTCATTTAAACAGTCAGTGCCCTCAAAATGCTTCGTCCCTTTGGCATTGTGTAAGCACTGCAAGTCAAAATGTTTAGATGTTTTGTCACTATGGCAGAGGACCATTGAAATATCCCTCATGTCCACCTTTCAGTCTTAGCCCAGTCCTTCATTGACAATGGTTACTGTACTGTTTTTTGTCCAGCTAACAGAATAAAAAAAATATATATATAAAACTGAAAAAAAGAAATAGGATTTTAGGGTAAGAGTAGCCTCCAAGGTTTGACATCACACATTGCACTCATACTGCCAAGGAAATTGTAACCATTATCATTCACACACATAAAGTCTTCCATACATCAAAGTAAAAAGAAAATGTATACAGCATAATATACTGTAATATAAACACACAAACAAAAAACAATGAAAATTATATGCAGCCTACAGTGCTGTAAATAAAGCTGGAGTTTCACAACTAACAGTTCTTCACCGGTCGCTGTCCTCACCCTCCCTCTCCTGGCCACCATCCTCACCCTCCTGGCCATCCACACGCTGCTGTCTGTCTGGCCACGGATTCTCGTCCACATCACAGCGTATATTCTCCCTTGCGATGCAACGAGGGAAGAAACGGCGTGCATGTCGCAACCATCCCCTACACTGATCTCCTGTAATATCCTCACACGCAGCATCCATTACATGGAGCAGGGACCTCTGATCTTGAGCCCGATGCTCATACACTCTCCACCTCCAAGCGGAGAAATACTCCTCAATAGGATTGAGGAAAGGAGAGTAAGGTGGTAGGAACACCATGACCATCCTTGGATGAGTAGTGAACCAGGCCCTGATGAGCGGGCCACGGTGGAAATTCACATTGTCCCATACAATGACATATTGTGGTAGGTGAGGCCCTACGAGACCTCTCATTTTCAGGGATCAAATCAAAATGAAGGCGGTCCAAGAAGATGAGGAGCTTCTGTGTATTGTATGGGCCAACTTATTGTGGGAAGTTGGCCCAAAAAAAAACTAAGAAATGTAACATCAGTTTTTTAATTTATGGCACATTATTGCTTATATACATTTCTCCAAAGTTTGTTTTGACATTATATTTATTGTAGCTGACAGTGTGCTGAATCCATAGATCTAAAACACTTCATGGGGCTTATTACAGAAATGCCTGTAGAAGCCAAAATGTCATGGTAGTGAAAAACAACTTTATGAGGTTAAGTGTTGTCAGCAGATGTCTTGAAAATAGAAAAAGGCAGCGAGTCAGTAGTTCCTGCGCCATAGACAGGCAATTGCTTTGGAGTTGTTGAAAGAATGTTTTGGTATTTCTATATGATCAACCATTACATAATCTACACCTACGTGAAACAGAATAGTACACAAGGTACACATCTGAAATTTGTTAGTACATCAGCAGTCACTCAATTAGCCCATGTCCGCACGTTTTTTGATTGGTAAGTTAGTCAAGTGGCCAGCTATCTAAACTTGTAGTAAGCATGGTCGAATTACCGACCGGTGTGGGGCCCATTGATCATCAGTTATCATATTAAAAACGGCAAACATTTGCCTCCACCCTATGGCAAAATGTGTAGGATTGCAGGAAATTAGCTGTAAAACTGCTGATGGAGGTATATGGATGTGGGGGGGAGGGGGTTGATTTTACTCCTGGCTCAGAGTTAGCCTTAGCAGTGTCTTAACATCATCCTAAAAATTACTCTGACATGGGAGTTTTTTTTCTTGTCTTAAAACAGGTTTTAACAGAATTCCTAGGACCTTTTCTGAGACGCTTTGTGGATACCATTCCATTCACTCCATTCCATTCATTATAATGAGCCTGCAAAATGTCTAAATGTAAATGATCACAGTTTATACTGCGTGTTCATCTACACTACCAGTCAAAATATTTAGAACACCTACTCATTCAACGGTTTTTCTTTATTTTGACTTTTTTCTACATTGTAGAATAATAGTGAAGACATCAAAACTATGAAATAACACAAATGGAATCATGTAGTACACCAAAAAAGTGTTAAACAAATCAAAATATATTTTATATTTGAGATTTTTCAAATAGCCACCCTTTGCCTTGATGACAGCTTTGCACACTTGGCATTCTCTCAACCAGCTTCAACTGGAATGCTTTTCCAACAGTCTTGAAGGAGTTCCCACATATGCTGAGCACTTGTTGGCTGCTTTTCCTTCACTCTGCGGTCCGACTCATCCCAAACCATCTCAAATTGGTTGAGGTTGGGTGATTGTGGAAGCCAGGTCATATGATGCAGCACTCCATCACTCTCCTTCTTGGTAAAATAGCCCTTACACAGCCTGGAGGTGTGTTGGGTCATTGTCCTCACAAAGACATGGCGGTTGGAACCAAAAATCTCAAATTTGGACTCCAGACCAAAGGACACATTTCCACCGGTCTAATGTCCATTGCTCGTGTTTCTTGGCCCAAGCATGTCTCTTCTTATTATTGGTGTCCTTTAGTAGTGGTTTCTTTGCAACTATTCGACCATGAAGGCCTGATTCACACAGTCTCCTCTGAACAGTTTATGTTTTGATGGGTCTGTTCCTTGAATTCTGTGAAACATTTATTTGGGCTGCAATTTCTGAGGCTGGTAACTCTAATGAACTTATCCTCTGCAGCAGAGAGATCTCTGGGTCTTTCTTTCCTGTGGCGGTCCTCATGAGAGTCAGTTTCATCATAGCGCTTGATTGTTTTTGCGACTGCACTTGAAGTAACTTTACAAATTCTTGAAATTTTCCGCATTGACTGACCATGTCTTAAATAATCATGGACTGTCATTTCTCTTTGCTTATTTGAGCTGTTCTTGCCATAATATGGACTTGGTCTTTTACCAAATAGGGCCATCTTCTGTATACCTCCCTACCTTGTCACAACACAACTGATTGGCTCAAACACATTAAGGAAAGAAATTCCACAAATGAACTTTAGGCACACCTGTTAATTCAAATCAAATTTATTTATATAGCCCTTCGTATATCAGCTGAAATCTCAAAGTGCTGTACAGAAACCCAGCCTAAAACCCCAAACAGCAAGCAATGCATGTGAAAGAAGCACGGTGGCTAGGAAAAACTCCCTAGGAAAAACTCCCTAGAAAGGCCAAAAACCTAGGAAGAAACCTAGAGAGGAACCAGGCTATGAGGGGTGGCCAGTCCTCTTCTGGCTGTGCCGGGTGGATATTATAACAGAACATGGTCAAGATGTTAAAATGTTCATAAATGACCAGCATGGTCAAATAATAATAATCATTGTAGTTGTCGAGGGTGCAACAAGCACGTCCGGTGAACAGGTCAGGGTTCCGTAGCCGCAGGCAGAACAGTGGGAACTGGAGCAGCAGCATGGACAGGTGGACTGGGGACAGCAAGGAGTCATCATGCCAGGTAGTCCCGAGGCATGGTCCTAGGGCTCAGGTCCTCCGAGAGAAAGAAAGAGAGAAAGAGAGAATTAGAGAGAGCATATTTAAAATCACACAGGACACCGGATAAGACAAGAGAATACTCCAGATGTAACAGATTGACCCTAGCCCCCCGACACAAACTACTGCAGCATAAATACTGGAGGCTGAGACAGGAGGGATCAGAAGACAATGTGGCCCCATCCGATGATACCCCCGGACAGGGCCAAACAGGTAGGATATAACCCCACCCACTTTGCCAAAGCACAGCCCCCACACCACTAGAGGGATGTCTACAACCACCAACTTACCGTCCGAAGACAAGGCCGAGTATAGCCCACAAAGATCTCCGCCATGGCACAACCCAAGGGGGGGGCACCAACCCAGACAGGAAGACCACGTCAGTGACTCAACCCACTCAAGTGACGCACCCCTCCCATGGACGGCATGAACACCAGTAAGTCAGTGACTCAGCCCCTGTAATAGGGTTAGAGGCAGAGAATCCCAGTGGAAAGAGGGGAACCGGCAAGGCAGAGACAGCAAGGGCGGTTCGTTGCTCCAGCCTTTCCGTTCACCTTCACACTCCTGGGCCAGACTATACTTAATCATAGGACCTACTGAAGAGATAAGTCTTCAGTAATGACTTAAAGGTTGAGACTGAGTCTGCGTCTCTCACATGGGTAGGCAGACCATTCCATAAAAATGGAGCTCTATAGGAGAAAGCCCTACCTCCAGCCGTTTGCTTAGAAATTCTAGGGACAATTAGGAGGCCTGCGTCTTGTGACCGTAGCGTACGTGTAGGTATGTACGGCAGGACCAAATCGGAAAGATAGGTAGGAGCAAGCCCATGTAATGCTTTGTAATTGAAATACATTCCAGGTGTCTACCTCATGAAGCTGGTTGAAAGAATGCCAAGAGTGTGCAAAGCTGTCATCAAGGCAAAGGGTGGCTACTTTGAAGAATGTAAAATATATTTGATTTGTTTAACACTTTTTTGGTTACTACATGATTCCATGTGTTATTTCACAGTTTGTCTTCACTATTATTCTACAAT
This sequence comes from Salmo trutta, assembly GCF_901001165.1. Classification (NCBI taxonomy): domain Eukaryota; kingdom Metazoa; phylum Chordata; class Actinopteri; order Salmoniformes; family Salmonidae; genus Salmo; species Salmo trutta. Next base: position 21,016,267 of record NC_042994.1, read on the forward strand.
GTTGAAAATAGTAAAAATAAAGAAAAACCCTTGAATGAGGTGTTCTAAACCTTTTGACTTTTGAGAAGTGAAGTAACATCTCTCAGCTATATAATTCTGGTTTATCTTCAAGTCTACCAGGATGTCCAAGGTGATCTTTACTGTTCCCTCATCACGGTAGCTCTCCACCACTGTGTCCTGCCTGACATCGTTCTCTAGCTGGCTTCCTAAAGGAAATTCAGGCTACAGGCTGAAATCTTTCTAGTTGTTCTTCAGTCAGCGCCTTCAGCATCCAGCAGCAACAAGTCTGTGACAACATGTAAGGAATACAAGTACTTGCAACAAGAACATCAATACTTCCATATTTTGGGGATATACTGGAATATTTTAACTTAATCTCATAACCATGGGAGAGATTCACTCACTAACACAATTCGAAAGCTTTCAAATTATTTCAGAGTTGGCTTTAGCCTGCCTGGAGTTTGTACTTTTGGGATCACTGGTTCCATTAAAACAGGCAAGCTCAATCAAGAACAGCCTTACTATTTGATATTTCAAATAGTGTTTGAACTCGTGTCCTAGAGCAGTGGCAATCCCAACAATAGGGAGTCATTCTGCAGACTCACCTCATGTTCTCCTCGTTTCAAAATCATTTGCCAATGGTCCAATCGGTTCAGTCTGTGAAGAAGTCAGAAAGCACTTGAGGGTGGAAGAGACCTGCCAGGGCCCAGTTTTTAAAAATGTTTAATCTGTCAAAGAATGATCCAGATTCTGTCATCCCCTATTTTGCAATCTAGGATCAGATCAATCATTCCGAATGAGAGTTTTTCAGAAAAGGATCGGGTCAATCTGATCCAGATAACAGATTTTCAGTGCTTTGAATAGGCCTATACCTTGCCCTCTACTGACAGGTCATGTTACTACTTCTACACTGTCATAGGGAAACAGAGTTACATAAACTACAAGGACTAAATTATTAAATTATAGTTTGCATATCATAATTGACCACATACCTACACAGCAGTCAATTTAACACAATGCACCTTTGTTTTAGGTTTTTAAACCTCCCCACCTTACGTATTGGTTTTTGTGCCTTTCACATTTCTAAATCCACCCTTCGACATCAAAACAACATGCACAAGGGTTAGAGAAGTCTTAACAGATCAATCAGTCACGAGTAGTATAGGACAGCACCGAGGGGCTGTGGAAACAAAAAACAGCTCCATGTACCTAATGGAATGTCAAATGTGTACAGGGGAGAAGTACATGGCTGAGCTTAGTGATTGAGTACCCAAAATATATTTTAAAGATGTTTATGACCCATCTAACCCATTTTCTTGCAAGTAAACCCATTCAATAAACAAAAACAGTTTCTAGTCAGGATACAGTCTTGAGCTACACACAGAATGGATCAGCTGGGACTCATCATTGGTGAAAACATTGGTTTGACAATGTGAGTGCACGTAAGTGCCATCCAACCAAGTTTGTCAATGAATGATCACAACATAGATGCTAGGTTTGGTTGAGAGGGTTGACACTCAATGACGTATATATTTAATACAAAAATAACCCTTCTGCATGTTCCAATGAAATAACATGATACATACAAACCATACGTGATTGCATTGGAAGTCCTCATAAAAACATACAAAATCAATAGTGTGCTTTCAGAAATTCCTCGCCGGAGCGCGAATACGGGAAGACGATATGAAGTACTAGATAATATACCGTAGTTGTGATTAAGTCCTCTCCCCTGGGACACCTCCATGGCCATGATAGGGCCGCATTCGCTTGGCTTCAGTCTCTTTCAGCCCTCTCCTAACCTTATTGGCTCAGTCCAAACTTAAGATGCATGCAAGCATCTTAGACTCTCACATAAATCATACATTGTTAATGGGATTCAGACCAGTTCAAGTTACTCATATGAATCTCAAGCTAGAAGAGTGGCCCCTTGGTAGATTGGCCTTAGTAAAAACAAAGCAGTGTAAACTGTTGCTGGGACAGCTTCGGAGGCCAAAATGTCCCACCATCATCATAAGGGCAAACAAAAGAGCAAGACTGTTCCTGGGCCAGTTTCTGAGGCCAAAATGTCCCAATCAAGACAGTCACTTCTGCTGGAAAGGCAGCTTCTTGCGGTCTTTGCCAGCATTCCTCTTCCTCTTCTTGCTGAGGAAGTTTTCCAGCTTGCCGCTCTTCTTCAGTTCGCTGTACTTCTCCGCCAGGTCCAGCTTCTTCTTGTCAGCTGTGAGAGGGTTAAGAGAGCAGAGTAAGGCTTTGAGTATCCTAGCTGCGCTTTCACCGTAATGGCTTTTCTACAACCAGAGATCCCCCACCCAACCAAACTGGGTACAGCATTGTATTATAGTGTAGTGGCAAATTCAGAGAGGGGTTCAACAATATTGCATTGTTGTTGCCTGGATTATAGAACTGTATCAAATCTGAAGCTAAGAGCTTTAAAACATAGAAAAATAAGGTCTATAGAGAAGAATAAATAGACTTCAGAGTAGAAGAAATAGAATAGAATGTCATGCTTTACATCCCAACTTACATTTCTTGAGGAAGAAAGGCTTCAGTCCCTGGCCTGCCATCTCTCTCTGCTTCCTCTTGAACTCTAGCTCCTTCTCACGCTGCTGTTCCCGGCTCTTCCGGGCCCGCTCCTGGTTCTCCTGAATATGAGAAGGAATCAGGTGAATTATATAGAAAAGTAGCCCTCATTCTAAAACTACTTTGCATGGGTGTGTTCAGCAGTTAACTCACCATTCTTTTCAACAGGAACTGAAGTTTCTCCTTCTTCTGGTTGCTCTTTATTGGTTGCTTGAGCTTCTTCTGCACTACCTATATATATATACCACAAAGAATGAACACAATTAAATTCAGTGATAGTCAAATGTAAAAAATCTGAGGACAAGCAGGACCATGTTGTACAAGAGATAATGCAGAACAAGTCCTATTTAAAATGTATGTTGTCTAAAATGAAAAACAGACTGATATGGACTAGACAAATATGGACTGATTAAAATTGATCGTTTTCACACATCTCTCTCGCGCTGTTTGATGTCGTTGATGAATCTGTATGTTTTCTCAAAGATCTCCGGTTTGTATTCACCAGACAGATCGTCAAATCGAGGATCTCTTGACACCTGTGGGGGGGAAAAAAATGACAGACAATTACAATTACACCTGGGGCGGCAGGTAGCCTAGTGGTTAGAGCGTTAGGCTAGTAACCGAAAGGTTGCTGGATCGAATCCCCGAGCTGACAAGGTAAAAATCTGTCGTTCTGCCCCTGAACAAGGCAGTTAACCCACTGTATGCCGTCATTGTAAATATGAATTTGTTCTTAACTGACTTGCCTAGTTAAATAAATAAAAGACAGCATGCAACAAGATGGTTTGAGAGGTCAAAAGCAACATTTTTGGAGATGATGTCAATCCACAAAAAACTTCAGAAGTGCCTTACTGATTTCTTGACAGGAACTACTTGTCTGAGAAAAGGGGCGGGCCTCTTGGCTGATATCTCCATGGGCCTTAAAATGAAAAACAATGTTTGAGAAAGGATTGTTAGTAGTTTAAATACACACACCATCCCCACAGTAATGAAATAACAGATTTTCTCCATAATTACTTACACTCAACACATACAGATACTGAATAAAAACACATACAATGAGGTTCACAAAGGAATCAAAAACCCATAACACATACTTAGAGTGCCATCCATGCTCCAACTCAGCTACTGGAATGTCCTTATTCTAATGCATGAAGGTGAACAGACAATTGGACATTACCTATTCTTGTTGAGACGTTTCTTCCTGGGAGTTTGTTTTGCCTTGGTTGTTCCGTAGGCTATTTCATTATAGACCTTTGTCCCCACCTTGTTTTGAAGCTTCATAATGTCCTCAAAAGACATTGTTGAAAGCTCTGTAAAAGTCATAAAGAAAAATGAAGGATTCACTGGCTCGCTTAGAATACATGACATTTCACTAGTCGAGAATATTTTATAACCTTATTATGTATATATTTATTATGTATACAATTTCTATTTGGTTAGAAATTGTAGTTACAGTTCAGTATGGAATTAGGATTTGTTCTTCATAAATGAGATGGAGAACACACCAAACTATCCTATAGACCTTTTAGGCCGTCATGGTAAATAATAATTAGTTCTTAACTGACTTATCTAGTTAAATAACGGTTAAATAAAATAAAAATGACCTAACATTTGTTCCTGGGAGTTCAACTGCAGTGAATGAAACTATTACGATTTACCTTTTTTAATGTCGTCTTCTGTTTGTATTTCACCACTGCTGTTTACCGATTCCGGTTGTTCTGGGTCATCATCGACATCCTCAGAGTCACTACCCAAACCTGTCTGGTCGACACCATCACTCTCTGCATTTTCAACCTCTGCATCATCTTCATCATTAGCCTCCTCTTCACCGTCATCCTCAAGAGCTTCTCCACCACTCAAACTGGACTCCTCTTCCTCTCGTCCAGACTCTTCCTCGCTCATACCTGAGGAGCTCTTTTTACTGAGTAAGGCAAAGTTTTGTTCCAGTTCGGAGTCTTCACCACTACTGTCATGGGCTTTATTTGACAGACGTTTGGTCTTTTTTGACTTGTTATCCAACCTAGACACAGTGGCAGCCACTTCTTGATGTTGCTTTCGCTTCATCGTTGCTTTCTGGTGCCCGGAGGACATTGTGGACTGTGAAAAGAAACATAAGGAGTTGTAAGCCTTAGCTCACTCGTGTATACAACGTGTATGTGGCCTGAAATTGATTTAGTTCGCCTACTTTGAGACAGTCGATTTTAAACAATAACAACAAAGGGTGAAACACCTCTACACATAAGACGGTGCTATGAGGCTGTACGTTCTAACAACACGTAGACATACAGGTACCAGAAACAGCAAGCGTATGTAGAGTCCTTAGAAACGGTGGCTTTAGAAATAAATGTGATTGATTGGCTCACCTGCCTATGCCGAGAAAGGTTACATAAAACCCCTAAAAACGAATTGCCGTGCGCTACATTGGAAAGCCACTCCTCGGTGGAACGGTAAGCATGGTAGCCAACTATTGCTGTTACGCCTACATGCATACTGTAGCTTTTATTTTGTGACATGCAGAAATAAATGTCTCTCAACGCAAGTCCCCGGCGTTCACTCCCCCCCCCCCCCCCCCGAATAGAACACAGCTCGAGTACCAGGCTTTAGAGAGGCCTTGTCTTGCATGGCTAATGTTACTAGTTAGCTATAGTGGCTAGCTTGCAATAACAAGCCAAACCAACAACAACGGCGGATATAACACGGTATTGTTTTTTGAAAAAGAGTTATTAAGTAGGTACGTTAACGACTTACCATTATATGAACGACGGTCCTTACTTAGAAACGAACTATAATAGCAACCAGCCAAAGATGTTATCCACGTGGGTTTTAGTTGTGTACTGTTAGCTAGCTAGCTACTCTGAGTCTGACTGATTCCCGTGCAATATTTAATCGACCAACGGGGGCCACTGTTGAATAGGTAACGTTATTGAGATACAGGCAGACGCGGGCCCAAAGATGTATGTGTGTTACCTTAAATTTGACCTTGTTACAATGCTGACATTTTCTAATTCAAGGCACCTTTCTCTGTCTATCCTAACAAGAACGTGTTGCTCATCCCCCGATGCACTTCAGAGCTTTATTCTCGATAGAAATTGGACAACACTGCTCAAACTTTGTCATTCTCATTGGTAGGTAGGCTTACTTGCAGAGTGAAAAAAAACGGTCCGCTTTAAGTGATGTTAAGCTTAAAAAGGATTCATAATGCCTTCATAAACACTACATGAATGTGTTACAAATAATCTATAACCGTATGTCATGCATTATACAGGCTTCATAAATGTGGCATAACTGTGTGACATAATCACCAATATCAAATGTGACATAACCCACTTATGTCAATATGATATAAACATGTGACATGTTGTGCTGTAGGATGGTCCATGCTTTGAAGTGTAGTCATGTTAGTCACATTACACCTAATCTCGTTCCCAGACACTTATGCCCAAATGCGAATCAAACTTGGCCTTCATTAGTTAGGGTTAGGTTTAAAATCACATTTTAAGAAAATTGTGGAAATGGGTAGGGTTTAGACATAATTATGACTTTGTAGCTGTCCTTCAAAAATCAGCAGTACATGAATTACCTATTTATTGACACTTTATTTTGTGTCCTGTTATACTTAGTTTGAAGTGAGACACTTTCAGTCATTCATAAAGACGATAAAGACTGTACTTACTTTAAAGTCAGACCCCTTTGGTAATTTATAACACATACATAAATTCCTTGTATCATATGACGCTGTACTTACTATAAAGTCAGACACCTTTGGTCATTCATAACACATACATAAAGGCTTAATGATGTAAACACAAATGTATTAACTCTTAGGGAATTCACTAACAGCTAAAACAAATACACATTAAAGACATGTTTAAAGCGTTTCCTTTTATTTTTACATTTTTAAAACAATACAAATACATTAAGTTTGAAAAAGTCCAGCAATGTAATTATCTTGAACATTACACAGGGCTGTGAATAGTGTAGCCTGTGACAGGTACCTGACACAAAGATCAGGAGCTTGTCCCTGAGCTGGTGGACAAATGGTTCTTGACTGCTGGAGGTACTGCATGTTGGTTAAACCTTAAAGTAACAACAAAGAAAGTTAGTAGGTCTGTTAGGAAACACCATCTGGATAAAGGCATTTCTGTGCTGCGCCAGAAATAATCTAAATGGGGAGATGGGGGAACTCCATCTCATGATGTGACTATGAGATGTGGCTGTTTCTAGGGGGATTTTTATTTAGCTGAGCCTTCTAGCTAGCTAAATTTACTTAGCTAGCTACCTAGCTAGCAATTGCTGTAAAGTCACCGAAATTATTTGAAATAACGATTTAATCTAATTCAATACTTAACTACTACAAACAAATTTAAATTACAATAAATAAAGGTTAACTTGTTTTTCGCTATCCAGTGGCACCACAAGTGGGCATTGCTTTGCGTGTGCTTACAGGAACACCAATGCTTGGCACATCTGTATTTGGGGAGTTTCTCCCATTTTTCTCTGCAGATCCTCTCAAGCTCTGTCCGGCTGGATGGGGAGCGTCGCTGCACAGCTATTTTCAGGTCTCTGCAGAGATTTTCGATCAGGTTCAAGTCTGGGCCACTCAAGGACATTCAGAGACTTGTCCCGAAGTCACTCCTGCATTGTCTTGGCTGTGTGCTTCAGGTCGTTGTCGTATTGGAAGGTTAACCTTTGTGCCAGTCTGAGGTCCTGAGCACTCTGGAGCAGGTTTTCATCAAGGATCTCTCTATACTTTGCTCTGTTCATCTTTCCCTCAATCCTGACTAGTCTTCCAGTCCCTGCCACTGAAAAACATCCCCACAGCATGATGCTGCCACCACCGTTCTTCACCGTAAGGATGGTGCCAGGTTTCCTCCAGACGTGACGCTTGGCATTCAGGCAAACGAGTTCGATCTTGGTTTCATCAGACCAGAGAATCTTGTTTCTCATGGTCTGAGAGTCCTTTAAGTGCCCTTTGGCAAACTCCAAGCGGGCTGTCGTGCCTTTCACTGAGGAGTGGCTTCCATTTGGCCACTCTACCATAAAGGCCTGATTGGTGGAGTGCTGCAGAGATGGTTGTCCTTCTGGAAGGTTCTCCCATCTCCACAGAGGAACTCTGGAGCTCTGTCTGAGTGACCATCGGGTTCTTGGTCACCTTCCTGACCAATGCCCTTCTCCCCCAATTGCTTAATTTTTCTGGGCGGCTAGCTCTAGGAAAAGTCTTGGTGTTTCCAAACTTCTTCCATTTAAGAATGATGGAGGTCACTGTTTTCTTGGGGACCGTCAATGCTGCAAAATTGTTTTGGTACCCTTCCTCAGATCTGTGCCTCGACACAATCCTGTCTCGGAGCTTTATGGACAATTCTTTCAACCTCATAGCTTAGTTTTTGCTCTGACATACACTGTCAACTGTGGGACCTTATATAGACAGGTGTGTGCCTTTCCAAATCATGTCCAATCTATTGAATATACACAGGTGAACTCCAATCAAATTGTAGCAACATCTCAAGAATGATTAATGGAAACAGGATGCACCAGAGTTCAATTTTAAGTCTTGTAGCTAAAGGTTCTGAATACTTATGTAAATAAGGTATTTTCGTTTTTATTTGTAATAAATGTACTAACATTTCCCCCCCAAAATATTTGCTAACATTTCTGTTTTCATATTGTGTAGATTTATGAGGAAAAAAATAAATGTAATCCATTTTAAAATAAGGCTGTAACGTAACAAAATGTCAAGGGGTCTGAATATTTTCTGAATACACTGTAGATACAGTATTTTTGTGAAGTGAAATGTCAGTGTGGTTGTCTGTGGAGTATGGAAGTGGAACTGAGGCTAGTGTGATGGCAAGGTTAGATATTTCACAACCACAGTGTTCTGCTGGAGGGAGAAGTCTCCACGACCGATTCCTCTGTCCTCTGAAAGTTATTTTGTTTTTTGATTTAGTTGATTAATTTCATTATATGTAAGCATTGATTTATAATTGATTTTGAGGTCAATGTCAAAATAAGTACAAATAGTTGGGGGATTCCAATGTTATGGACATTACATTTGCATGCAAAATCACAACTTTAATGTCTCAGAATGGAGAAACAATATATAAATTAAACTTTTGATCTTTGTGTCATCCCTGGGGGGAGTGTAAACTCAAAGGCAGACTTCTAAATATTGGCACGCTAGAAAAATAAAGCAAATGAGAGACATTATGGACGTTACATGAAATGGACAAGCTTTTTTGGGAGACAAAACATATTTAGCACAGGTCTGAGTTTATTAGTCTTAAGGCTGTGGTGACACAACGTTATTCTTACAGTACTCGGGTCCAGGACTCGGACTTGAGTCCGACACAATTCCAAATTATCATGACTTGTGACTCGACTTGGACTCGACCATTGTTGACTTGGATTTGGACTCGCCTTCTCGACCATTGCTGACTTGGACTTGCCTTCTCGTGACTTGTATTTGCACTTGCACTGGATAGGCTGATCTGATAAGCAGAATATGAGCAGCTCTGGGTGCGCAGAGCAGCGAGGGTTCTGTTCTCTAGCTGCGGGAAGGACGTGCCACATCCGGCACACACAGCCAACATCAGCTGGTGAGCTGCAGGAGCGCAAGCGATGATTGTGGGCAGGCAGGCTTCCCTCAGGCTCTTACTCCGATCATAGGCTACACTTTTGACTTTCTTGCTTCCCCGTAACCACCAGTCGCAAGCCTAATATTTAGCTTTGCCTTTTTAAGAAACACAAACATCTTTGCGACATTGCAAACAATAGTATTGAATTTAGTAGTAAAACAACAGTCTAGCTCTCTCTCCCCTTGAGTAAGCCTATAGAAAAGTAGGCTGTCTTTCTATTTGTCGTCTCTCTGACTTGGACTTACCCATAGGAACTTGTGACTCGACTCGGACTCGAGCACAGGGGACCTGAGACTCGACTCGGACTCGAGGTTTAGTGACTTGACTACAACAAATTTAGTTGCAGTAGCAAGTGACATCATCTCAATCAACTTTGCTGTTACATAAAGCAACTCAAACACAATTAAATTAGCATGCAACAGCCAATCAAATTGAAGCTGCTTCTGTCATATTGTTTGCATTACATCGGGATTTCACAAATTAGACAAAATGCTGGTTGTACAATTTTGCTAGCTAGACACAATTTCATTGCCAGCCCTGTTTGATCAAGCCAGCTAGCAATGAGCTAACCAAGCTAGCAACAAATTTGCTAGCTAGTTCATGTTGAACAATTTCAGTTGAAACTGGTCAGAAAGAGGTCTGAGTTCAGTTAAAAAATGTAATATTTATTGACTTCCAAACCATGCACATAAACCTTTACTAACCCTGACGCCAGTATTTATTTATATAGCTATATAGCACCTATTTCAGTCCAAGTCAATCACTGGTCTAAACATGCATACACCATCAGATAGAATTCTTAGCAAGCAATAGGGAGCGGGTGGGAAAACAAAAGGGATATATCTTGACAATAATAATGTTACATTTTATTTGGCAGTTGCCTTTCATGACACTCAAGGACATCTTACATAAAATCTAGTGCTGTACATTTATCTAATCGAGGACCTTGAATACAGTTTTAGTACATTCAGATACAATGATCAGCACTACAACTAAATTTTTATACAACACTCCACTTCGACTCACACTCTCTCCCTCCCTCCGCTGAGACAATTCAGTTAAATAAAAAAAACAAGTTTTTTAAATTGTCACGACTTCCGCCGAAGTCGGTTCCTCTCCTTGTTCGGGCGGCGTTCGGCGGTCGACGTCACCGGTCTTCTAGCCATCGCCGATCCACCTTTCATTTTCCATTTGTTTTGTCTTGTTTTCCCGCACACCTGGTTTACATTCCCTCATTACTTGACGTGCATATAACCCTCTGTTACCCCATGTCTGTGTGTGGAATTGTTTGTTATAAAGTGTATGTGCACTTCAGACGGGTTTGCGATGGGTTATTTCAACCCCTGTTTTGTTGTTCTGGGTGCAGTTTGTTTTGCCTCATTAAAGTGCTCTGGGTGTTACCCATTTCTGCTCTCCTGCGCCTGTTCTTCCAGCAGTCCGTCTCCTTCCTAGGATACCGCATTTCCACCTCAGGGGTGGAGATGGAGAGTGACCGCATTTCAGCCGTGCGTAATTGGCCGACTCCCACCACCGTAAAGGAGGTGCAGCGTTTTCTAGGGTTTGCCAATTACTACCGGAGGTTTATCCGGGGTTTTGGTCAGGTAGCGGCTCCCATTACCTCACTGCTGAAGGGGGGTCCGGTTCGGTTGCAGTGGTCGGCTGAGGCGGACAGGGCTTTTGTTCACCTAAGAGCCCTGTTTACCTCGGCTCCCGTGCTGGCCCATCCAGATCCCTCTTTGGCGTTCACAGTGGAGGTGGACGCGTCCAAGGCTGGGATAGGAGCCGTGCTCTCTCAGCGCTCGGGTACGCCACTGAAGCTCCGCCCTGTGCCTTCTTCTCGAGGAAGCTCAGCCCGGCGGAGCGAAACTATGACGTGGGGGACCAGGAGCTGTTGGCTGTCGTCAAGGCTTTGAAGGCGTGGAGACATTGGCTTGAGGGGGCTAAACACCCTTTTCTCATCTGGACTGACCACCGCAATCTGGAGTACATCTGGGCAGCGAGGAGACTGAATCCTCGCCAGGCAAGGTGGGCCATGTTTTTTACCCGTTTTGTTTTCACCCTTTCCTACAGACCAGGTTCCCAGAATGTCAAGGCAGACACACTGTCCCTGCTGTATGACACAGAGGAGTGGCCCATGAATCCAACCCCCATACTCCCGGCCTCCTGCCTGGTGGCGCCGGTAGTGTGGGAGCTGGCCGCGGACATTGAGCAGGCGTTAGGTGCAGAGCCCGCTCCCCTCCAGTGTCCCGCTGGGCGTCTGTATGTTCCGTCTGCTGCCCGTGACCGGCTGATCTATTGGGCTCATACGTCACCCTCCTTTGTTCATCCAGGTATCGGTCGGACAGTGCGCTGTTTGAGTGGAAAGTACTGGTGGTCCACCTTGGTCAAGGATGTGACGGTTTATGTTTCCTCCTGCTTGGTGTGCGCCCAGTGTAAGGCTCCTAGGCACCTGCCCAGAGGTAAGTTACACCCCTTACCCGTTCCACAACGGCCATGGTCTCACCTGTCGATAAATTTTCTCACAGATCTCCTCCCTCACCGGGTAACACCACGATCCTGGTCATTGTGGACCGTTTCTAAGATTTTTAAGTTTTTAAGATTCCTGTACTTCTCAGCATCTGCTGTAGATGGGAATATGACTTCCATTTACATTTACATTTAAGTCATTTAGCAGACGCTCTTATCCAGAGCGACTTACAAATTGGTGCATTCACCTTATGATATCCAGTGGAACAACCACCTTACCATAGTGCATCTAAATCTTTTAAGGGTTTAAGGGTGGGGGGGTTAGAAGGATTACTTTATCCTATCCCAGGTATTCCTTAAAGAGGTGGGGTTTCAGGTGTCTCCGGAAGGTGGTGATTGACTCCGCTGTCCTGGCGTCGTGAGGGAGCTTGTTCCACCATTGGGGTGCCAGAGCAGCGAACAGTTTGGACTGGGCTGAGCGGGAACCGTGCTTCCTCAGAGGTAGGGGGGCCAGCAGGCCAGAGGTGGATGAACGCAGTGCCCTTGTTTGGGTGTAGGGCCTGATCAGAGCCTGAAGGTATGGAGGTGCCGTTCCCCTCACAGATCCGAATGCAAGCACCATGGTCTTGTAGCGGATGCGAGCTTCAACTGGAAGCCAGTGGAGAGAGCGGAGGAGCGGGGTGACGTGAGAGAACTTGGGAAGGTTGAACACCAGATGGGCTGCGGCGTTCTGGATGAGTTGTAGGGGTTTAATGGCACAGGCAGGGAGCCCAGCCAACAGTGAGTTGCAGTAATCCAGACGGGAGATGACAAGTGCCTGGATTAGGACCTGCGTCGCTTCCTGTGTGAGGCAGGGTCGTACTCTGCGAATGTTGTAGAGCATGAACCTACAGGATCGGGTCACCGCCTTGATGTTAGTGGAGAACGACAGGGTGTTGTCCAGGATCACGCCAAGGTTCTTAGCACTCTGGGAGGAGGACACAAGGGTGTTGTCAACCGTGATGGCGAGATCATGGAACAAGCAGTCCTTCCCCGGGAGGAAGAGCAGCTCCGTCTTGCCGAGGTTCAGCTTGAGGTGGTGATCCGTCATCCACACTGATATGTCTGCCAGACATGCAGAGATGCGATTCGCCGCCTGGTTATCAGAAGGGGGAAAGGAGAAGATTAATTGTGTGTCGTCTGCATAGCAATGATAGGAGAGACCATGTGAGGATATGACAGAGCCAAGTGACTTGGCTATACTATATCTATACAGCTAATGACTTCAGGGAAGTTCCCATATTCATATAACTCTACCTTGTAGTTGGCTTGGGTAACAGCATAATTGTCACAACGTCCACAGAAGGTGGCGCCTCTCCTCGGTCGGGCGGTGCTCGGCATTCGTCGTCGCCGACCTACTAGCTGCCACCGATCTGTGTTTCAGTGTCTGTTAGTTATGTCTGTTTTTTGATTGCACCTGTTTCGTGTTTGTCATTAGTGGGGGGGTATTTAGTCTGTCTGTGTTTAGTTAGGATTCGTGCGGGATTGTTCTTTGTTACGTGTGGTGTTATATTGTTTGGGTTACGACTTATTGTATAGGCAGTAGGGTTGCCGGGCTGCGCCCCGTCTGCCCTTTTGAGCGGAGCTTCTTTTTGACTGTTGTGCTCCCAGCCGTATATGGATTTTGCCTTTGGATTTATTAAATCAAGTTTGTTCCAACGGACCTCAGTCTCCTGCGCTTGACTCACCCTAAAACAGTTCTACCCGCTCGTGACAGAATCCCGCACCACGTTATGGAGTCAGCAAGGACAGAAACACCGTCAATGGAGGAACAAGTCTCCCAACATGCCAGCCTCCTCCACCGACTGGACACGGCCATGGACCAGGTGCTGGCCCGTTTGGAGAGCTGGGAGCGAGTCGCTCCTTCACCCCCACCAGGACCAAGTCATCACCCGGCGCCCCTACCGACACCCACCGGACCCAGTACAGGCGGGATCCGAATCATGGCTCCCAGGGAGTTCGATGGGACGGCCGCTGGGTGCAAGGGGTTTTTGCTCCAGTTGGACCTATACCTGGCGACCGTCCGGCCCTTTCCCTCCGATGAAGAGAGGGTGAGCGTCCTCGTCTCGTGCCTCATGGGTAGAGCTCTGGAATGGGCCAACGCCGTCTGGGAGGGCCCAGACTCAGCTAAGGACAACTACCCAGAGTTCGCTCGCCGCTTCCAGGCGGTATTCGATCATTCCCCGGCGGGCGAGCGATTATTCCATCTGAGGCAGGAGACAAGGAGCACTCAGGACTTTGCCCTGGAGTTCCGGACTCTATCCGCCGGATCGGGGTGGAATGAGCGGACCCTGATTGACCACTACAGGTGTAGTTTACGTGAGGACGTCCGCCGGGAGCTGGCTTGCCGGGACCATACCACCACCCTGGACCAGTTGATTGATTTGTCCATCAGGCTGGACAACCTGCTGGCTGCCCGGGGACGTTCCGATCGGGGCCTACTCATTCCACCTCCCATCCCTCCTGCTCCAACGCCCATGGAGCTAGGAGGGACTGCTGCTAGGAGGACCGGAGGGGGGGGCCTCTCCTGCACCCACTGTGGCCGTAGAGGACACACTGCGGACCGGTGCTGGAGAGGTTCTCCCGTGAATTCAGATGGCAGGCAGAGCACCGCTTCGACCCCCCCAGGTGAGTCAGCACCAGACACACCCAGAGCCCCCTGTCGACCACATGTACGTCTCTGTTTTTTTTCCTGAGTTTTCCCCTCACTCAAGTTAGGGATTCCCCTGGTTAAACTGGACTAACCCTTCTCCGTGCACACTTTAGATAGTCGACCACTAGGGTCTGGCCAAGTGAGGGAGGTAACAGTGCCACTGGTCATGGTGACGCAGGGGGGTCATGAGGAACGTATCAGCCTGTTCCTTATTGATTCCCCGGCATTTCCGGTGGTGCTGGGACTTCCCTGGCTAGCCTCTCACAATCCTCAGATTTCATGGGGGCAGAGGGCTCTTAAGGGGTGGTCGAGGGAGTGCTCAGGTAGGTGTATAGGAGTTTCCATCGGTGCAACCACGGTGGAGAGTCCAGACCAAGTCTCTACTGTACACATTCCCTCTGAATATTCCGATTTGGCTATCGCCTTCAGTAAAACGAAGGCGACTCAATTACCACCCCATCGACAGGGGGATTGTGTGATAAACCTCCAGGCTGGCGCGGCCCTTCCTAAAAGTCACGTGTATCCTCTGTCGCAGGAGGAGACAGTGGCTATGGAGACATACGTCACTGAGTCCTTGAGACAGGGATACATTCGGCCATCTAAATCACCCGTCTCCTCGAGTTTCTTTTTTGTGAAGAAGAAGGGAGGAAGCCTGCGCCCGTTCATTGACTATAGAGGTCTAAATTCTATCACAGTGGGGTTCAGTTACCCACTACCTCTCATTGCTACGGCCGTGGAGTCATTTCACGGGGTGCGCTTCTTCACCAAACTAGATCTCAGGAGTGCGTATAACCTGGTGCGTATCCGAGATGGAGACGAGTGGAAAACCGCATTTAGTACCACATCTGGTCATTATGAGTACCTCGTCATGCCGTATGGGTTAAAAAATGCTCCCGCCGTCTTCCAATCCTTTGTGGACGAGGTTCTCAGAGACATGCTCGGACAGGGTGTGGTGGTGTACATCGATGACATTTTGATCTACTCCGCCGCACGCGCCGCGCATGTAGCTCTGGTGCGTAAAGTGCTTGGGCGGCTGCTGGAGCATAACCTATACGTCAAGGCTGAGAAATGTGAGTTCTCCAAACAAGCCGTCTCTTTTCTGGGATATCGCATTTCCACCACAGGGGTGGTGATGGAAGATGACCGCGTTACGGCTGTGCGTAATTGGCCGACCCCTACCACGGTGAAGGAGGTGCAGCGGTTCTTGGGGTTCGCCAATTATTACCGGAGGTTTATCCGGGGTTTTGGTCAGGTGGCAGCTCCCATTACCTCACTGATGAAGGGGGGTCCGGTGCGATTGCGGTGGTCGGCAGAGGCGGACAGAGCCTTCCGTCGTCTGAAGGTTCTGTTTACCGACGCTCCGGTGCTGGCGCATCCGGATCCCGCTTTGCCATTCAAAGTGGAGGTGGACGTGTCCGAGGCTGGGGTAGGAGCTGTTCTTTCGCAGCGTTCGGGCGTTCCTCCGAAGCTCCGCCCCTGCGCATTCTTTTCTAAGAAGCTGAGCCCGGCGGAGCGCAACTATGATGTGGGGGACAGGGAGTTGTTAGCCGTGGTCAAGGCTTTGACAGTGTGGAGACATTGGCTTGAGGGGGCACGTCACCCTTTTCTCATCTGGACCGACCACCGTAACCTGGAGTACATCCGGGCAGCGAGGAGACTTAATCCTCGTCAAGCCAGGTGGGCCATGTTCTTTATGAGGTTTCAGTTTACCCTTTCGTACATTCCGGGTTCTCGAAACCGAAAGGCCGACGCACTGTCGCGTCTCTACGACACCGAGGAGCGGACCATCGATCCCACTCCCATACTCCCTGCTTCCTGTCTGGTGGCACCGGTGGTATGGGAGGTGGATGCGGACATCGAGCGGGCGAGTCGGTCAGAACCCACTCCACCTCAATGTCCCGCGGGTCTGAAGTTCGTTCCGCTGGGTGTTCGCGATCGCTTGATCCGATGGGCCCACACTCTACCCTCCTCGGGTCACCCTGGGGTGGAATGGACAGTGTGAGGCCTGAAGGGGAAGTACTGGTGGCCCACCTTGGTTGAGGATGTAAGACACTATGTCTCTTCCTGTTCGGTGTGCGCCCAGTGCAAGGCTCCTAGGCACCTGCCTCGAGGGAAATTACAGCCCCTCCCCGTTCCACAGCGGCCTTGGTCTCACCTCTCGGTGGATTTCCTAACGGATCTCCCGCCATCTCAGGGGAACACGACAATCCTGGTTGTTGTGGATCGGTTCTCAAAGTCCTGCTGTCTGCTTCCGTTGCCCGGTCTTCCTACGGCCCTACAGACCGTGGAGGCCCTATTCACCCACGTCTTCCGGCACTACGGGGTGCCCGAGGACATCGTATCTGATCGGGGTCCCCAGTTTACGTCCAGGGTATGGAGGTCGTTTATGGAGAGGCTAGGGGTCTCGGTCAGCCTGACCTCGGGTTTCCACCCCGAGAGTAATGGGCAAGTAGAGCGCATTAACCAGGATGTAGGCAGGTTTCTGCGGTCGTATTGCCAGGACCGGCCAGGGGAGTGGGCGCGGTTCGTGCCCTGGGCCGAGATGGCCCAGAACTCTCAGCGCCACTCCTCTACTAACCTGTCACCCTTCCAGGTCGTGTTGGGTTATCAGCCGGTCCTGGTGCCATGGCAACAGAGCCAGACAGAGGCTCCTGCGGTGGAGGAATGGGTCCAGCGCTCTAGGGAGACCTGGAATGCTGTCCAGGAGTGTATAAAGAGGGCTGGAGAACGACACAAGGAGAGCGCTGACCGCTACTGCAGTGAGGCCCCTGTGTTTAACCCAGGGGATAGAGTCTGGCTCTCGACCCGGAACCTGCCCCTCCGCCTGCCCTGCCGGAAGCTGGGTCCACGATTTGTAGGGCCATTCAAAGTCCTGAGGAGAATAAACGAGGTGTGTTATAGGTTACAACTTCCTACATATTACCGTATTAACCCCTCGTTTCATGTGTCTCTCCTCAGGCCGGTGGTAGCTGGTCCGCTGCAGGACGCTGAGGTGCGGGAGGCCCCCCTGCCCCCCCTGGACATCGGAGGGGCCCCGGCGTATACAGTCCGGGCCATCTTGGACTCCCGACGTCATGTGGGGGGCCTGCAGTACCTCGTGGACTGGGAGGGGTACGGTCTGGAGGAGAGGTGCTGGGTCCCGGCGAGGGACATTCTGGATCCAGCCATGTTGCGGAATTTCCACAGCCTCCGCCCGGATCGCCCGGCGCCTCGTCGTCCCCGAGGCCGGAGTCGGCGCGCTGCAGGACCCGCGCGTCAGGGTAGGGGTACTGTCACAACGTCCACAGAAGGTGGCGCCTCTCCTCGGTCAGGCGGTGCTCGGCGTTCGTCGTCGCCGACCTACTAGCTGCCACCGATCTGTGTTTCAGTGTCTGTTAGTTATGTCTGTTTTTTGATTGCACCTGTTTCGTGTTTGTCATTAGTGGGGGGGTATTTAGTCTGTCTGTGTTTAGTTAGGATTCGTGCGGGATTGTTCTTTGTTACGTGTGGTGTTATATTGTTTGGGTTACGACTTATTGTATAGGCAGTAGGGTTGCCGGGCTGCGCCCCGTCTGCCCTTTTGAGCGGAGCTTCTTTTAGTCTTTTTGACTGTTGTGCTCCCAGCCGTATATGGATTTTGCCTTTGGATTTATTAAATCAAGTTTGTTCCAACGGACCTCAGTCTCCTGCGCTTGACTCACCCTAAAACAGTTCTACCCGCTCGTGACAATAATGGAACTTCATGTAATTGTCTTTCAGTTTGCATTGTAGACTTTGTGGACTATTCTGCAAACTGTCTGTTCACTTGCACCACACAAATCTCCTGTTTCACAATGGAAGGTTCCAGATGCCAAAAACCTCAATGTCAGCTGCATTTTCTTTGTATATACGGAAACAATCACGAAAATTGATTTAATCAAAATCATTCAGTGGGTTGCTCCTGTCTATAATCACCCTTCTGTCTGGCTTTGGTGGTGCTCTTTGATCATCATTGAAATAGTCCAGGTAATACATTTTTTGGCCAGTTTTTATTTAAGCTTTCACTTAGATCTAGATTAATTATAATTGTTCTTCTGGAATTCGGACTTTTTAAATCTAGACTAGGGCAAGTCTGAGACTATTTTAAACCATGTCTGAGAAATGTAATATAAGTTTGTCCAGTTTAAAAGTGAAAATTTGTCTAGGATTAGGCTTAATCTGTGTCCGCGAAACCGCCCCATAGTTTGTTTTATGGTAGGATCAAGATATTCAGATTTATATTTAGATACTGCATATTGAAATTAATTCTGGAATGTTTAATGTTTCATTAGCATCATGGCAAAATGAAAATGTCTAGTAACCCATGTTGGTATAAGTGTTGAAAGCGCAGGAGTATATGACTGAACTCTTTGTTCTTGCTATCAGCAAAACAAGAGCTGCCATTGTAAGGGGATGAGCTATAGCCATAGGAATTTGAGGTCATGTAGCTACAGTACATAAGACGGTTGGTTCTTGGAACAGTAAATAGACAGGGCTGTTTCATGCCTTAAGTATTTTTGGTCCTCATGGTGTTGACCCAAAGTCAATTAACTTCAGTTGAGCCTCAAGAGAAAGGGGGCATGGGGTGTAAGGGTAAAATACAAACATGAGAAGAGTGTTCATTTGTGAGAGTGAGCAAGTTAGCATGGTGTAATTGTGTCACGTTCATAAATCAACGAGGGAATTTCCCTACATCTTGTACAAGCCAAATATGTGAACACAGTTCCACCAGAGTATAGGATTACACAGTGAACTATTTGAGAAAACAAAAATAATCTTCTTTCTAAAAAAAAAACCAATCCATCTTCATGAAACAAAAACAGGTATTTTCTCCTGTTCCTATAAGAACAAACAACATTGTATAAGTCCCAGTCCACATACAGTGTAGGCCTATGGCTTATAACATGGAAAATACCTGTACGTGATTGCCAAAGAAGTACAGAGGATGTTACAGTAGCCTGATGTAGTTTGACCCATAGATAGGACACCTGGTTCAAATCAAGTGGAAGCCTGAGGCCTGAGTAAGCACAATGTGTTTCCTATGTGTGTCTGTAAATGTTTGGACTGTGAATGTGGAAATAACCTCACCTTTAGTCTTTGTAGAGCAAACATTTGACAATTTGACCAGTTATGGAGAGAGATAAAGAGAGAGGGGGAGAAAAAGAGAGAGAGCAGACTGCAGACGTGAGATCTAGAGGTGCTTCATGTTTGTTGTTCTTGTTAAAAGCGTTACCTCATTGTCCAGCTGTGAGCAGGCGAGACCAGAATGAGAGCGCAAGAGAGCATTTACCCCTCTGTTACTCTACTCATATCTGAGCATGGAGCTTTTTGTTTGGGGAGGAAGTTTTTACAGCTCCAGTTTTACAACCCTCAGTCACTCTGACTCTGCCCAGCCCTTGACAGAAAGTGGTGACCTCACTCCTCTTTAATGAAACTTCCCCCCTCTCTTTCCCTTCCTATTTTTTCTTTTTTTCTAAGAGAGCACCCAGGCAGCAAGCCAGACACTTTCCCTTTTCACTCAGTTCTCTCTCTTGCTCTCTCTCTATTCACTCAGATTTCTCTCTCTCTTTCTGTCTCTCTCTCTCAGTATTGGCTTGGTGGTTGCTCAGAAGAGGCACTCCTCCCTCGTCGCCTTCTCATATTGGTTTCCCCTGACATGACACAGGCGCTGTAGCTCAGTTGATAACTTCGAAACAGACAGGAGGGGACGTTCTATTGTGTGTCCTGTACTTGTCTTCCTCTCCATGAGGTGCAAGGAGGCGGGTGGCTTTTTGAGTGAGTTTTGCTAGTTGACAATTTTTTTGGGGAAAAGAGCGTTGTTTATTCGAGGAGTCGTCTTGTTTTTCCTCTCATTCTGAACTCCTGATCCTGGACATTGCAGTAGATGAGGTGAGATATCTGTATTGTTTTGTGATTCTTGTCACAGTATGCCCATCTAGACTAAACTGCACAGCTATCAATAACCATGTCTGAGGGTGTCGTCAGAAAAATCCAACCCTTTACCATTGGGACCAGGCTGTCTGTCCCCTCCGAAGCCAAATGTCAGGAGTTCGTGGACGTCTATCTGCCAAAGTCTGCTGCTCCGAACAAGTTGGAGCTACAAGACCAAATGTCCCTTTACATGGGCCAGTCCCAGGGGTGGCCTGGGAACTCGGAACTCCCACAAGTGGCCACCCAGGTCTACGCTTCAACACCAGAGGGACATCAGGATGAGAGAGTGGAGGAGGACAGGAATTCTGTCTCCCCCACTGCATCCTCTAGGTCCATCAGGAAGATTGCTATTTGCCGGAACGTCGAGACAGTCCCCGACGTGTCCTTGTGTGACTCTGACCTGGACACCTCAGATAGATCCACGTCGGAGACCATCAGAAGCAACTACAACAGTGATCACCCAAAACCGCCATCCTTGATGGTAGAGGACGACTTGGATAAGAGGTCCAACTCTCAGTCTAAGGTAACCTTGGATTACAGTTGTTTTATTCATGGTGTCTCACATGTTATTGAGTTGGGATAGGCTACAAGCCAGCACCAACTAATGTACATTTCAAATCACTTGGTTCAAATCAATTGACTTTGAAATAGAAATGGTGGATGTCTCAACCAGTGTTATGGACATTTGTTTTGTTTCTGTTGGTCAATGTGACCAGTGTTAACCATTCTCAAGCTTTCTGAAAGCAAATTAATTGACTTGTTTACTTTAAAGAAAGTAAGTCCAGAGCAAAAAGGCAATAGGAGGATTGGGAATTAAATCCATAACCACAAAACCCAGTGTAAGTAATGTTTTGTTTTTCTCCCTCATTTCACATACTATGTAATGCGCTCATTACGTAATAGTGTTTTTTAACATACTAATAATTACTGGATTTGCGTTACTGACTAAGCTGAGTAACAACATCAGAATCTTTCCGTTGGATGCCTTCCACCCTGCAACACAAGATGCTTTTGGTAACAGCTGAAAAAAAAGTAACATGGTATAAACACCACCATAACGTGCATTGTTCCAGCATGAAACCTCCACACACACACACACACACACACACACACACACACACAATGTGTGCACTATTACCTCAGTGTTGCATTATCCACACTGTACTCTCGAGCAATGAGATCATCAGCAGGCTTTCATTAAGCTAGGCAAAAGGCCACGTTTCGGATGAACTGGTTATTTCCACAGAATAAACGACTCCCAATTCCATAATTGAAGGGGTTGCGTGATGAAAATAGCAATCAGGCACATTGCGTTGGTGGATATAATGATGCCAAACTGAAGTTGTACCTGTGATCTAAGTGTTTCTCCAGATCCACAGCTGGCAAACGGGTTATTTCAATATTTGCGAGTGCCTTTCGGAATTTAAGGGGATCCTGATTGTATTTAATGGCGACATTGAACAACTATTTTAAAATATAACTCCACACGTTCCATAAGTTCCACTCCAGTGGCACGAGCATGCCAAAATAAGCTTACAGATGAGGAAGATGGTGTACTTATTATCACATACCATGTTAAGATGCATAGTTTATGCACTCAGAAGCATGATATACATTTGAAGTAAACCGGAAAATGAAGTTAGATATTTATACAGACAACAGTCCCATGGTTACAGGTTTCAATGCTGAGCATGCAACTAGCAAAAGGACAGTGGGAGGGGAAGAGGAACGCCCCGACAGCGAAAAGAGGAGCAATTATTTTGAGATGAGATCATGGCTTTGGCTCTCATCGTTCTTCATCTCGGCCCTGTGTAGGTGGGCTGGCTGAGTCACACAAAGCCTGCGTTATTTCATCGCTGTGTTTAGTACACAAGTTCCATTTTTCCACCAGGCTTGAGTATAGCTCTGGAGATCAGTTTTTGTGCATCTGTCTGTACATTTCCCTGTTTCTCATGACAATGTCTACATCTCTTCAACTTTTCAAGTACCCAAGACTAAATGGACATGTTGTTTATAGCCAGGCAAGCTATCCAAATACTACAGGGTATGTGCATTCAGTTTTGTGGTCTTTTGTAGCCTACCTGTGGCCTGGAAGCCTGGAACCAAGGCACATGGAAATCTTGCAACATGGTGAAACCTGTGCAACAGTTCTTACATGAAACCTGTGCAACAGGGCTTACAGAGATACATTATCGTAAAACATTATAAAAGCTCATATACAAGCTTATCAACGCATCATACTGCGTTATCACGGCAAGCTTGAAGTAAACTGTTACCAAAGTTTGTATTTCACTGCAGAAAATCGAGTACATTACGTTCCAGGAAAACAAACGTCTTTCTAAGATGAATAGCAGACAGGCCTAACAAGTTTCAGATTATTGTGGAGACTGTAGAGAACCAGCAGCAGGTTGCTCCATGATTTAGCTACATACAGTGATGATGTAAGAGGTCTTGGAAAGATAATATGCATCATTCAACGTTTTGCATGAGGTCATCAGTACAGAATGCATTGGCATGACAAAGAGAGAACTGAGACAGAGGGAAAAGGTTCCACAAGCTTAAGGTTAAGGTTATGAAAAGCGCAAAGATGGAGATGGAGTAGTGCTCTGCAGCTCGCAGAAAATGATTAATTGCAAAGTAGCAGAAGTAAAGGATTTGAAATTAATGTATCGCCTGTAGTGATTTCACAGCTATGGCAAAAAAAAACATTTTCACATTTTTATGTTACAAACACTGATAACCATCTGTATAATGCATGACCATGCTCATAGTGCAGTAAAGCACTTGCGATAACCATTCATAACACATCATGGGTACTTTTAACAGCACTTATAAATGAATAACAGCTACATTCCTAATACATTACACTACAACTCATGAATCCCTGTGACAGCCAATGTATTGCAAATACTTAAATGACCATACAGAAATCCTTTGTAATGCATTACACACAGGTGGTTGAAATATACACTGAACAAAAATATAAACGCAACATGCTACTATTTCTAACATTTTACTGAGTTACAGTTCATATAAGGACATGTAAATAAATTTGTTAAGCCCTAATCTATGGATTTCATATCACTGGGAATATGAAAAATGCTAGGTGCGTGGATCAGAAAACCAGTCAGTATATGGTGTGACCACCATTTGCAGCGCGACACATCTCCTTCGCATAGAGTCGATCAGGCTGTTGATTGTGGCCTGTGGAATGTTGTCCCACTCCTCTTCAATGGCTGTGCAAAGTCGCTGGATATTGGCGGGAGCTGGAACACGCTGTCTTACTCGTCGATCCAGAGCATCCCACACATGCTCAATGGGTGACATGTCTGATGAGTATGCAGGCCATGGAAGAACTGGGACGTTTTCAGCTTCCAGGAATTGTGTACAGATCCTTGCGACATGGCACCGTGCATTATCATGCTGAAATATGAGGTGACAGCTGCAGAGGAATGGCACAGCATTTCTGAGATATTTTATTTCAGCTCATGAAACATGGGACCAACACCTTAGATGTTGTGTTTATATTTTTGTTCAGTATATATACACCACCATTCAAAAGTTTGGGGTCACTTAGAAATGTCCTTGTTTTTGAAAGAAAAGTAACATTTTTGTTCATTAAAATAACATCAAATTGATCAAAAATACAGTGTAGACATTGTTAATGTTGTAAATTACTATTGTAGCTGGAAACAGAAGATTTTTTACATAGGCGTACAGAGGCCCATTATCAGCAACCATCACTCCTGTGTTCCAATGGCACGTTTTGTTAGCTAATCCAAGTTTATCATTTTAAAAGGTTAATTGATCATTAGAAAACCCTTTTGCAATTATGTTAGCACAGCTGAAAACTGTTGTGCTGATTTAAAGAAGAAATAAAACTGTCCTTTAGACTAGTTGAGTATCTGGAGCATCAGCATTTGTGGGTTCGATTACAGGCTCAAAATGGCCAGAAACAAAGTACTTTTTTCTGAAACTGGTCAGTCTATTCTTGTTCTGAGAAATGACAGCTATTCCATGCGAGAAATTGCCAAGAAACTGAAGATCTGGTATAACGCTGTGTACTATTTCCTTCACAGAACAGCGCAAACTGGCTCTAACCAGAATTGAAAAAGAAGTGAGCAAGACGACAAGCACATTAGAGTGTCTAGTTTGAGAAACAGATGCCTCACAAGTCCTCAACTGGCAGCTTCATTAAATAGTATCCGCAAAACACCAGTCTCAACTTCAACAGTGAAAAGGCGACTCCGGGATGCTGGCTTTCTAGGCAGAGTTCCTCTGTCTAGTGTGTTCTTTTGCCCATCTTAATCTTTTCTTTTTATTGGCCAGTCTGATATATGGCTTTTTCTTTGCAACTAGAAGGCCAGCATCCCGGAGTCGCCTCTTCACTGTTGATGTTGAGACTGTTGTTTTGCGGGTACTATTTAATGAAGCTGTATTTCTGATCAATTTGATGTTATTTTAATGGACGAAAAATGTGCTTTTCTTTCAAAAACAAGGACATTTCTAAGTGACCCCAAACTTTTCAACTGTAGTGTGTATGTATGTATATATATATATACACATACAGTTGAAGTCGGAAGTTTACATACACTTTAGCCAAATACATTTAAACTCAGCTTTTCATAATTCCTGACATTTAATCCTCGTAAAAATGACCTGTCTTAGGTCAGATAGAATCACCACTTAATTTTAATAATGTGAAATGTCAGAATAATAGTAGAGAGAATTATTTATTTCCAGCTTTTATTTCTTTCATCACATTCCAAGTGGGTCAGAAGTTTACGTACACTCAGTTAGTATATGGTAGCATTGCCTTTAAATTGTTTAACTTGGGTCAAATGTTTTGGGTAGCCACAAGCTTCCCACAATAATTTGGGTGAATTTTGGCCCGTTCCTCCTGACAAAGCTGGTGTAACTGAGTCAGGTTTGTAGGCCTCCTTGCTCACACACACTTTTTCAGTTCTGCCAACAAATGTTCTATAGGACTGAGGTCAGGGCTTTGTGATGGCCACTCCAATACCTTGACTTTGTTGTCCTTAAGCCATTTTGCCACAATTTTGGAAGTATGCTTGGGGTCATTGTCCATTTGGAAGACCCATTTGCGACTAAGCTTTAATTTCCTGACTGATGTCTTGAGATGTTCGCTTCAATATATCCACATAATTTTCCTACCTCATGATGCCATCTATTTTGTGAAGTGCACCAGTCCCTCCTGCAGCAAAGCAGCCCCACAACATGATGCTGCCACCCCAGTGATTCACGGTTGGGATGGTGTTCTTCAGGCTTGCAAGCCTCCCCCTTTTTCCTCCAAACATAACGACGGTCATTACGGCCAAACAGTTCTATTTTTGTTTCATCAGACCAGAGGACATTTCTCCAAAAAGTACGATCTTTGTCCCCATGTGCAGTTGCAAACCGTAGTCAGGCTTTTTTTATGGCGGTTTTGGAGCAGTGACTTCTTCCTTGCTGAGCAACCTTTGAGGTTATGTCGATATAGGACTCATTTTACTGTGGATATAGATACTTTTGTACCTGTTTCCTCCAGCATCTTCACCGGGTCGTTTGTTGTTGTTCTGGGATTGATTTGCACTTTTCGCACCAAAGTACATTAATCTTTAGGAGACAGAACGCGTCTCCTTCCTGATCGGAATGACGGCTGCATGGTCCCATGGTGTTTATACTTGCATACTGTTTGTACAGATGAACGTGGTACCTTCAGGCATTTGGAAATTGCTCCCAAGGATGAACCAGATTTGTGGAGGTCTACAATTTTTTTTCTGAGGTCTTGGCTGATTTCTTTTGATTTTCCCATGATGTCAAGCAAAGAGGCACTGAGTTTGAAGGTAGGCATTGAAATACATCCACAGGTACACCTCAAATTGACCCAAATTATGTCAATTAGCCTATCAGAAGCTTCTAAAGCCATGACATCATTTTCTGGAATTTTCCAAGCTGTTTAAAGGCACAGTCAACTTCGAGCATGTAAACTTCTGACCCACTAGAATTGTGATACAGTGAATTATAAGTGAAATAATCTGTCTGTAAACAATTGTTGGAAAAATTACTTGTGTCATGCACAAAGTAGATGTCTTAACCGACTTGCCAAAACTATAGTTTGTGGAGTGGTTGAAAAACCAGCTTTTATGACTTCAACCTAAGTGTATGTAAACTTCAGACTTCAACTGTGTATGTATGTGTGTATGTGTATGTATATATATATATATATTACCCACATGGGACCAATTCATCTTGTTTACAGACCGTCGTAAAATTTAACTAACTGTCCAATGAGAAATGTAAGGAATGGGAGCTAGAGTAGTCTTTTTAATTCATCACTTCTTTTTCATTTATTTGTGCAATTGTGAAACACAAGAATTATGAGTACCACAGGCTTGCAACTGTCTCTCAGTGCACCTGCAATGCTTGCAATTTGACATGTCTGTGTAAATTATATTGGGAAATGTAAAGGAATGTATTTCATGATATATTGCAGGCTTGTTCTGTTTTGACTATCAATAATATATTTCATGATTATATTGCAGTTTTACTTTGTAACAAATGACTATCAATAATAGTACATTTACTCATTTTTGCTTGCTCTCTTCCAGATGTTTAATCCCAGGTTCCAAACTGTTTAGTTAGCCAAACACCTAAATCAGTGGTCCAGTATATTTTTATATACTCTTTTCAGTATATTTTTTTGTATTTATAAACAGTAAATCTCCTCACTAAAGGCACAGAATAGTATGCATATACTCATCAAATGTATTCATGCCATCATGGATAGATACTTTATTGTAAGAGCATATCTGCTACAGAAACATCCCTTGAACTAATTTCGTATCAACTTGATTTTAAAGACTTGTTATTACTCAATCGTGTTTCTATACAGGTGGACTCTTGGTTCAAGAGGAAGCTTCGGGATCTGAAGTATGGCTGTAATGTCCTTGGATGTCCTTTGCAGGACCCAGAGGACGCATCGCCGACCCAACAGCGAGACCTAAAGGACATTGAGAATTCCCTCATACAGATGACGAGAAGTCTGGACGTAAAACAGGTTTGTGCACAAAGGTCCATGATGTGGTAAAGCTCATAATTCAGTGTTTCTCAGTCCATAAAAAAATATGTTGTTCTAGCCCAGCACTAACACACCTGACTCAACTGATAAGTTAGCCATTCATTAGTTGAATCAGGTGTGTTAGTGCTGGGCTCAAACAAAAATGTGCACCATGGAATGGATAAAGAAACGTTATCATGTCATGGGCCTTTACTACACATTGATTACATTTACTTACTTCCTACAATACTGTACTGTATCCACATACATGCCCTCAAGTGTCAGAACCATGCATTGAGTATACTGGTTCACAGATTCTTCCTTTATAATGACCTCTATAGGATGGACATCAGTACGAGACGCTTGACATGGAGACCGACCACAAGGGAGAGAAGAGGAAGAGACTGCAACAGATATTAGGCAACAAAATCCCTTCTAGAGAGAACACCGTTAACCAAACGTAAATCCCATTTTTGACTGTTTGAACAAGATGTATCAATAACACCTTACTTTAATTAAACAATAAAGCAATAACAGGAAGGCACTCGAGACCCCTAAGCTGTGATATGCTCATGATAAATCATGGCCACTTCTGCTTTATTATAGTTTTTTTTATTTCTCTATGGCTAAATCAAATCAAATTTTATTTGTCACATGCGCCAAATACAACAGGTGTAGACCTTACAGTGAAATGCTTACTTTACAAGCCCTTAATGTTAGGGACAGACGTTCCGCTAGCGGAACGCCTCACCAATATCCAATGGTATAGCGTGGCGCGAAATACAAATACCTCAAATGCTATAACTTCAATTTTTCAAACATATGACTATTTTACACAATTTTAAAGACAAGACTCTCCTTTATCTAACCACACTGTCCGATTTCAAAAAGGCTTTACAGTGAAAGCAAAACATTAGATTATGTCAGGAGAGTACCCTCCCAAAAATAATCACACAGCCATTTTCAAAGCAAGCATATAATGTCACAAAAACCAAAACCACAGCTAAATGCAGCACTAACCTTTGATGATCTTCATCAGATGACACTCCTAGGACATTATATTATACAATACATGCATGTTTTGTTCAATCAAGTTCATATTTATATCAAAAACCAGCTTTTAACATTAGCATGTGATGTTCAGAACTAGCATACCCACCGCAAACTTCCGGTGAATTTACTAAATTACTCACGATAAACGTTGACAAAAAACACAACAATTATTTTAAGAATTATAGATACAGAACTCCTTTATGCAATCACGGTGTCAGATTTTAAAATAGCTTTTCGGTGAAAGCACATTTTGCAATATTCTGAGTACATAGCCCGGCCATCATGGCTAGCTAATTTGACACCCACCAAGTTTGGCCCTCACCAAACTCAGATTTACTATAAGAAAAATTGGATTACCTTTGCTTTTCTTCGTCAGAATGCACTCCCAGGACTTCTACTTCAACAAACAAATGTTGTTGTGGTTCGAAATAATCCATAGTTATATCCAAATAGCTCCGTTTTGTTCGTGCGTTGAGGTCACTATCCGAAGGGTGACGCGCCGGCGCATTTCGTGACAAAAAATGTCAAAATATTCCATTACCGTACATGTCAAATGCTGTTTAAAATACATTTTTATGCAAATTTTTTCGTAAAATAGTGATAATTTTCCAACCGGGCAACGTTGTATTCATTCAAACACTGAAAGAAAAACATGGAGTCGTCTCGTGCACGCGTGCTCCAGTGTCATTGTTCTCAGCACTCACAAAAACTCCTGCTGTTTTTCACCCAGAGACTGGAGAGCTCTCATTCCACTTTCTGGTGCCTTCCTAGAGCCAATGGAAGCCTTAGAAAATGTCACGTTACAGCAGAGATGCTGTATTTTTGATAGAGATGCCCTAGAAGGAGAACAAATTGTCAGACAGGGCACTTCCTGTATAGAATCTTCTCAGGTTTTGGCCTGCCATATGAGTTCTGTTATACTCACAGACACCATTCAAACAGTTTTAGAAACTTTAGAGTGTTTTCTATCCGAATCTACTAATTATATGCATATTCTAGTTTCTGGGCAGGAGTAGTAACCAGATTAAATCGGGTACGTTTTTTATCCGGCTGTGAAAATACTGCCCCCTATCCCAAACAGGTTTTAACCAACAATGCAGTTTTAAGAAAAAAAGTGTTAAAGTATTTACTGAAATAAACTGAAGTAAAAAATAAATAATAAAAATTGAAAAAAATATAAATATTTAACGAGCAACAATAAAATCACAGTAGCGAGGCTATATACAGGGGGTACTGGTACAGAGTCAATGTGCGAGGGCACCGTTAGCCGAGGTAATTGAGATAATATGTACATGTAGGTAGAGGTAAAGTGACTATGAATGGATAATAAACAGTGAGTAGCAGCAATGTAAAAATGAGGCTGGGGGGGGAAATAGAAAATAGTCCGGGTAGCCATTTGATTAGCTGTTCAGGAGTCTTATGGCTTTGGGGTGGAAGCTGTTAAGAAGCCTTTTGGACCTAGACTTGGCACTCCGGTAGCACTTTCCGTGCGGTAGCAGAGAGAACAGTCTATGACTAGGGTGGCTGGAGTCTTTCTCTGACACCGCCTGGTATAAAGGTCCTGGATGGCAGGAAGCTTGGCCTCAGTGATGTACTGGGCCGTACGCGTTACCCTCTGTAGTGCCTTGCGGTCGGAGGCTGAGCAGTTGCCATACCAGGCAGTGATGCAACCAGTCAGGATGCTCTCGATGGTGCAGCTGTATAACTTTTTGAGGATCTGAGGACCCATGCCAGATCTTTTTAGTCTCCTGGGGGGGAATATATGTTGTCGTGCCCTCTTCACGACTGTCTTGGTGTGTTTGGACCATGTTAGGTTGTTGGTGATGTGGACACCAAGCAACTTGAAGCTCTCAACCTGCTCCACTACAGCCCCGTCGATGAGAATGGGGGCGTGCTTGGTCCTCCTTTTCCTGTAGTCCACAATCATCTCCTTTGTCTTGATCACGTTGAGGGAGAGGTTGTAATTCTGGCAACACACTGCCAGGTCTCTGACTTCCTCCCTATAGGCTCATCGTTGTTGGTGATCAGGCCTACCACTGTTGTCTCGTCGGCAAACTTAATGTTGGTGCTTGGCCATGCAGTCATGGGTGAACAGGGAGTACAGGAGGGGACTCCTGAGGGGCCCCGTGTTGATGATCAGCGTGGCAGATGTGTTGTTACCTACCCTTACCACCTGGGGGCGGCCCGTCAGGAAGTCCAGGATCCAGTTGGAGGGAGGTGTTTAGTCGCAGGGTTCTTAGCTTAGTGATGAGCTTTGAGGGCACTATGGTGTTGAACGCTGAGCTGTGGTCAATGAATAGCATTCTCACGTAGGTGTTCCTTTTGTCCAGGTGGGAAAGGGCAGTGTGGAGTGCAATAGAGATTGCATCGTCTGTGGATCTGTTGGGGCGGTATGCAAATTGGAGAGGGTCTAGGGTTTCTGGGATACTGGTGTTGATCTGAGCCATGACTAGCCTTTCAAAGCACTTCATGAATACAGACGTGAGTGCTACGGGTCGGTAGTCATTTATGTAGGTTACCTTGGTGTTCTTGGGTACAGGGACTATGGTGGTCTGCTTGGAACATGTTGGTATTACAGACTCGGTCAGGGACAGGTTGAAAATGTCAGTGAAGACACTTGCCAGTTGGTCAGTGCATGCTCTGAGTGCACGTCCTGGTAATCCGTCTAGCCCTGTGGCCTTGTGAATGTTAAATAGTTTAAAGGTCTTACTCACATCGGCTATGGAGTGCATGATCACACAGTCATCCGGAACAGCTGATACTCTCATGCATGCTTCAGTGCTGCTTGCCTCGAAGCAAGCATATAAGATATTTAGTTCGTCTGGTAGGCTCGTGTCACTGGGCAGCTCGCGGCTGTGCTTCCCTTTGTAGTCTGTAATAGTTTGCAAGCCCTGCCACATCCGACGAGCGTCAGAGCCGGTGTAGTACGATTCAACCTTAGTCCTGTATTGACGCTTTGCCTGTTTGATGGTTTGTCGGAGGGCATACCGTGATTTGGGTCTGAGTTAGCGTTCTTGACTAGGCTACATATACTTTGTCCTTGGTGCTATGGATGTATATTAGTTATGGCTATCGTTAACATGTTGTTTTCCTATCTACTACTATGCAACTACAGCTTTCCATGTTATGTAACAGTACTTGGTCTGATTTGAATTACTTCCACATCCATCTTGGATTTCAAGTCATATCTGGGAATTTGACCCCATTGTGATCCCATTGCCAAAGCACTGAACTAGATACTGTATCTCTTTTGTAGCTGGCTGAGGTTCCAGACACTGTTAAGAAACTATCACCAAGACCTCAAACTGGCTCTGGACGTCTCCTCCTTCTACCAACAGGCTGACACCATCATCTGCACCATCAACAGGAAGGTAAAAAGGCAGAATAGGAATTTGAACAAGAGTCCTATTTTGCACCAGTGATCCTTTAAAGGTACAATCTGCAATATTTACATGCTGTTAAATGTTTGATTTCTACTTGAAAAATATATGCGCCATGAGCTTAGTACAACTTTTCCCATCATAACCCAAAATATAAGATTGTTTTACTCCATAGTTCGTCTTTGTTATCATTTGAATGGTATGTGGAAATGTGGTCCCAAGGTTCTGCAGATTATCATTGTTTTGTAATTACACATGATCATTATCATAAGATTGACTCTATATTATTTTGTTTGTTTGGTAGAGAAGCGCCCTGTCTGGATCAGATAACGGGAGCTGCGGTCAGACAGAGATCTACAATATTGCCAGCCAAATCATGGTGAGTGGCACATGGGGAATGTAGCTCAAAATAATTTATGCATTTATGGTGAAATGCAGCAATGCGTCATTCATACATCAGGGTTGTGTTCAATTCCATTTCAAGTGAAATACTAGTCGTTTACAAATGTTATCATTGGAAATACTAAAATGTACTCAAGTATGAATTTAAAAGGAATGCACTATACCGTATGGTCTAAGCACATTTTGTAACCTTTATTTAACTAGGCAAGTCAGTTAAGAACAAATTCTTATTTACAATGACGGCCTAGGAACAGTGGGTTAACTGTCTTGTTCAGGGGCAGAACGACAGATTTTTACCTTGTCAGCTCGGGGATTCGATCTAGCAACCTTTCAGTTACTGGCCCAATGCTCTAACCACTAGGCCACCTGCTCAGTACTCAAGACTACTTCAATCCTAAGTAGAGAGAAACACAGAGAAACTATCATAAGACAGTGAAACATAACCACTCCTTCCTAGACCTTCTCTGGATCTGTTTGGGGCGTTTCCCCCTTAACCATAGAAGAAGCCTTCTATGACGTGATGTTATACTTCTGTGTTAAATCTAACCATAGACTTCCATTTTAAAGAGCGTGGGTCGTTTTCCAAGACTGTAAATCAACTGTAAATGAATTGTGTCACATCCATCCACTACTCCCATCCCCTCCTCGACCATGCTCTCTCCAGATGCTGAACGAGACTGTTTCACGCCTTTCGGACCTCCACCCTACCCTGGCTGCCAGAGTGACACGGAAGCAGGCTGAGGTGCAGGAGAGCTGGGGCCTTCTTCAGGAGGGTAGTGGGTAAATAAGGGTCCTAAAGCCCATATTGTTTGTGTGTCTGTTTCTCTAATGCAGCGTTTCCTAAAATTGGTCCTCGGGACCCCAAGGGGTGCACGTTTTGGTTTTTGCCCTTACACTACACAGCTAATTCAAATGATCAAAGGTTGATGATTAGTTGATTATTTGAATCAGCTGTGTAGTGCTAGGGCAAAAAACGAAATGTTCCCTATATACTGTAGATCACTATTTTTGACCAAGGCCCATGCGACTCTGGTCAAAAGTAGTGCATTATATAGAGAATAGGGTGCCATTTCAGGATACCCTATAAAGCCCTTCTATTATATAATACAGTGTTTCCGAACTCCAGTCCTTGAGTATCCCCAACAGCACACATCTGTTGTAGCCCTGGACAAAAACACCTGATTCAACTTGATGATTACTTGAGAAGTAGAATCAGATGTGCTTGTCCAGGGCCACAACAATGTGTGTTGTTGGGGGTACTGGGAAACACTGATCTAATATCGCATTATCTAGGGGTGTGTTACAAGGATGCCATCTATCATCGTATCTATATATTATGGCAATATTTGCCATAAATGTAAGATCAAATACTAACATCAAAGGATTTTGAGAATGTTTGCAACGTTCACACATGGTTCCTGTTTGGTTGGAGAATGCTGGTTGCAACATAACTCCTGAAACACCTGATTTAACTGTGACAGGGCTGGCCAATGCCCTTCACATAAAAAGGGTTTTACTAAAAGAACTGGAACGGTTTCTTCCAAATTTGGAGATTTATTTTCAATAAATATATAAATACAAAAACAGGCTTCAAAATGGCAGAGCTAAAATGGTAAAAACATGGACTAAAATATTAAGCCCCAGAATAAAATAATAATTGTCACTGGTCTATCCTTGCTTACCTCTCTTCTCCATGGGCACTCTCCCACAAACATTTAAACATCTGTAGCTCATTATCTCATTTAGTGGGAGGGGCCTACAATTACCTCTTTAGCCAATACCAATTCAGACACAAACACTCAATTACTACACACTTAACTGTTTCCGGTGAATTGGTGGAATGAGATCTCAAAAAGGGCATGATATGAATAATGTATGTTAAGCAGGAACCTGGAATACAATTAACATTAACACTCACAAATATAATTTAAATTAGGGGCAAGGTTCAAATGTTCAAGTGAGGATGTGTTTGCATCACTCAACCCTATTGGTTTATTGAAGACTGTGTATATTTCCCTCCTGAAACCATGGTCTGACAACCATGTTGCTTACCTGTAGCCTATTTTTCAGTGGTGGAAAAATGACTCAAGTAAAAGTGAAAGTCACCCAGTAAAATACTACTTGAGTAAAAGTCTTAAAGTATTTGGTTTTAAGTAACAAAAGTAAATGTAATTGCTAAAATATACTTAAGTATCAAAAAAAGAATACAAAAATAATTTCATATGCCTTATATTAAGCAAACCAGACGGCAAAATTTCAGTTTTTTTATTTACTTTACTATTTACTGTTTTTTTATTTACTTGTTTATTTACCACGGATAGCCATGGACACACTAAGACATCATTTACAAACAAAGCATTTGTGTTTAGTGAGTCCGCCAGATCAGAGGCAGTAGAGATTACCAGGGATATTCTCATGATAAGTGTGTGAATTGGACCATTTCCCTGTCCTGCAAAACATAAAAAATGTAACGAGTACTTTTGGGTGTCAGTGAAAATGTATGGAGTAAAAAGTACATTATTTTCTTTAGGAATGTAGTGAAGTAAAAGTAAAAGTTACCCAAAAAATGTATTTTTTTATTTTTACTTAAGTACTTCACACCATTGCTATTTTTCTCTCCATAAAATCGCTTACATATGGTAGTGCTGAATAAAGTCATCAATGGAGGTCACCAATAACTGAATTAGCGAGCCGTTGCTACAGTAGAATGATACAAAATGGGCAGCCCTTTTGACCCAACCCACACGTCGACTCCGAACTTTTCAACATGTTGATAAACATTGCTTAACAGTTCACGTCAGGATGAATTCATGGAATATGTATTCCAGATGAAAAGGTTTGATGTTTACAATTGGATTAATGGAAAACATACTCGGTGAATAAGATGATGTATTGTTTTCCTACTAACACTTGTTGCGTAACTAACAAGACATTCTGGCATTAGAACCAATGCCCTAATGGCAATTGAAGCCGACATTGAAATTATTCTTGCCCTAATAAGCCATAGTCTGAGTTTCACTCATAACAAATGCAGTCCAGATAATCGCCATGGAATCAATTCAGGGGAATTCATTCTTGACATTCTCTTTGTAGTATGCAATGCTCCAACTTTAAGCATGACACGGATTTCGCAAGCCCCTGTGTCTCAGTAAAAGTGTTCTGTGTAGGAGCTGGAGCGACATGTGTATGCCAAAATTAGATATGGATGAATATAGAGAAAGACATTTTGGGAGAGATTATACTATACGATAAACCTGCTCCTAATTTCTTCAGCAGATGTGTGCAGAGTGCCTCATAAGTATGGTATGGCCTAGTGACCAGGGATACAGACGGATATAGCTTATAAAGCTTATTGAACAGAAGTATACTGGTCAGTTACCATGTTAGTCATTCGATTGTGGGTTAAATGCACTTCTGCCTTTAAAGCTACATTTTGGAAGTTTAATTACAAATGTTCTACCTCAGATTTTGGATTTAAACTGTATGGTTTACAGAGGCATTAACACATTTCTTAACCCATTGAACCATAACATTTTTAGGGTATCAAACCTTTGAAATATAAACAGATGACCCACATTCCAAGCATCTGTGTGGAGAGGTGTGCCCATTTCTGTCCAGTGAGTATTAGTATCACAAACGTTGTATTTTTGTTGTAAGGGCGGCAATGTGCTCTCTTCCGTCAAAACTGGAAATAGGTTTCCTTAACGAGCGCCAGCGAGAAAGAACGATCGAATTAAAGACAACCGACAAGACACGACATACACAGTGTTCCTTTTTGATTCCAAGATGTCTGACTCCTCCCAGCTGTTCCCTCTCTATTTTATAGTTTCTTTCAAAAACAAAAACACTTTCCTGAAACCATGACCTCACCCCTTCAGAGGGGGGTGACATCATTACTTTATACCCCTGCCAGCCCCAGTCAGTCACTCCAAGGACAAAGCCCTCTGTCTGTTCAGATTGTCATGGTTGTCATGGTTGCATAACATGTCGTTAGCTAATTCAGCTTATCTGGTGGATCCAGTCAATGTTGTTCATCCTGGGATTTCTGAGTCATGTGACACGTCTCCAAGCAGAAGTGCTCTAGACATGTTGAGGAGTGCTCAAACTTGTGGGTATGACTCCAACCCTAAAGAATATACAGTAAAACTGATTAACAGGCATCCGCAGCTGCTACAAATGATCCACTTTGGACATATTGTTTCTAATGCATGACAATAGGTGCTAAGCTGTGGTTAAGTGGTATCACTCCCTTCGCTATGTACCACAGCCCTGGAGTTCAGAGTTCAATCTTCGTGTCCACCCTTCTGACCTCTCCCCCAAATCTATCTACCCCTTTGTTTCCAATCTGCCTACATTAAAAGCACTAAAATAGAGTATGTGTTTTATTTTAACACTCCACACCACAATGCTTTTCTCTCATCTTCTTTGTGGGGCTGAAAATAGAAGCCTCAGGAAACACAATTTCCCTAGTATATCACCGGGGTGTATACAGTACACCATTGTTTGCTGTGGAGAATGAGCATAATATCGATCATTGTAAAAGACTACTCCCGGACACATGATTACCTCTGCATGTTTATTGTTGTCAACATTTCGGACGGTGACTTTTCTCAAGACAATTTTTAATTAGTTCTCTATCTGAAACCACAAACACAACAACAGCAAAAAAAACGTGCAGAGGTAATCGTATGTGCTGGAATGGTCTTTTACAGTGAGCTTGTTCTTGCTTTATCATGATTTTAGCCCATTCACTCACATTAACTGTTCTATTTCATTACCAATGAACCTAGCACTGAGAGTGTCAACTGGCCTTCTGGATGAAGTAGGGTAGGGTCACTATCATTGATAGAACCAGGGTTGTAATAAGTAACCCATAATGTTTTGTCATGCAGGAGCGAGTGGCCAGATTTGCCCACCATCCTTGACATAGACTTCTCCTGTGATGAACCTGGTTCACTGAGTCAAACCAGAGATACGGAAGATGAGGCCCAGAGGATCATAGGAAAGGACATCAAAGAGGGACAGAACCGTCTCAAAGGGTTCGAGGTCAGCAGATCCATTTTTCAAATAACTGGGAAATTCTCGTTAAAAGTAGTTAAAGGGATAGTTCATCCAAATTTCAACATTACATATAGGTTTCCTTACCTTTTAAGCAGTCGGTTAAAAACGACTATGTAATTTTGTAATATGGGGTGTAATTTTGGTGAACTGTTATGAAATGGGTAAATCATCAGAATAGGTGGTACTTGATACCTCTGTAAAAATAGTATTTTCACTCTAATTATATGACCTACTAATAACCTATGTCATTTCCTATTTTTTTTAGAACATGAAAGACTGTGGGGTCCCCAGGAAGCTGACTGTTAGTCAAGTTGAAGAACAGCCTTCCAAAAGCTATGCTCGAGTCTCCTGTGACACCACCAGCAATCTAGATGACTTGATTGGAAGACGGCGTGTGGAGAGGCAAAGGTATAGACTTTCATCAGCTTCTTGTTTTTTGAGACCAGATGAAATTGTTGATGACACTTTAAGCAGAACATTAAGTTAACGTATGTGCTTGCTTTGCAGAAAGGACCAGACAACCCATTTGAACACTTGTTCTCAATCAGAACTTGGTATTCAGTTGCAAGATTCTACCACATCTGCTGATAAGGTA
The DNA here is from genome assembly GCF_901001165.1 of Salmo trutta. Lineage (NCBI taxonomy): Eukaryota > Metazoa > Chordata > Actinopteri > Salmoniformes > Salmonidae > Salmo > Salmo trutta. The sequence continues at coordinate 21,054,122 of NC_042994.1, forward strand.
GCTATGGATTGATTTCTGGTGTTTCTTGTGGTCTGCTACTACAGTACCAGTACTAATACTTTAGAGTAAATATCCAATGACAATGTCCGCGAGATGAACAGGGTGTGTTGATTTTAACGGGGTTTACAACTTTGATACGGTTGTAAACATCGAGAGTAAACCCCCAGTGTGCTGTAGTTTTCCTATATCTGCAAATGATTGAATTTGGGCCTAGATGCATCCCACTGGGTTAACCAAACGTCACTTCCTCCTCTTGTTTTCTCTCTTCCTCTTCCGTTTCCTCACTTCCTCTTCCTTTCCTGTTTCTTGGTTGAAGACTCTGTCATGGCTGAAAGACAACCTTGCTATGTCAACCCCCAGCCACCACACAGCCAGTCTGTGTGGTCCAGATGTGACTAAAAACCTGCCAGCTGATATTTACCAGGACAATGTTGTTTCGAACACGATTTGCTTAGACCTGTCCAAGGGAGTAAGTCTTGTAGCTTTTCTTTGCATAATATGCAGTCTTTGCAATGGTACTTATCGGATTCAGAAAGTTTTACTTTGGGCAATGTATACTGAACAAAAATATAAATGTAAAGTGTTGGACCCATGTTTCATGAGCTGAAATAAAATATCCCAGAATTTTTCCATATGCACAAAAAGCTTATTTCTCTCAAATTTTGAGCATAAATTAGTTTACATCCATGTTAGTGAGCATTTCTCCTTTGCCAAGATAATCCATCCACCTGACAGGTGTGGCATATCAAGAAGCTGATTAAACAGCATGATCATTACCAGTGGCCATTTTAGCATTTAAATGTTGTTGGGGCAAACAAAAACATTTCATTTTTTTAATGCATGCCAGCAAAGCTACTACACAACACTAAACAATACATTAATTGCACTATAATGGTGACAAGCGGTGCCCACAAACTGTTAGGGCCTACATAAAGCTGTCACAACAGCAGAGCTTTCTATTCAGCACCATGGAGTGAATCCTTACCACCGCTACACCTGGCTATCAGCGGAGCCTTGTCTGGTAGCGAAACAATACATTCAGCCTCGTTTACTGCCTTTTTAAAAAACATAGCTGATATGGCTGACCATATCACCCTGGCATATTACATAAATTATGCAGCAGCATATAAGACATTTTTGGACTCGCCTTGTTGCACTTGCCGGTCCTTCGTTGGCAAATTTTGTCATCAATAAAAATGATTTACAATTCCGAGTTGGATGACCGTTCAAAACATATTTTCCCGGTCTGACTTTCCCAGCTGCAATGCTTGCAATTAGCAACTATCACTGATTCCTTCCAAACAACTCATTGTTGAATTTGGTATTTCCAAATTGTTGTGTAATGTGTAAGTCCAATGGCCGATGAGCACCGATACGTTTTATCTATATTTTCTCTTCATTATATCTCTTCATATGACAAGGATTTAAAACGAATTTGCCAGTAGAGTTGAATCACAAAGCATGATGATAACTGCTAGCTAAAATTATGAAAGTAAGATGTTAATATGATGAGTCCAATCAAAGCTACTGGACATAGAACGTGATTTGACGTCATTTCTGTGACTAACAGCCAACCAAAATAACATGCAAAACAGGCAAGCCCCCCCCAAAAAGGAAAAATAATAATATATATATATATATATATATATATATATATATATATATATATACATTTATTTATATTTTTTTGTAAATGTGGAGCTCTGCCCCACCTGCCATGAATGACGGGTTGCCACTGATCATTACATAGGTCCACATTGTTCTGGGGACAATAAAAGGCCACTCTAAAATGTGCAGTTTTGCCACACAACACTGCCACAGATGTTTCAAGTTTTGATGGAGAGTGCAATTGGTAAACTGACTGCAGGAGTGTCCACCAGAGCTGTTGCCAGGAAATTGAATGTCCATTTCTCTACCATAAGCCGTCTCCAACGTAGTTTTAGAGAATTTGGCAGTACGTCTAACCGGCCTCACAGCCGCAGACCACGTATAACCACGCCAACCCAGGACATCCACAACCGGCTTCTTCACCTGCGGGATCGTCTGGGACCAGATACCCGGCCAGCTGATGAAACTATGGGTTTGTACAACCGAAAGAAATTCTGCACAAACTGTCAGAAACCGTCTCATGGAAGCTCATCCGAGTGCTCGTCATCCTCACCAGGGTCTTAACCTGACTGCAGTTCGGTGTTGTAACTGACTTCAGTGGGCAACTGCTCACCTTCCATGGCCACTGGCATACTGGAGAATTGTGCTCTTCACGGATGAATCCCGGTTTCAACTGTACTGGGCAGATGGCAAATAACGTGTATGGCGTTGTGTGGGTGAGCAGTTTGCCGATGTCAACGTTGTGAACAGAGTGCCCCATGGTCTCAGTGGGGTTATGCTGATGTCAACAGGCATAAGCTACGGACGACAAACAAAATTGCATTTTACCGATGGCAATTTGAATGCCATGACGAGATCCTGAGGCCCATTGTCGTGCCATTCATCCGCCGCCATAACCTCATGTTTCAGCATTAAAATGCACGGCCCTGTGTCGCAAGGATCTGTACACAATTATTGGAAGATGCAAATGTCCCAGTTCTTCAATGGCCTGCATACTCACCAGACATGTTACCGATTAAATGTTTGGGAATACGACAGCGTGTTCTAGTTCCCACCAATATCCAGTAACTTTGCACAGCCATTGAAGAGGAGTGGGACAGCATTCCACAGGCCACAATCAACAGCCTGATCAACTCTATGTGAAGGAGATGTGTTGCGCTGCATGAGGCAAATGGTGGTCACACCAGATTCTGACTGGTTTTCTGATCCTTCTGATAAGGTATCTATGACCAACAGATCTATATCTGTATTTCCAGTCATGTGAGATCCATAGATTAGGGCCTAATTCATTTATTTCAATTTAATTACTTCCTTATATGAACTGTAACTTAGTGAAACCTTTGACATTGTTGCATGTTGCGTTTTATATTTTTGTTCAGTATATGTATGATGAGATTTGCAGGGGCTATCCGAGTTTGGGTCATTAATTCTGGAAAAGTGGAAAAGGGTTTAAATTGAACATTACTTTCATTATCGGCATTTTCCTATTCACTAATAGAATTTACAATTCAGAAATGTATAAATGTGACCGTTAAAATGGAAAATATTTTATTTTATCCTACAAAATGACATAATAGACAAGAGCAAAGATTCATGTTCCATGCTTTGGGACAGGAAAAGCCAGGGTCAACCCAAGTCCAGCACAAAGGTGGTGTGAAGATGGAGGACCTCCTTGGCCAAGTGGAGACACTATGGGAAGTTCTGAGGAGAAGACATCATAGAAGCATGATTGATGCAAACAGCTCTGAGAGGCTCAACTTGGAGGTATTGATTATTGGTGTTTATATACTGATATGGGCCTGTATTCATAGTGTCTCAAAGTAGGAGTGCTGATGTAGGATCAGTTATGTATTTTACATCACATTAATAAGATTATATGGATAGGGGGACCTGATCCTAGATCAGCACTCCTATTCTGAGACACTCTTTGGTCCCCAGAAGGCAATTTATGCAGCATTGAAGACAAATCCATGCTATCCTTTGTAGAGGGAAGACAATCATGAGACAGACAAGAATCGGCTCGAATACAGGGCAACCACGGAAAACGTGGAATTCTGGAGCGTCCCAGATGTCAAGGATCTCTCTGAGACATTGGAGGAAAATGACAGAGGAATGCTGACAGAGCTGCTTAGGTGTCTTGACCAGGATGAAAACTTTGATCATTGTGAGGTAGAGGAACAGGTAAGGTTTCAGCTTTATCCGTTTACGTGGTTTTCCAATGCCACTTTATTAATGTCCTTCTTTGCAACTCTGTTTCCTCAAACCTCCGTAAAAGGAAGGTGGGGCGTGTTTTTTTTCTAGATACATACACTCCCACTAAAACTCCCATTAGACCTCAACAAGACATGGTCACTGGCCTTGCAGGCAAAGCTAACCACAAAGCTAACCACACTCCAATTCTATCATCAGATAACTTAATTAGATTAATACAACCACAATCTACCAAAATACTGAGTAATTTATTTGAGTATCATGGCAGACCCTTACTGGACAAATGGATGACCAGGGGTGCATGGACCACCCTATGGAGGAATTGGTGGGGGTCCTGGAGGATCTTGGTGAAGCAGTGGAGAAAAGAGGACATTCCCTCTATCAAAGTCAAGACACTCAAGAACTTCTAAGTCAGGTAGGAGTTGACTTAACAGTTTTTTATTTGGATGTGGTCCTCTGTAGCTCAGTTAGTAGAGCATGGTGCTTGCAACGCCAGGATAGTGGGTTTGATTCCCAGGAACCCCCGTAAGTAAAATATGCATGCATGACTGTAAGTCCCTTTGGATAAAAGTGTCTGCTAAATGGCATATATTATATTATTATTTTCTGTTGCTTTTAACATAAAAAACACCACAAATTTGCACACTGTGCTTGTAGATTTTCACAAACTGAACAGTAACAGAAACAGCCTGATTTTACTAGCATTGACTGGTTGAAGTAGTGTAACCAGTCAATGCTAGTAAAGTCAGGCTGTTTCTGTTACTATTGTTCAGTTTGCGAAACTGTACAAGCACAAAGTCATTTTTTTACCTATTGGCTAAAATAAAATCTGTGATGCCCCCTCTCTTCTCTCCTTTCCTTTCCTCTCCTCTCCTCTCCTCTACTAGCAATCAACACTGAAGCTGCACATCAACCAGCTCTTGTCCAGGTGTGCAGAGCTCAGCATGGACATTCTGGACAATGAGACAGACATGGCGGTCAGATGTGAGCCCTATAGTTCTGAACTCGAGGGACTGCAGGAGCAACAGGATGAGCTAGAGGTATATACAGTATATGTATGTGTGTTAAAAAGAGGACATTCTCTCTATCAAAGTCAAGACATCCAACAACTTATGAGTCAGGTAGGAGTTGATTGTTTTATTTGGATGTGGTCCTCTATAGCTCAGTTGTTAGAGCATGGTGCTTGCAACGCCAGGATAGTGGGTTTGATTCCCAGGACCTGTCATCTGATAGTGTACCAGTCAAAAGTTTGGACGCACTTACTCATTCAAGGGTTTTTCTTTATTTTTACTATCATGTAGTAACCAAAAAAGTCTTAAACAAATTAAAATATATTTAATATTTTTGAAGAGTCTAAGTAGCCACCCTTTGCCTTGATGACAGCTTTGCACACTCTTGGCATTCTCTCAACCAGCTTCACCTGGAATGATTTTCCAACAGTCTTGAAGGAGTTCCCACATATGCTGAGCAATTGTTGGCTGCTTTTCCTACATTCTGTGGTCCAACTCATCCCAAACCATCACAATTGGGTTGAGGTCGGGTGATTGTGGAGGCCAGGTCATCTGATGCAGCACTCCATCACTCTCCTTCTTGGTAAAATAGCCCTTACACAGACTGGAGGTGTGTTGGTCATTGTCCTGTTGAAAAACAAATGATAGTCCTACTAAGTGCAAACCAGATGGGATGGTATATCACTGCAGAATGCTGTGGTAGCCATGCTGGTTAAGTGTGGCTTAAATTCTAAATAAATCACAGACAGTGTCATCAGCAAAGTACCCCCACACCATCACACCTCCTCCTCCATGCTTCACCATGGGAACTACACATGCGGAGATCATCCGTTCACCTACTCTGCGTCTCACAAAGACACAGTGGTTGGAACCAAAAATATCAAATTTGGACTCATCAGACCAAAGGACAGATTTCCACCAGTCCATTGCTCATGTTTCTTGGACCAAGCAAGTCTCTTCTTATTATTGGTGTCCGTCAGTAGTAGTTTCTTTGCAGCAATTTGACCATGAAGGCCTGATTCACACAGTCTCCTCTGAACAGTTGATGTTGAGATGTGTCTGTTACTTGAACTCTGTGAAGCATTTATTTGGGCTGCAATTTCTGAGGTTAATGAGCTTATCCTCTGCAGCAGAGGTAACTCTGGGTCTTCCATTCCTGTGGTGGTCCTCATGAGAGCCAGTTTCATCATAGCGTTGGATGGTTTTTGCAAATGCACTTGAAGAAACTTTCAAAATTCTTGAAATTTTCCGTATTGACTGACCATGTCTTAAATAATGATGGACTGTTGTTTCTCTTTGCTTATTTGAGCTGTTCTTGCCATAATATGGACTTGGTCTTTTATAAAATGGGGCTATCTTCTGTATACCACCCCTACCTTGTCACAACACAACTGATTGGCTCAAACACATTAAGAAGGAAATAAATTCCACAAATTAACAAGGCACACGTGTTAATTGAAATGCATTCCAGGTGACTACCCCATGAAGCTGGTTGAGCGAATGCCAAGAGTGTGCAAAGCTGTCAAAGGCAATGGGTGGCTACTTTGAAGAATCTCAAATATAAAATATATTTTGATTTGTTTAACCGTTTTTTGGTTACTATATAATTCCATGTGTTATTTCATAGTTTTGATGTCTTCACTATTATTCTACAATGTAGAAATAGTAAAAATAAAGAAAAACCCTTGCATGAGTAGGTGTCCAAACTTTTGACTAGTATTGTATATTTTTATACATATATACACACTACTGTTCAAAAGTTTAGAGTCACTTAGAAATGTCCTTGTTTTTGTCCTTGCTAATTTTATGGCCATTAAAATAACAGCAAATTGATCAGAAATACAGTGTAACATTGTTAATGTTGTGAATGACTATTGTAGCTAGAAACGGCAGATTCTTAATGGAATATCTACATAGGCGTACAGAGGCCCATTATCAGTAACCATCAATCCTGTGTTCCAATGGCACATTGTGTTAGCTAATCCAAGTTTATTATTTTAAAAGGCTAATTGATCCTTAGAAAACCCTTTTGAAATTACGTTAGCACAGCTGAAAACTGTTGTACTGATTAAAGAAGCAATAAAACTGGCCTTCTTTAGACTAGTTGAGTAACTGGAGTGTCAGAATTTGTGGGTTTGATTACAGGCTCAAAATGGCCAGAAACAAAGTACTTTCTTCTGAAACTCGTTAGTCTATTCTTGTTCTGAGAAATGACGGCTATTCCATGCGAGAAATTGCCAAGAAACTGAAGATCTGGTACGACGCTGTGTACTACTCCCTTCACAGAACAGCGCAAACTGACTCTAAACAGAATAGAAAGATGAGTGGGAGGCTCCGGTGCACAACTGAGCAAGAGGACAAGTACATTAGAGTGTTTAGTTTGAGAAACAGACGCCTCACAAGTCCTCAACTAGAAGCTTCATTAAATAGTACCCGCAAAACACCGGTCTCAACGTCAACAGTGAAGTGGCGACTCCGGGATGCTGGAGTTCCTCTGTCCAGTGTCTGTGTTCTTTTGCCCATCTTAATCTTTAATATTTTTTGGCCAGTCTGAGATATGGCTTTTTCTTTGCAACTCTACCTAGTATCCAGACCCCCAGACTTTTTTTCACATTTTGTTACGTTACAGCCTTATTCCTTATTTTTTTCCCTCATCAATCTTCACACAATACTTCATAATAACAATGTGAAAACAGGGTTTTAGAAATGTTTGTAAATGTATTCAAAATAAAAAACAGAAATACCTTATTTACATAAGTATTCAGACCTTTTGCTATGAAATTGAGCTCAGGCACATTCTGTTTCCATTGATCATCCTTGAGATGTTTCTACAACTTGATTGGAGTCCACCTGTGGTCAATTGAATTGATTGGACATGATTTGGAAAGGCACATACCTGTCTATATAAGGTCCCACAGTTGACAGTGCATGTCAGAGCAAAAACCAAGCCGTGAGGTCGAAGGAATTGTCTGTAGAGCTCCGAGACAGTATTGTGTCGAGGCACAGATCTGAGGAAGGGCATCTAAACAATTCTGCAGCATTGAAGGTCCCCAAGAACACAGTGACCTCCATCATTCTAAAATGTAAGAAGTTTGGAACCACCAAGACTCTTCCTAGAGCTGGCCGCCCAGCCAAACTGAGCAATCGGGGGAGAACGTCCTTGGTCAGGGAGGTGACCAAGAACCCGATGGTCACTCTGACAGAGCTCCAAAGTTTCTCTGTGGAGATGGGAGAATCTTCCACGAGGACAACCATCTCTACAGCACTCTACCAATCAGGCCTTTATGGTAGAGTGGCCAGACGGAAGCCACTCCTCAGTAAAAGGCACATGACACCCTGCTTGGGAGTTTGCCAAAAGGCACCTAAAGGACTCGGACCATGAGAAACAAGATTCTCTGGTCTGATGAAAGCAAGATTGAAATCTTTGGTCTGAATGCCAAGCGTCATGTCTGGAAGAAACCTGACACCATCCCTAAGGTGAAGAATGGTGGTGGCAGCATCATGCTGTGGGGATGTTTTTCAGAGGCAGGGACTGGGAGACTAGTCAGGATCGAGGGAAAGATTAATGGAGAAAAGTACAGAGAGATTCTTGATGAAATCCTGCTCCAGAGCACTCAGGGCCTTAGAATGGGGCGAAGGTTCACCTTCCAACAGGACAACGACCCTAAGCACACAGCCAAGACAGCGTAGGAGTGGCTTCGGGACAAGTCTCTGAATGTCCTTGAGTGGCCCAGCCAAAGACCGGACTTGAATCTGATCGAACATCTCTGGAGAGACTTGAAAATAGATGTGTTGCAACGCTCCACATCCAACCTGACAGAGCTTGAGAGGATCTGCAGAGAAGAATGAGAGAAACTCCACAAATACAGGTGTGCCAAGCTTGGAGGCATCATATCCTAGAAGAATTCAGGCTGTAATCGCTGCCAAAGGTGCTTTAACAAAGTACTGAATAAAGGGTCTGAATACTTATGTAAATGTTATGATTCAATGTTTTATTTAATACATTTGCAAAAAAAAAGGGGAATAGGGCTGTTACGTAACAAAATGTGGAAAAAGTCAAGGGGTCTGAATACTTTCTGAATGCACTGTATAGTCTGTCTTCAGAGATATTTTGTATGCTTCAGCTTGCTTTAACGCTCCATAGCATTGTATTAAAAAAAACACTAGAATTGTCAGATCTCATCTCAGATTCATAGACTTTACACCTGTGTTAAAATTTCAAACATCATTAATAAAGGGATAGTTCTCTTAAACTATCCAGCATAAGCTGTCAATAGTGTAAGCTTGGCTATCCAGTCATGATACATGATGAGTTCAATCATACTAGCCATGGTATCCCTCTGATTGAAAGACCAGGAAAAAAATATAGATTTTGTTTTCATAGCAGAATGCAACCCTATGTCCATTATCTGTCATAAGATTATGACAGGCGTTATTAGTTCAGAACTCGCTAAATTGGATTGGTTTTGAGCCTCTGTCAGGCTTAAACTCCGATACAAGAATATTCAAGTCACCTGCGAAAGTGTAATTGTTCCACATACATTATAAAACATACAGTATGATCTTCTTTCAGAGGGACTATCAGGTCATAAAAGAGGAGGTGGAGGAGTTGGAGAGACTGGCTTCGCAACTACAGGTCCTCCTACCTGAGATGGCAGGGGCTTTGGGGGAGGACGTCCATGCGACCCAGCAAGCTTGGCAGGAGTTGGGCTGGAGCATGGCAGAGAACCAATGCAACCTCCAACAATTTCGGCAACTGCAAGACTTTCTTAGGGCCTACCTGGCCATGATGTGAGGGATTACACATACAGTATGATGTCAAATATTGTTCTTGGTACAATTGGTTCTTGGTACAACTGGAATGTTGTACCTGTTTTGTCCTGATTAATGTACATGTATATGTTTAGTGCTCATGAATGCTTATTGTAATAACTAATTTACCTACTGGGCTCCTCCCCCCTCTCTCTCTCCCCTACAGCTCATGGACAGATGACACGCAGACTTGCATTTTCTCAGAGGCTTCAGCCCAGCAGTGGAGATTGGCAGAATCAAGTGTTCCATCTGAGCTAGATCTGAGAATAGAGCAGAAGTTCGACGAGTTTGACAAGCTCGCTGCTGCTGGGCAGAAGCTTATCAAGGAGCGACATCACTTGGCAGATATTGTGAGATCTTTTACAACAGGGGTCACAAACATATTTTGCCCTGTGGACCACAGCCTTTGAAAAGACTGTGATAAATGAAATGATTTTGTACTTTCACGTGTTTTAAAAATGGAACTAGTCTAGTTGCACAAACCCCAATGACCCAACCATTAGAAGAGACTGAAAATATCTGGCAACTGTTTCTACAGATAAAGGAGAGGACTGAAGAACTGCAAAGCATGCTGGGATGGATTCTGGTGTACTGGAGGGCACAGAAAGACCAGCTGGGTTGGGAGAGGTCAAGGGATTCAAGAAGAAGTGGTGCCCCTCAGGGAGACGCAACCAGATTTTCACAAGGTCAACCCCAGGTAGGATATCCCTGCTACCCCCTAAAAAACGTATTATAATAATAAATACAATTAAAATTAAAAAAGGATATCCCTGCTTTCACGTCAATACGATATTTCTTTGTTATAACAAATTCTTTCAGAACAATACCACTGTTCTCTATTAGAAATAGACACATTTAATGCACTGAACTACATTGCTGTGGTGAAGCTAATGTATAGATGTGTAATGTGTATATGTTTAATGTGTATAGAAGACCAAGTGCTTTCTGACGATATTCAACCTGCCCAAATCTTGGCAAAATATGCTCCTAAGGATCAAGGCTTATTGCACAAAACCTAAAAATATTTTTTTTAAATACCTGAAATAGAAGTTATTGAACAAAATCTTTGGTTTTCTTTGCAGAATCTATCCTCTCTGGCAGAACACAACAAGTCCTCGGAAAGACTGTCCACAAAGCAAAGGCTGATGGTGGCGAGCCGGTTTGAAGGACCACAAAAATCCCAACCGGGGATAGGTCACCATGGAGAAAACTTTGCCAAGCTGGTAAACGTCACACCACACGTCCCCTTGGCTGTGGCAGTCAACTCGCCCAGCATTATCCTCGAAGAGCCCTGTGCTACTGTCACCCCACTGGGCAGCAGCATCAACCTCATCCTCAGTTTTGACCAACAACCACCAGAGGGCAGTCTGCAACAGGGGCCAGTGGAGCCAAGGCAGGCAGTGGAACCTGTGCATAGGGTGAGTACAGATTTTTTTTTAAAATTGTATTTAACCAGGTAGGCTAGTTGAGAACAAGTTATCATTTGTAACTGCGACTTGGCCAAGATAAAGCAAAGCAGTTCGACACATACAACAACACAGAGTAACACATGGAACAAACAAACATACAATCAATAATACAGTAGAAAAATCTATATACAGCATGTGCAAATGATGTAGGATGAGGGAGTTAAGGCAATAAATAGGCCATGGTGGCAAAGTAATTACAATATAGCAATTAAACACTGGAATGGTAGGGTGTGCAGAAGATGAATGTGCAAGTAGAGATACTGGGGTGCAAAGGAGCAAGATAAATAAATAAATAAATACAGTATGGGGATGAGGTAGTTGGATGGGCTATTTACAGATGAGTTATGTACAGGTGCAGTGATCTGTGAGCTGCTCTGACAGCTGGTGCTTAAAGCTAGTGAGGGAGGTAAGAGTCTCCAGCTTCAGAGAGTTTAGCAGTTCGTTCCAGTCATTGGCAGCAGAGAACTGGAAGGAAAAGCGGCCAAAGTAGGAATTGGCTTTGGGGGTGACCAGTGAGATATACGTGCTGGAGCGCGTGCTACGGGTGGGTGCTGCTATGGTGACCAGTGAGCTGAGATAAGGCGGGGCTTTACCTAGCAGAGACTTGGAGATGACCTGGAGCCAGTGGGTTTGGCGACGAGTATGAAGCGAGGGCCAGCCAACGAGAGCATACAGGTCGCAGTGGTGGGTAGTATATGGGGCTTTGGTGACAAAACGGATGGCGCTGTAATAGACTGCATTCAATTTGTTGAGTAGAGTGTTGGAGGCTATTTTGTAAATGACATCGCCGAAGTCTAGGATCGGTAGGATGGTCAGTTTTACGAGGGTATGTTTGGCAGCATGAGTGAATGCTTTGTTGCGAAATAGGAAGCCGATTCTAGATTTAATTTTGGATTGGAGATGTTTAATGTGAGTCTGGAAGGAGAGTTTACAGTCTAACCAGACACCTAGGTATTTGTAGTTGTCGACATATTCTAAGTCAGAACCGTCCAGAGTAGTGATGCTAGACGGGCGGGCGGGTGCGGGCAGCGATCGGTTGAAGAGCATGCATTTAGTTTTACTTGCATTTAAGAGCAGTTGGAGGCCACGGAAGGAGAGTTGTATGGCATTGAAGCTCGTCTGGAGGTTAGTTAACACAGTGTCCAAAGAAGGGCCAGAGTTATACAGAATGGTGTTGTCTGCGTAGGGGTGGATCAAAGAATCACCAGCAGCGAGAGCGACATCATTGATGTATACAGAGAAGAGTCGGACCGAGAATTGAACCCTGTGGCCCCCCATAGAGACTGCCAGAGGTCCGGACAACAGGCCCTCCGATTTGACATACTGAACTCTATCGGAGAAGTAGTTGGTGAACCAAGCGTGGCAATCATTTGAGAAACCAAGGCCGTTGAGTCTGCCAATAAGAATGTTGTGATTGACAGAGTAGAAAGCCTTAGCCAGGTCGATGAATACGTCTGCACAGTAATGTCTCTTATCGATGGCGGTTATGATATCGTTTAGGATCACCACATATTCATATCTACATACCACAAGACAACATCAACCAAATTAAAGGGAGGATGCAGTTTTTGACAACAGTCAGATTTGAATTATGTTGCTATAGATGTCTGTAAGCAGGTAGTTGACCCAACGTGTAAAATGATGTTATACTGTCAAGTTTACCTAAAAGGCACAAATACACCACATGGCCAAATGTATGTGGACACCCCTTCAAATTAGTGGATTCGGCTATTTCAGCCACACCTGTTGCTAACAGGTGTATAAAATTGAGCACACAGCCATGCAATGTCCATAGACAAACATTGGCAGTAGAATGGCTCATACTGAAGAGCTCAGTGACTTTCAATGTGGCACCGTCATAGGATGCCACCTTCCAAACAAGTCAGTTTTAAAATGTCTGCCCTGCTAGAGCTGCCCTGGTCAACTGTAAGTGGAAACGTCTAGGAGCAACAACGGCTCAGCCGCGAAGTGGTAGGCCCCACAAGCTCACAGAACGGACCGCTGATTGCTGAAGCGCGGAAAAATCGTCTGTCCTTGGTTGCAACATTCACTACCGAGTTCTAAACTGCCTCTGGAAGCTACGTCAGCACTATAACTGTTTGTTGGGAGCTTCATGAAATGGATTTCCATGGTCGAGCAGCCGCGCACACACACACTTCACCATCTGGCAGTCCGACAAATAAATCGGGGTTTGGCAGATACCAGGAGAACGCTACTTGCCCCAATGCATAGTGCCAACTGTAAAGTTTGGGGGAGGAGGAATAATGGTCTGGGGCTGTATTTCATGGTTCAGCCTAGGCCCCTTAGCTACAGGGAAGGGAAATCTTAACCCTACAGCATACAATGACACTCTAGACCAGGAGTGGGCAATTCCAGTCCTAGGGATGCCTGATTGGTGTCACAGTTTTGCCCCAGCTAATACACCTGACTCCAATAATCACCTAATCATGATCTTCAGTTTAGAATGCAATTTGATTAATCAGCTGTGTTTGCTAGGGATGGAGGAAAAAGTGTGACACCAATCAGGCCCCAGAGGATTGAAGTTGCCCACCCCTGTTCTAGATGATTGGTTGCCTTCAACTTTGTGGCAACAGTTTGGGGAAGGCCCTTTCCAGTTTAAGCATGACAATGCCCCCGTGCACAAAGTGAGGTTCATACAGAAATGGTTTGTCGAGATCGGTGTGGAAGAACTTGACTGGTCTGCAGAAAGCCCTGAACTCAACCCCATCGAACACCTTTAGGATGAATTGGAATGCCGACTGCGAGCGAGGTTTAATCAGTGCACGACCTCACTAATGTTCTTATTGCTGAATGGAAGCAAGTCCCCGCGGCAATGTTCCAACATCTAGTGAAAAGCCTTCCCAGAAGAGTGGAGGCTGTTATAGCAGCAAAGGTGGGGACCAACTCCATATTAATGCCCATAATTTTAGAACGAGATGTTCGACGAGCAGGTGTCCACATACTTTTGGCCATGCGGTGTATTTCAAGGCCGATAAACCCATCCCCACAGCTAATAACACAAAACATCTAGTAGAACCTCAAGACATTCAGCACATTTCTATTGTGTTTATCTTAAAAAGCTTTAGCTTGGGACTGGGACAGGGAGAGCTGATCCTAATGGCTTAGAGCAGCTATTAGTAAAGGAATGTGCTGTAAGATTTCTGTAAGGTGCCCCATTCCAGAAGTGGTGTTTCATCAACTTGGCTCACACTCAGTGGATTAGTCATGGTCAAGCCATTGCCACTGCAGCTGGGTATGAGACCACCTCATCTCCATGTGATTTTGATAAGGTTCGCAGAATGTGTGATCCCATTTTGAAAGCTTGCAGCTGAAGTGATGTCTTAAAATAACGTACAGTATTTTCCTACAGAATCAACTACTTATTTCATCAAGTTTGCACGAGTATCAAATTGGTTCTTCATTAAATTAATCTAAGATGTCTTTGATCATGGTTTTAACTTCAAGGATAATGAAAGTCACATTTTGCAGAGTTTTGTATTTTAATACATCCAATTATCTTAATCTTTTTCAGGTGAGCACTTATCTGCAAGTCACAGATGGAAGTCCTGTTTTTGAAGAGGTGGCATCGCCTCAAATCACAGACACGAGCCACGTGTCAAACACTGTTTCCACAAGCTCGACCAACGCTACTTTCATACCCCAAGTCAGGACCGTCTTGCTCCCCACCTTACCCAGAACCAGTTCCACCTCTACCTTAAACCTGAAGGGACCGATGAAGAGGAGGAAGAAAATTACACACAGGCACACTGTGACTGGCATTGTCGGAATGCCCAAGCCGGAGGGGGTTACTACCGTGCCCATCGGTGCCACACACAGAGCCTACACCTGGCCACTGGAGGATAAGAAGGAATGCCATGCCACACAAGGGAGTCCAGTTAATACAGAACTCCAACTGTATATAAAAAATAATTCTGTGGTGAGTGTCATAGATGGAAACTCTTCAGACACGTCAAGCATTCCTACTGTTCCTACCATCCAGGGGCATTTCTTGCATGGACCCAATGAGATGACCATTAGGCAAGACAAGAGCCACTATGGCGTTATCCCTCTTGGGTCGATGTTGAGTTTTGACCTGCCCAAGGATTGGGGGAAAATCTCACAGATGGGTGCAAAAGACCTCACAACTGAGAAAGTGCCTTTTGAAGCCAATGGGGACCATGCCGGTCCACCTTTGAATCTGTATAGACCATCGTGCTCAAACACACTCGGTCAGACTCACGTATTGTCCAAAGTAATTGGACAGACTTTCGCCCTCAGTCCAGAGAAGGAAAGGCATCTTGAAGCTGATGGGGAACATGACAGTCCGAATGGTTCACCTTCGATTCAGTGTAGACCGTCAGGATCAAATACACTCAGTCCAACTCAGAAAGTGATTGGGCAGAATTTCACCCTCAGTCCAGGGGAGGAAAGTATCTGCGAAACAGGGGACTTTGCTGGTCAAAATGGTTCACCTTTGAATCTAGACAAATTGGCAGACTCAAACACACTCAGTCAGACTCACAAAGTGATTGGACATACATTCGCCCTCAGTCCAAATGAGGAAAGGAGCTGCGAAACAGCAAGGCAGGACTCGCAGAAGGTCAGCGCAGAGTCTGTTTCTCTTTTGGTTCAGTGTATCTCGCTACCCGAGAAAGATGACGTCTATCACGACCTAAGATGCGCCACAAGAAGTCCTGCCCTTGCTGCTGGACATGAGAACATTTTCTCCAGCACTGTTGGTATCCACGATGAGGATAAGGTTGAGATTTCTATTCCAGTGGCCATTTTGGACTCTAACAAGCAATGCACTGAACCAAACTGCAGCAGCTCGATGATGCATGACCACACCTGCACTGAACCGTCACAGAACCACAAGCACAACTGTTTAAGTGTTCACACTAAGATTCAAGACCTCAATAACCACATATACTTCCCTTCTGCAAAGAAGCAATTCACTTTCCAAAGTGCACTTCGAGTTGTAGAGATCAAGGTCTTGTCTACTGTGGCTGAAGACTCCACATGGGTGGGTGTGCGCAGGTCTGGACGAGTCATTGTGTGCTCTGAGGACAACTGTTGCGTGTGCTCCGACAGCTCCGCACCAATGACGGTATTGGAAAAAGAAACTTCACCCAAAAGAGAACCAGATCATATTCATCCTGATCATTGGCAGTTTGAGGAGGAGGAAGAGGAGCTGGAGGATATTTGGAATGGCACAGACCGGGAAAGAGCGCCTTGAATTACTGTGGTCCAAAAATATGAGGTATGTAGATCAACAAGTGTCCATCTTATATTTGTATACATCTGCACCCAAAACACACACACACACACACAGAATGCATCTGCAATAGTGTAATATACATACATTCTTGCATTAATATTTCTACACACAAACCAACTGATTTCATACTGCAAAGTGTAGCCTAAGTAAATAAGTAACATTGATTTAGATTTCAGACTTTTACATTTCAATTCTAAATCAAGTTCTACATGGACACTGCATTAGGAAAAGCTTGAAGTGTATGCATGTCTGTTTTAACACAGATATCACCCTTTGATACAGCCTGAACATTGAGTGAACAATTGTCTGAAATAGATTGAATCTGGTTTTGCCTTGAACAACTCAATATTAATCTTCAATGTATTCTCATGATGTTCCTTCTTCTCCCACCAGGTGGTGCCCATGCCACACTGAAGCACAGACCAGTGACCAACCAGCCAGAGATTAAAGTGGCCCTAAACGTATAGCGTCTCAGAGTAGGAGTGCTGATCTAGGATTAGTTAGCCTTTTTAGAGCATAATGAATAAGATTATATGACAGATCCTAGATCAGCACTCCTACTCTGAGATGCTTTGTGGGATTCGGACCCAGATCTATGATCAGTTTATTCTCCCCCTTTTCCAACCTTGACTCCAAATGGACTTTTACTTCACATTGTGTCAGTGACAGAGGACTATCGTGTGCAAGCAGCAGTGGTGGAAAAAGTACTCAATTATCATACCTTAATAGAAAATGACTCAAGTAAAAGTGAAAGTCACCCAGTAAAATATTACTTGAGTAATAGTCCAAAGGTATTTGGTTTTAAATATACTTAAGTTTTGCTAAAATGTACTTAAGTATCAAAAGTAAAAGAATATACCATTTCAAATTCCTTATATTAAGCAAACCAGATGGCACAATAATAAAACAAATGTTTTAATTGACAGATAGCCAGGGGCACAATCCAACCCCGAGACATAATTTACAAACAAAGCATGTGTGTTTAGTGAGTCTGCCAGATCAGAGGCAGAAGGGATGCCCAGGGATGTTCTCTTGTGAATTGGACCATTTTCCTGTCAAAATGTAACAAGTACTTTGGGTGTCAGGGAAAATGTATGAAGTAAAAAGTCCATTATTTTCTTTAGGAATGTAGTGAAGAAAAATTTAAAGTTGGCAAAAATATAAATAGTAAAGTACAGATATCCCCCCAAAAATACTGAAGTACTTTACACCACCTGCAAGCAGTCTGCAAGAATCTCACTACAGGAGACTGAAAACATCCATACAAGACCAAAGTAGTCATGAATGTACTCTTCTTCAATAAGGGAAATTAGCTAGAATTCCCCATATTAAACTCTTACCTGTGATTTTGACTAGGTATCCTCAACCTTTTTTTAACCCTTATTTTACCAGGTAAGTTGAACACATTCTCATTTACAGCAACGACCTGGGGAATAGTTACATGGGAGAGGGGGGATGAATGAGCCAATTGGAAGCTGGGGATGATTAGGTGGCCATGATGGTATGAGGGCCAGATTGGGAACTTAGCCAGGACATCGGGGTTAATACCCCTACTCTTATAAGTGCCATGGGATCTTTAGAGACCACAGAGAGTCAGGACATACCATACCAAACGTCCCATACCAAAGATGTACTTCCACTCAATAATTGATGGATGTCAATGGCCAATGGAGGGCCGAAGCACTACAATCTTCTTTGTGACTCTTTCCATTGGTTACTGGCTGTTACCATGACTTGACTGCCTGATACAACATAAAACAATACACATTACTGTATTGAAGCAATCAGACACTTGATGCAGGGTCACAAATAGTGCAATACACTGAACTGAATAGACTTACCCCATTGAATACCATACAAGATGATCAACATGAATTTGCTCTTTAATGCCACTTGGTGTCTAATTTCTTTCAACTGTGTATGAATTGCATGCAGGGCACATAAAGAACTGCCATTGATACCCATTTTAATCTGCTGTACAGTAGACTATCATGTATAATTGTAATCACTTTTGTAAAGAAAAAATAAATAAAGCAAAGATAATTTGCAGTCTCTGTTCATATTGAATTGAAGTCAGTTTATTGAAGTCAGTTTATTAGTTGTAATAGCGAAACCTATTTCAGGTTATCAAGATGTTCAACCTCTCATACTCTTTCAATTAATTTAAAGTATCTAGGAAGATTGCCTTTAGGAGTAGACATTTTAGATGGTCAGGCTCAGATATAGTCACTTTATTATTGTTACAAAAAGCAAGACAACTTGTAGTCCAATTTGTGGCTGTGCAAACTTCCAGTTGGGGCCAGTAATGGACCATTTAAGAGCCTTCATTTAGATAGGCTACTTTATGTGGACACAATGTGGACCAATGTGGATTCATTGTCGAGCAGTGCTGGAAAGATAATGTGTCACTACTATTACTTATGCTCATGTTTTCATTACTGTATTCTGTATGATTTGACTCATTCTTTCTGCATTATTTGTGTCTATGTTTCAGTAATTACAAGTGATGATTGACATCTCAGAGAACAAACGAGAGTTAACGTCACGGTCGGTCAGCCTATCCCTAAACAAATTACCGCATGGGATAGGCGGGACTTCTGCCGATGCTGCCAGCGCGACTCAACAGAAACTAGTTGTATAGACAGACACAGCTAGGCCTATTGATACAGTTCATGAATTGTAGGGACGGGGCTTTGTCTAGTTGCAATTGCAGAAAGTCATTGATAAACACAGTTTATTCTTCAACTAGGATGTTAAGCCTTCAAATGAATCGTTTTGGATAAAATGGGATTGGAATGATCTAGATCTCGTCTGAGGTAAGATCTTTTTTGTTGTTTAAGTAATTCGATTAAAGTAGCCACATTTATAAGAATTACACTTTGGCATGAATTGATTTGAAAGCAGTTCAAATGGGATCATAACCGAATGCAACTTTAAAAGTCGGCCTGACCATCTAAATCTGGTGTCGAATGGTAAAAACAACAGCGAGATCTGAAAAGGGTCTGCGATTCTATTGTGCTGTGAGTTCTCCCTCAACAGCGGGCTCTCTAGCATAAATTACATTAACTTTTCATTAGAAGCAAAACACCGTTCATAAATTGTAACCTGGACTGATATTTTGTAGCCAGAATTGATACAATACGGCTTCTTGATATTCTACAAATAACAGCGCTAGCTCAACTTCTTTCCTTTGAGTCAAATGTTGATTTGTTTGCAAAACTCACTGCATGTTTTGTTGGGATTCAAAGGGAAGAGGTAAAAACGACAGTGGTGTGAAGTGGGTATACAAACATTTTGCTAAAATAATACTAACTTTTTTTGTGAAGAATTCTATGAGAAACAGTGACATACACACCTAAAATGATACATCCTATATTGGTCTTTAAAAGTCAGGACAAGCTGAAGGCGTCCGCATACTTCCCGTCTGGAACCGTTCCTGCATATATTATGACGACATTTTGTGACGTTTTTGGTCTTCGGCAAGTTTTTCTTTTTCGGTTGTTCGTCCACAGATTTTTTTTCTCTCGAGGTAAACCGAAATCGGTAGAGGAAAATTGGTGATTGGTCAAACAGTAGGGATTGTTCAATTAAGTGTTTCTAATTCAAGGAGACTAATTGTTTGTTTTTTTTATGCAAAAAAAATAAAACTGCACTAAACATCATAGTTAGATGTAAGATTGCCCAAATATGATCTTGACAAAAAAGTGAAAATTAATGACAGATTTCTTCAGTTATTTTAGATTAATTCAGACTATTTTGAGGAAGTGTATCTGGCTATGGCGTCTCAAGATGGACAAAGAGTACTATTGCCGCTTTTTTCTTGTTTTTCTAGCGAAGCACCCTCGTTTGGGTCACCTAGCAGAAGCATGCAGAAGGCTTAAAGGCCTACATGCTTCCCGTGGAGAAATATTCGAAACAGTTTTTGTATATATTATGACAACATTTTGTGATGTTTATGTTCGTTTTGGACTTCAACAAGGGTTTCTTTGTCTGTTCGTGTGCACACAAAAAATTGAGACAAGCCGAATTTTGGTAGCAGAAGTCTACGCCCCTCCGTCAGTCATTGTTCAGCAGTAGGGATTCTTAAATTAAGTGTTTGTTGTCATTCAATGACAGATGACTCGTTTTCATTCAGATTTTTTCACTTGAGAAATACTGCACCAACAAACTTAGTTGGATGTAAAATTGCGAGACTAAGATCTCCTCGACTAAAAAGTCAAAATGAATCACAGATTTCTTGAGTTATCTAAGATTCATTATGACTATTTGAGGAAGTGAATGGCTACTGGCTATGGTGCCTCAAGATGGACAAACAGTACTTTTGTTGCTTTATTCTTGTTTTTCAAGCAAAGGTCTTTTAAGGGACTATGCGAACACACCCGTTTGACTGGGTGCCAGCCGCACTGAAGCATGTGGAAGCCTTAATAGTTAGCCCTTGATCATGACTCAGTTCCTTTACATTACACACAAGTCATTGGATGAAGGCGTCATCTGTACGGGGGAGTTTTGTTAAGAGCCCTGACACTCGTTCTGAACATTGACATGCATTGCTTGTGGTACAGTTTTGGAAGTATAACGACTTTATCTTTCATTTTAGCAAGAAACGTTCAATTGATACACAACTTTTTTATGGGGTTAGTGTTCCCACAAGGCCATATCTCCATGTTACAGCAAGTGTTTACAGAAGAAATACGGAAGACAGAGGGACCACTGTGCTATCTAGCATGCTCCGAACACCTGTGTGTAACGGAAGAAGGCTGCCAGAAACGTCACTGGAAATTACTGTTGGCTACAACTGTGATAAAGCTGGTTATAACAGTGTGTGTTTTGCATTTGTGAAATTATTTTGTTGGGATAGGAAAGTAAAGCGCTTTTTTTCTAGAATCGTATTGCAATTGAGAATCAATTCCCGTTTAGATGGAGCATTTGGCTGTTTTGGCAGCCAGAGCCAGTCTACCTCCGAAAATAACATAAGGTCCTTTGACCTTTAGGAGTAACGGTAATGTTAGGCTCCTTAAGAGTACATCTTGGGCTTGCTAATAGTAGGCCTACTATTGAAACAGATAAATAAGTCTGTCAACGGAGTCAGAAATTCACAGGTTTCAGATTTGCCCCATGTTTTTTCTCTCAGGTTTTTGCTCTCACACCGTTTTTAAATAGAATATCTCATTTTGTTGTTTTTCTAAGTCCACAACAATGCGCAAACCACATCAGGAGACAACTTTTGAGATCTGGGAAAAAATGTAAGACATTTTTGAGTGTAGTTACCCTTTAATTCAAGGGCTCAGGTACCTAACACTGGTTAGTGGTGTTTCTGTTGCACATGAGATGGAGTTAGCAAAACAAATGCCACTGGATTGATAATAATAATCATGATATTATTTTGCAAGGTAGGCATAGGCTACTTTGTAGCTAGTTAACATTTAATTGAGAAGGTTTTTGGGAAAGCCTTTCCATCTACCTGAGGACTGTTAGGCCTATCATTAGCGTTGCTATATATTTCCTGTTCCTTAATTGTTTGAAACCTGGACATTTTATTTCATATTATGAGCCATTTCTTACCTAGCTTCAAAGTAGCCTATAGCCAAAATTCCACCATAGAAATGTGGAGGCAAATTATTTTTATAAAGCCTTCCTCATATGTATTATCCTTTTCAATTAGTTTTCTTTCCACTTTCTTTCATTGTCTAGCAACCAAAGGCATTATCCTAGTCATATTGGCAACCCATGATGGTTGTTGCATCTTTGGATCCCTTTTCTACATTTCAAATGGATATTTCCATCTCTGATGGTATGCATCCTGGGCATTAAGAAGTGAGTATGTGCAATGACCATTGAAAATAAATGGTTATACGCCGTATACTTGCGTATACGCTCAACTACACCACTGAGTATGCCTTCTCAAATTGGCTAAGTTTGCTCTACAAGACATTTTTGTATAGTTTCTAATGAAACTATGCTAAGTATGTAGGCTATTGCAAAAAATTGTGTTTTGATAGCATAATAATATCATCACTACGCTATCAAAATAAGTCTCATACACACAAGCATATATGAGGACAATTTGTCAACTAAATTAGTTGGGGGCCTGTGTAAGGGTTTGGGTTATATTGAAACTAAGTCTGTTTCTTCTACCTGGTGTGGCAGTGTTAACCTTGATAGTCCAGCTGTTGTCTTCATCAGCCTACAACGCGGTACTTTTGATTTCAGACTTTTGGAGAAACGCCTGCTAAGTACATCTTCTTATAGCTCGCTGATGCTTTGCGTGTTTGAGATGTCAAACACAGTGACTTGTGAAGTGGTTTATCGGCCATGAGAAAACGAATTCGACAGAAATGCTCAACTTTGAAAAAAGGGAGTCGTTTTCTCCAGGATAGACCTTGGTAGTTAATAAAGAGGCAGCCAAGAATACATTAGCCTAGATTAGCTTTTTCCTAAATATAAAGTCCCCAAAACACACGAGGATCCCTAAATGACTATGGGAACAAGGGAAGTGCTGTGGTCCTTTGGCTCCCAAAATCCTTCCACCCATCAACATGCCTAAAATGCTCAAAACTGGCAACCAATTCTAGCCTGCATACCCTCCTCATATGGCTAAAATCAATAGCATTTGTATTGCCAAGCGCCTGAGAGGACAAGCTTAAGGGTGATTTGTTTGGCCAGATTAGCTCCTTTTATCTGAATTTGAAAAAGTACCTGTCAGCACTCAAGCCCGCTCAATGGGGCTCCAACTTTCTTTACTGGAGGAAGCTAATTAAAAGGCATAGCTTTTGTTTTATAATCCTGTTCCTGGAATGCTGGACAGCTGAGATGAGCCAAGCCCATTTATAGATGCAGTCCACACTCCAGAGCAGTGTATTCAGGGTATTTTCTGTCTGCATTAAGGTCCCCTTGAGCAGGCCAAGGAAAGTCGTCCCTCAGCAAGGTGTTCACTGTAGATGAAAGTAATCCACAAATCCTTATCTGCATTCCCTTTTCCTCCTTTCCACTCTTGTTGTTTGAAAACTCAGAGTACTTCTTACTGTAGGGCATTGGAGTGTAATGTTATCTGGATCTGTTGTTTGCGGGTCAGGTTTCTCTACTCATCTCCATATTCCCCACCTCCTTGTACTCTGCTTCTTTGGTTCCCCCGGGGAGGTTAAATAATTGGAGTGTGATCTCATCGCCAGTATCCTACTTGGCAGGGAAGATCACGTGCATTGTTTGCATGATTCTAGATAATGGAGTGAGAGAGAATCAATCCTGATGTGTTTCGTGTTCCTCCAAGCAAGGTCAAGAGAGGAAGGACTAAGTGCCGTACTGCCGTCGACTAAACAAGTTCTCCTCTTGTCCTTCATTTGACCTTTTTCTTACCCTGCCCAGTAGTGTATTGCACATATTTCAATTCCTAACCAGGTGTCTGCAACTTTGTGCCGCACACTTCTTTCTCTATACACAAATCCTGTGTGGTGCAGAACAGGAAAATGGCCACTGGCGATAGTCTGCACATCGAATCATCCACATTTGTAACCTGACTGCAGGCCAGCTTGTAGACCTATTTCAATGTGCATGACTAGAAAGGCTGCATGATAGTGTTACAGACAAGGGGTTTTAGGACTGGGTAAACGCATTTTAAAGGGCCTTCATCAGCTCTGTTATGACCCGGTATCTGGTAACAAGGGAATGCACGGACGCAGACTGGGAATAGCTAGCCGGGGCCATCTGTGCGAAAGACAGCGGTAGCCAGGCCTTTTCTTGGTGTCCCTGCATGGAGTCCGGAAGTCTCTGCTGGAATCCCCGTTGACCTCCCTTCGTCTGGGCCACCCTGGGGTCTTTTGATTTCACCATGAAGCTGGAGGGAGGAGCTGCCTCCACAATCACCTCCCTTCATTCCCAATTCTCCATACCACAGGTGAAAGGAGACTGTGGCCAGGCAGGCGCCACTCCTCCGTAAACCCCATAGAGAGTTTAGTTGCAGGTCGATGGGGGGAAAAAAACGTATCCTATCACATGATAGCAGCAGAGAGCCCGAAAGAGGCGATGCCAGCTCGTGGAAAGGCCTCTGACTTCCGCTCTACTGATCGCAGTGACATTCAAATGTGAATCACCTGGTCTTAGCACCCTCCTTTTCCAGCCAGTCCAGCTAGTCAGTCACGGGGGCCATAGCCCTTGCAGGGTGAAAAATGGGATTAACCGGTTTACCAGTGTGGACTGCTTTATTCACTCGACTTGTTTGTGTGTTTAATCTATTATTAGCTGTAATTACCATACGGTGACTGGGCCTGCGCAGTGTTTGGGCTGGTGCCATAACCTGGTCAGGTGATTGACTTAGGTCACGGACCACGGTCAAGTTTTAAGGTCAATTAAGTGGATTGACTTAAGTATAAGGAGTTAAGCCAATTAAATATTGAAATAATGAAGCAACCTTTTGATGAACTTTCTAGATGGCACAACTCTACTTTTTAGAGTTTCGAAGAATGCAAAATAATTTCTGGTGTGTAATATGTCAGCATTTCTTCATAGCTATGGCTTGGTGGATCCTTGGAAAAATATTAATCACTTGAATCAACACTACTGCTATTCTCATACACTCCTGTAAGGGAGGATAACGTTTAGCCTGTTCTTGTGTTGTAACCGCATTCCCAGTCTCTGTAACAGTCTGGAACCTCTACGCTATCATCTGAAATTCTCTCTATCCAGCACCACATACTCTCAAGGGAGTGGATCAAGCTGCTGGCAAGGCCTTTTCCAAACATGCAGCCATCTGCCTCGACACCTGACACCATAGCCCACACTGAGATCCAATTCCACTGTACACTCGACACCTGACACCATAGCCCACACTGAGATCCAATTCCACTTCTCCTCAGAGACACGTTTGTCCCTATTAAAGACTGTTTAAAAACTGACGACACAGCATTATCACCACCAATACAATAGATGGCCTATCTCCATTCATAGGAGTCATCCACACGTTCCTTTTAATTTCACCCAGAAAATAATCTCAGTTGACAACATGTTTAATATTTGAAAATGACTGTGGACCAATCAAGTGTGCCTGAATGCTTTAGCTGGGGCAGTGTTGAATCAACCTCCCGTTTCCGTTTCATACTGGATGCGTTTCAAATTAGATCTGACAAATGGATGCTGTGTGCAATCTTGCTGACAAGTATAATTGAGGACTTTGGGCCTTTTTGTAAAATGTATTTGTTTCATTGGTTTGCGCAAAGTGTATTTTTGACTGTGCTGAGAGTTTATTTTCGTAACATTTTAATTTGGCTGAATTTATGGTTATTGAATCTTTGAGTTAGTAGTAATAGTAGGCTTGGGCTGATACAGTTGCTAAGTGCACCCTTTGTTTCCGGAGTGCTCGGTGAAAGTCATTTTAAGATCTTAGACATTTTGAACTTTACATCAAACTACTAACAAAGACAAGTGCAACGTTGCTTAAAACGAACGGTGTTTAAAGTAGACGACCACCTTTAATTTCCCCAAGGTTGAAGGTGTTTTCAGGATGTCAGCAAATGCCTCCGGGTGAAAATTAGAATCATTTTCACCTCTTAATAATCTCTAATTGACAGGCACTTCCTTGGTTGGTGTCCATCTGGGAACTACAAAAAAACTAATCGAGCTTGATGGGTCTATGAAAAGAATGAGAAGCCTTATGCTATTGTAGAAACACCCTATATGCACCCTATACCCTATATGATGAGCCCTATATGCTTGATTCATTTATGTAATCCTCCTTAACCTTTTTTCTTGTGCTGTAAAGGAAGATTAGTTTGCCCTGACTGCTTTCATAACAAATCTGTTGTGTTCAAGTATTGTTATTCTTCGTCATTTAGTGGATAGTGATAAATAATAGTCCAATGTCCTTTTTCTGGAATACACTATCATTAGAATTATTATTGGGAGAATGACACTGGGTGGGTTATGGCATTGTTAGACCCATTTGTAGACAGCACCCAATTGTAATCATGGGGTGATTTTGGGGGGTTAAGGTACAAATGCCCACAATGCACCAAATTTAACAGACGTGGGTCAGCCACATCCAATCAGAGTTGTAACTCAATCAAAAGGCTGCGATAAAGCCTTTTCTGTTCGGCTCCCAGTGAGGTGTTCTCACCTAATCAATATAGTTCGACATCAGCAACCTATGATAGGTCACCAGTGTAACCTTTGTATAACCCTGGGAATCCTCACATTCTCTGAGGATTTGCATGTCAAAAGTAAAAGTCCTGTAAATGACCAATCACTGCACTGAAGTTCTCCCCTTAGTGTCGGTAAGTTGCAGGGGCAGATTTACTAAGTCTTTATACGGGCTTGCACCTGTACAGCTGTCTACCAGATGTCTTCGATATATTTGTGAAGGATTAAGAGAAGGATCTATATTTTTCTTAGAAGTGTCATTTGGCTTAATGACATTTCATGACTGAAACATTTCAAAGGGCAAGGGCTAACATAAAGGACGCCGTGAAAAAGTTGTTGCATTGTTCAATCTTTCAGATAAAAACTAAGCCCACCTTACCAGATATTTTCATGCAAAGTCTGCTATGTCATTGACCCTGAACTCAAGATTGTGATAACCCTTGTGATAACCCTTCTGGCCGTGCCAGGCGAAACAACCTGGGGGAATGTGTTGTTTTCTCCGGCCCAGAGCAGAAGCGGGGTACTGACCTCACTGGCCTCAGCCTCGAACGGGAGATAAAAAGAAGATTACTCGGCCTTCCCTCCCTGCATTCCTTCTCCTCATTGAGGCGAAAGTGACATCTCAATCGGAAGCCCTCAGGGATCTCCTTTGACATTCCTGGATCACTTGACTCTTCTATCTCCACTGATGTCGTTTTATGAATCTGGATGGGAAGTCATTTTATCAAGTCCCACTGAGCACAGCTGGCTGAGGGGAAATTATGGATGTGCTGATATTAGCAGGAAGTTGTTTGTCGCCGATTTTTAGTTTTAAAGGACGAGTACTAGCAAACACAAATGGTCATTTGAACATTTTTGGTAGACAAGACAAAAGGTAGAAAAAGATGACAGCATATTGGTGGTTCAGTTATTATAGGTACCAAGAAGGACTTAGTTGGTTAGAGGATGGTGCTTGGAACACCAAGGGTGTGGGTTTGATTCCCTTGTAGGTTACACTTATTGGAGGCCTAAGTGGCTTTGGATGCTAAACAACCATATTGGCTCTAATGGTTTTGATTACTGTCACCATGTTGGCTTGCATGTTAGAGGAATGTTCTGAATCAGGCAATTTCGTCAGACTAATTCATGACTACCAACTAGGGCCGGGCGACATATCAAAATGAATTCAAATGTATGTTTTAGTGCAATGTTATAAATGCCTGTATCGCAAGAATCAAGGTTTTAAGTTTCTGTTTTCATGAGTGTTATGTGTTTTTTGGTCTCGTCTTCTTCGCTTCTTCTGTGCTGTGTGCGCTGTGCACCTTCCCACTCGCACACAGACACCGATTCATAATAGTTCAACTGGCCTACCTTGTTAGCAAGCAAATAGATCCAAGTTGTCTAGACTTGAAAAATAAAGATTAGCTGGCTACTCACTAGCACGTGACCTTGTGCTTGTGTATGAGACATGTGTTCATTTTCCACAATGCCTGCTACCAGAAGGTGGTCATCACTAGTGGATGTGCATGGTTCTGGTTACATTTGTAACCAAAACTCAAATTTTTGTAGACAGACTTGAAAGCTGTGATTTATTGCAAAAAAGCAGGTTAATAATTAAACTATTTTGATAAAATAATTAAGTTATTTGTGTGTGTTGTGATTGTGGAATGCTTATATTTAGCCTAGGTATAATGTTTCACGCCCTGAATTCATTAGATTATTCCTGACTGTTTGAAATGCAGTGCATTGACCTTTAAAAAAAAAAAAAAAAAAAAAAATCCAACAAAGCTTATTTAGAGAGAATGTTAAAGAAGTTGAGATGTATATCATGAATCGCCCATAAGTTTGGTAAAAATCAAAATATGATTTTTAGGCCATATCGCCCAGCTCTACTACCAATAAGACCTCATGACAGATGTTTCTTTATGTAGTCATTTACCAACAGTGTGACCTACTCCTAGTGGCTTAGGATTGGTATCGAGTCCTATTTTTGTTGTCATGCTTTTTTAATTACAGTTTCCTTATAGGTTTTAAAGTATTATGTTTTGTTTACACCATCTGTGTGTTTTGGTTATTTTTCTGATCCACGTCTTTCAATTCTTAAAACGTTTATCCCTGCCACCACACTAAACTGTTTGCTGCTCCCAAAGGGGATTTTGTAAGAAGCTTTGGGGATACAATAACACACATTTTAGGTACCGACCAGTTGAAATGTTATTACGTACCTAAGTCTTCTAAATATTCTTCACTTTTGGGAGCAGCTTCTCTGCTACCTTTAGATGTTTTTGTAGTGGGTCCTCAGCACAGTAGGCCACACCACACAGGAAGAGCTGTTTTTTTCTCTTTTCTTTTTTAAAAATCAGTCAAGTGATTCCACCATATGCTTCAAACAGAGAAGCTAAATCTTTTAAAAGTGCTACTCAGTGTCTTAATCACCAAGAGTTTTGTCTATGCATAGTCTTGTCTATCGCTTATCACAAAGGCTTGTCTATGGATTTAATTCATAATTCATGGAATACCTATTGCCAGCTTCACAATTCTGCCACACACCTCCAGCCGGATAACATTGACCCCAAGTTGACCCCGCTAACCAGGAAGCCCATCGATATCCCACTTCGGCTATCCGCTCGAAGCCATTCTGGCAACTGTGGAAATTATATAGTGAACTCGCCCTCACGCCGAGCTGCTGATGAACCGATTACCGGTGCCGTCTCTCGTGTGCCGTCATGTGGGGAGCCCTCCGTTCTACAAAGGGAACCATTTAGATGAGCCCATCCGTTTCGAGGTTAATTGGAATTATGG
Organism: Salmo trutta; assembly: GCF_901001165.1. Lineage (NCBI taxonomy): Eukaryota > Metazoa > Chordata > Actinopteri > Salmoniformes > Salmonidae > Salmo > Salmo trutta. Next base: position 21,083,419 of record NC_042994.1, read on the forward strand.
TCGCTAATCAAGAGCGGCGACGTGGACCCGAGAGCAGTTTCAACAGGCTTAATTAGTTGCAACGGCAGAGAATGGGTAGTGACCGTAATCGCCGGATAACATGCCCTTTGCGTTGTTTGCAATAGTAATCACTCCCAAAAGTACGACTTTATGGATTTAGGATGACGGTGTCTTCATACATGATTATTCAATGGACATTTCTGGCCAACACGGCCATGAACACTCAAAGGCCATAGGTCAAAACGCAGAAAGAGCCACTGTGGCGCTGTTCAAATTCACTCCATAATGGGCAGAAATGCTCTTCTGATATCATTCATGGTGCCAGGGATTTCGTGTGTGTGTGTGTGTGTGTGTGTGTGTGTTATCTATGGGGCTAGTCTATTCACATGTGATATATAGACATCTAGCATAAATGTATATAGACATCTAGCATAAATGTCTGAAAATCTTGGCCCACGTCAATATGGTCCATGTGTTGTTGGATGACTGGGTCATAATGTGCGAGTTTGTCGTAATTGGAAAATCATGTGTTAGATGGGTGTTTGGGCATATGTCTGTTTGTTACTAGACTGTTGTGTTTTGGTATCTGGTTTATATATGGTGTGGGTGTGGGCGCAGGAATTTGTAGGGCTGACTAATCCTCCCTTACTCGGCAATCATTGTGCACTTTCAGAGTAGAGCAAATGGCTCCAAAACACAAGCATTTCAACTAGTAATGTAACACCAGAGAAATATTTTATTCTTATCGCCGTCACTGCCTTGAACTATTCTGCTGTATATAACAAGTCAGCATTTCCCAAAAACCTTGTGCGCTCTTTTCCCCTCTTTCTTTCCTAACCCAGGATACACATTTTCTGACTACCTGCCTCCTTTAAAAAGGCAGGTCTTTTCATGAGATCATTAGCTCTGAACAGACTCGACAGGTCAAAGGTGACCACTCTTCAGAAACTAGACATACTGCTCCTGGAGACATGTTTGCTGAAGGAAGCCTCGAGGCAGGCAGGCCCCATTCCCGCCCCTGCATGCTTTTCCCTGAGTAGAGGAGAGAAGGGGGGATGGAGGGAGAGGTAGAGAGGACATGGGGGGGATGGAGGAGCACGGTTTGGGGGGGGGGGGTTCAATCTGTCTTGGTTGAGGCTTCCCAAACCTGCTTCCTAGAATCTACTGATGTGACCGCCTCCGGTCGGGGAAGGGCTCTGATGTACCCAATGGGGCATTAAACATGTATTCACTTTCACTCTCACTCACTCACTCACTCTGTCCACTCTTCCTCTGTCATTGTCTTATTTCTGCTCTTCGTCTCTTGAGGCTTTTAGACTGCTCTCTCACCCTCACTCTTTCAATCTTTTATTTTTTTCAATGGCTGTCTGCTGCGTCTTCTCACTCTAGTAATAATTTCTTTCTCTCTCTGTTTTCAGATGCTCAGTTCTTTCTCTCTCTCTCTGTCATTCAATCTGACCTCTACTTTCCTTGCTACCGCACTTTTCCCTTTTTTTAATGATTTTGTATTGTACCCCCTTTTTTTCTCCCCAATTTCGAGCTTGTCTCATCGCTGCAACTCCCCAATGGGGTCGGGAGGTGAAGGTCGAGTCATGCGTCCTCCGAAACATGACCCGCCGAACCTCACTTCTTAACACCCGCCCGCTTAACCCGGCAGCCAGCCGCACCAATGTGTCGGAGGAAACACCGCTGTACTTATTGTAAAGTGTGGGAATAAGCTTATGCCAGACTTAGCCTACATTTAACCTCTCCCTTGTTCATTTCAAAGGATGTTCATGACCCAATTCATATAAATCATGTCAAATGAAAAATTCATATTAACCCCTCCTACAGAATATGCTTTGGCAAGATTTTGAGTGATGCAAAGACTCCAGTGGTCATTCATAATTCATAGATTCACCAAACATCTTATTGTTATTATATGTTTCATTATTCCTGGTAGATACTACTGGTTATGATTGCAGACAGAGCCCAGAGAATGGGACGGTGCAATATTAAATGAGTCATGTTTTGATAAGGTGCATGCATGGGTATGTCTACGTCACCAGAGATATGCCCATGCTGTAGAGATATACCTAGCGGACTGAAACTTCACTGTTGTAGGCATAAAACAGCTAGTGCTATCTAGACTTGCGTTGGCAAACTAATCTATTACAGTAGCTAACTAAATGTGAAGGTAACTCAAATGAGGAGTAGTAGAGGATGGAGTTTTTGTTTGTATTTTACGCTCCTTTTCAACCCAATTTCGTGATATCCAATTACTGTCTCATCTCTGCAATTCCCCAACGGGCTCGGGAGAGGCGATGGTTGAGTCATGCGTCCTCCGAAACACGACCCGCCAAACCGTGCTCCTTAACACCCGCCCGCTTAACCCGGAAGCCAGCTGCACCAGTGTGTCAGAGGAAACATGAATCAACTGATGACCAAAGTCAGCCTGCAGGCGCCCGGCCCACCACAAGAAGTCGCTAGAGTGTGTTGAGCCTAGTAAAGCCCCCCTCCCGGCCAAACCCTCCCTTAACCCGGACAACTCTGGGCCAATTGTGCGCCGCCCTATGGGACTCCCGGTCACAGCCTGGTGTGACACCGCCTGGGATCGAACCCGGGTCTGTAGTGACGCCTCAAGCACTGCGATGCAGTGCCTTAGACTGCTGCGCCACTCAGGAGGCCTTAAAATGGAGACTTAACTTGAAAATGTGCAGGATACCTCTTTCCGGTATTCCCTCCTATCAATAGATCGCTAGAAGATGCATATCTTTCATTTTAGCGGGAGAAGTATGGAGCGAGATACCTGACAAAGGTTGAACATCATAGGACAGCGCCTGTCAGTCATAAAGTGAGTGACGACAATGAAACACTGCTGGTTTGAGTCTGCTGTCGGTCCTACCTCTCTATACCTGGGTGTGTTGTGTGTGTGCTGTGGTTACTGTAACATTTCTGCACTGAGGGTGATAAAATAAACAGATTTAATTGTTTTTTAAAAGCTAATGATGCTTACAGTGCTGTGAAAGTGTTTTCCCCCTTTCTGATATTCTCTAATTGCATATTTTTTTTTATACTGAATGTTCAGATCTTCAACCAAAACATAATATTAGACAATGGAACCGTAGGTAAAAAAAATTAATGAATACAAAAAAAATATTTATTTACAGGAAGCATTTGGTTGGAGTCATTGCAGCTAAAGGTGGCACAACCAGTTATTGAGTGCAAGGGGGCAATTGCTTTTTCACACAGGTCATTCAATATTGCATAACTTTGTTTATGACATAAGTATGTAATTGTTGTTATTTGTTCACTCAGGTTCCCTTTATCTAATATTAGGTTTTGGTTGAAGTTCTGATAACTTTTTCACGACTCTATGCAATATTTTCGAAGAAATTGATATATGTCTAATGATTTTAATCCAAGTGTTGACAATGGAGTAGTCATCTACTGCTTTCTGTGTAGCAAAGCCCATGTTTAACACCTGTATTGCAAATAGCTTAGAAAATCTATCTTAAAAGGAAGCTTCATGCCTGTGGATGTCCACAGACTCTTTGTTTTATGATATTGTACAACAGCTGATGCAAGCAACACTGTAAAAGTGTGAAAACATTTGATCGGTGTTATTTCCTCTAGTGATGCAGCGATATGACATGTTTGGACGATACCGATATCCAATATTTTCCTTGCAAAAAAACCCCAAAAACGATATCCGATATTAAACATTTAGACGGCCTTTTGAGCATTCTAGTACAGTTAAGTAGTTAACACACACATATGGACGCAGCAGTCTAAGCCCCTGCATCTCAGTGCAAGAGGGGTCACTACAGTCCCTGGTTCAAATCCAGGCTGTATCACATCCGGCCGTGATTAGGTGTCCCATAGGACGGCTCACAATTGGCACAGCGTCGTCCGGGTTTGGCTGAATGTTATCATTGTAAATAAGAAATTGTTCTTAATTGACTTGCCAAGTTAAATAAAGGTCACACACACACACTGACAAAGTTATTTTGTTGGCATTTACATATGTCCCCATTACCAGTAAAACATAATCAAAACCTAGTCCTTTCACTTACTTGCTGTGCTGTTTCGTTGTTCATTTGTTCAGTCATTTCATTCTCAACCAGGATTTCATCATACATGTCAAGCAGTGAAGTTTCAGCTCTGTCTATCCGTGGCCTCTCTTCCTCGACGACACACTGCTGTCAGACTCAGAATGCTAATGGAGCTGATATCGCTGTTCCAAATATCAGTCGTGAAGCTAATAGCAGTGACGCCATCACTGTGTAACTGCGGTAGGGCAACATCTGAAAAATAGCGCACTGTGTGTACCGGTGTTGGACCAGTCGGCGAAAGCCAACATCACCCACGACAGAGAACGGTTGATTGTCAAGGTCAATGAATTCCATTATCTTGCCGTTAATGGATTTCCCATTTGAGTTGTCTCGCTGAAATGTTCTTACTCTTTCAAATGACTGCTCGATTTGTTGACCCCTCGATCCACACAGCAGACATAGTGGGCTAGGTTAGGAATGCTGTGTTGCACGTGTAGCGCTACATTTTACGTGGCATCATTACGCCATATACCTACATTTGACGTGCATACCAGTTTTGCACATCAGCGTTAAACTAGACATCGGGTCCATGTTGGCATTTTTAGCTAATATCGGACGATTCTGATATATTCACCGACATGTTCACTGATATATCGTGCATCCCAAATTTCCTGAATGTACCAGAGGCCACCAAAATAGAGCTTGTTCTGCAAAGAAAATCAGACCCCCCCCCCCCCCCCCCTCCAGCCTGGGGGAGCCTGGTTGGCTACTATTTCTATTTGGCTGGCTACTCCATTTGCTTCTGGAAAACACTGCAATGGCCACCGGTCAGTTTGTAGAAACATCATCTGTTCGGCTGTACAAATTCACCATGTACAGATGTGATCTTTTGCTATCAATCTGGAACAGGAAAACAAACATTACTGTGAATGGGAGTTCCGAAAATCCAGTCAGTGACTCACACACGACTCACACACACCCTGTCTCACTCCGCACCCTATCTCAGGGCGGCAGATAGCCTAGCGGTTAGAGCATTGGGCCAGTAACCACAATGTTGCTAGTTCGAATCCCCGAGCCAACTAGGTGAAAAATCTGTTGATATGCCCTTGAGCAAGACACGTATGCTCCACGGTAGCTGTCAGTAATGTCTGATCCCTGGCCGTGACCCACTCAACGAGGGTGTCTCATTGCTATATGCAAAACACGTTTCCATTTTCACACCACACACTTGTACAGTTACTCTTGTACACGTGTGACCTGTAAAAAAATAAAGACTAAGAAAAACCATATCTGTTTTTGCTGCCATGACAACCACCACAGGATTTGTCTACAGCCTACTATACAGCTCAGACAAACATGCGAACAGGCTAGAGCTTGGAGGCCAACCAACTAAAATGCTTTGGGTCTAGCCTTAAAGAAAGCTCCAGTCCTTCAAAGGCTCTCAGCGAGACCTACAGCAATGTCTACACTGCCGTAACCACCCCAAGGGAACCCCCAGTCTGTCTGTCATTAGCATCAAACTTCCCATCCACTTCAGAGCTGACATAGTGCAGGTGTTCTGGCTCCATGGAGGGGGGGAGACGGTAATTAAAGCTAGCGATGGCTAAATTGCTTACGTCGTTAGCGGTGCATGCAAGCAGCCTCGTTCGCATGCTGTGCCACCCTGTGCGTGTGTGAGATGGGATTTAGGATGGGAGTTTTGAGAGTCCGTGAAAACAAATGAAGCGTTTTATTTGTATTTTCACTGTACAGTAGAGGATATTTGCATGATAAAGCAAGCCTGGTTGATGAAACCTACAGTCGACTTTGTAAAAGTTAGACTGCTCTATTTCTTCTTTCCCTAGATGATGAATGGACATGCCATACCCCTCCACTAGCATACAAAGGAATGGAAATAACTTGCTCTACATTGAACTAGACAGTTAGGCTTTCTCTGGAGCAAAACATTTCATTCAGCTAGTTAAAGTTTATGATCATTTGTGTGTCTTTTTTTTGGACCATGCCTGTATATACACACACACACACACACACACACACACACACACTTTAGCATGGTTTAGTGTGTGCTAGGCCGACAGGTATGAACATTTTCCTGCTTTTAGGCTCTTACCTGTCCGTCAAAGATGACGGGGTGAATACAGAATGAGAAATCTTGAAAGCAAAGGCACCATCTCTTCATCTTTTTCTTCCAGCTTATCTCCTTTACACAGGGGCCTCTGAAGGAGAAAAAAATGCTGCCCCCTCCCCCCTTCACTACCCCTTCAACCCACTCACACAAATGCAACACGCCCTTTTTTTTACTCAAGTGGACCACGAACTTGTATCATTTTGACTTTGGCACAGCGGGCTGTAAAACAGTTGGCACGTCACTTCTTTAACATGGGAGTGTCAGGTGGTAGAAACATCTGCTGGCTATCCCCCCTGCCAACCCCCCCAACACTCCCACTCTTTCCCACACACACACCCAACCACCAGATGTGTTGAAGCAATGCCACACTTTATGCAGGCTTGAAAGAGCCTTAAATTACAGTCTATCCCCCTCTAAAAGCTTTCCCAGCAGGCCTTAAGCCAAACGGATAGGCACATTCTGTCAATCAAATTCCTCTTCAATGATACGGTGCACGCCTTCCCAGAAAATAGTCCAATCGGTTGGTTGTTGCCTAGAGACGGAAGAAGAGAGGCATAAACATACTCACTGTGACCATGCAATCTCCATCTCTCTCGGGTTTATCTCTACCTCATATATTTCCACTCTCTTCCCCATTCCATTATTGCCTAGTCATTTTGTTACCCATCCCTCTTTCCTGCACTATTTCACTTTAAACCTATGTGAATTATTGCTATCACACTCGGTCACCAGTCCAACAGATCACTCAACTTGTGGCTGGCACTGCTTTCCTATGCAAATGGTGGGTAACTAGGTCATATTCATTAGGTAACAAACAGAATAACACAGACTGAAACAGGGAGGCACTATCTTTACTTGTCCAATAAGAAACCGTTTTTTCCCATTGCAAAATGTTTGCATTGCGTGGTGGCCAACTGCACACGGGAGAATGACTGCCCCCTCTCATTAAAGCCATGGAAGTTTAAGGCCGACAGCGGTACAAAATGCATTAGCAAAAAACAGGATCCTCCGTTTATAGTGAATGGAAAAACATTTGGGGAGTCTCTCATTCTTCTCTGCAGATCCTCTCAAGCTCTGTCAGGTTGGATGGGGAGCATCGCTTCACAGCCATTTTCAGGTCTTTCCAGAGATGTTCAATCGGGTTCAAGTCTGGGCTCTGGCTGGGCCACTCATTGACCATTCAGAAACTTGTCCCAAAGCCACTCCTGCGTTGTCTTGGCTGTGTGCTTAGGGTCATTGCCATGTTGGAAGGCGAACCTTCGACCCCAGTCTGAGGTTCTGAGCGCTCTGGAGCAGGTTTTCATCAAGGATCTCTTCGTACTTTGCTCTGTTTCTCTTTCCCTCGATCCTAACTAGTCTCCCAGTCCCTGCCGCTGAAAAACATCCCCACAGTATGATGCTGCCACCACCATTCTTCACCGTAGGGTGATGAGCAGTGCCTGGTTTCCTCCATACATGATGCTTGGCATTCAGGTCCAAGAGTTCAATCTTGTTTCTCATGGTATGAGAGTCCTTTAGGTGCCTTTTTGCAAACTCCAAGCGGGCTGTCATGTGCCTTTTACTGAAGAGTGGCTTACGTCTGGCCACTCTTCCATAAAGGCCTGATTCGTGGAGTGCTGCAGAGTTGGTTCTCCCATCTTCTCAGAGTAACTCCAGAGCTCTGTCACTGACCATCAGGTTCTTAGTCACCTCCCTAACCAAGGCCCTTCTCCCCCGATAGCTCAGTTTGGCCGGGCGGCCAGCTCTAGGAATAGTCTTGGTGGTTCCAAACTTCTTCCATTTTAAGAATGATGGAGGCCACTGTGTTCTTGGGGACCTTCAATGCTGCAGAAATGTTTTGGTACCCTTCCCCTGTGCCTCGACAAAATCCTGTCTTAGAGCTCTACGGATAATTATTTCGACCTCATCGCTAGGTTTTTTTCTCTGCCATAAACTGTCAACTGTGAGACCTTATATAGACAGGTGTGTGCCTTTCCAAATCATGTCCAATCAATTGAATTTACCACAGGTAGATTCCAATCAAGTTGTAGAAACATCTCAAGGATTATCAATGGAAACAGAAGGCACCTGAGCTCAATTTCGAGTCTAATAGCAAAGGGTCTGAATACTTAGTAAAAATAAAAAGTATGTGAACCCTTTTGGAATTACCTGGACTTCTGCATAAATTGGTCATCAAATTGATCTGATCTTCATCCGAGTCACAACAATAGACATAGTGTGCTTAAGCTAATAACAGACACGTTTTGGAATTTTGTTGTCTATATTGAATACATCATTTAAACATTCACAGTGTATGTTGGAAAAAGTATGCGAACCCCTAGGATAATGACTTCTCCAAAAGCTAATTGGAGTCAGGAGTCGGCTAACTTGGAGTCCAATCAATGAGACGAGATTGGAGATGTTGGTTAGAGCTGCCTTGCCCTGTAAAAAACACTCACAAAATGTGAGTTTGCTATTCACAAGAAGCATTGCCTGGTGTGAACTATGCCTCGAACAAAGGATATCTCAGAAGACCTATGATTAAGAATTGTTGACTTCCATAAAGCTGGAAAGGGTTACAAAGTATCTCTAATAGCCTTGGTGTTCAACAGTCCATGATAAGACAAATTGTAAGTAAATGGAGAAAGTTCAGCAATGCTGCTGCTCTCTCCCTAGGAGTGGCAGTCCTGCAAAGATGACTGCAAGAGCAGAGTGCAGAATGCCCAATGAGGTTAAGAAGAATCCTAGTGTCAGCTAAAGACTTACAGAAATCTTTGGAACATGCTAACATCTCTGATGAGTCTATGATACGTCAAACACTAAACAAGAATAGTGTTCATGGGAGGACACCACGGAAGAAGCCACTGCTGTCCAAAAAAACATTCTGAAGTTTCAAAAGTGCACCTGGATATTCCACAGCGCTACTGACAAAATCTTCTGTGGACAGATGAAACTACAGTTGAGTTGTTTGGAAGGAACACACAACACTATGTGTGGAGAAAAAAGGCACAGCACACCAACATCAAAACCTCATCCCAACTGTGAAGTATGGTTGGAGGGAGCATCATGGTTTGGGGCTGCTTTGCTGCCTCAGGGCCTGGACAGCTTGCTATCATCGACGGAAAAATGAATTCCCAAGTTTATCAAGACAGCAGAATGTAAGGGTATCTGTCCGCCAATTGAAGCTCAACAGAAGTTGAGTTATGCGACAGGACAGCGACCCAAAACACAGAAGTAAATCAACAACAGAATGGCTTCAACAGAAGAAAATACTCATTCTGGAGTGGCCCACTCTGAGTCATGACCTCGAGAGCAGTTCACACCAGACATCCCGAAAATGTTGCTGAACTGAAACAGTTTTTTGTAAAGAGGAATGGTCAAATTCCTCCTGACCGTTGTTCAGGTCTGATCTGCAACTACAGATAATGTTTGGTAGAGGTTATTGCTGCCAAAGGAGGGTCAACCAGTTATAAAATCCAAGGGGTCACATACTTTTCCCACCCTGCACTGTGAATGTTTACACGGTGTGTTCATTAAATACATATAATTGTTGGTGTGTTATTAGTTTAAGCAGACTGTGTTTGTCTATTGTTGTGACCAATATATGCAGAAATCCAGGTATTTCCAAAGGCTATACATACTTTTTCTTGCCACTGTATGTAAATAAATTGAAATGCCTTATTTTAAATACATGGAGCAACAACGGCTCCGCCGCGAAGCGGTAGGGCACACAAGCTCACAGAACGGGACCGCCGAGTGCTGAAGAGCGCAGAGTGTAAAAATCATCTGTCCTCGGTTGCAACACTCACTACCGAGTTACAACTGCTTATGGACGCAATGTCAGCACAGTAACGGTTTGTCGGGAGCTTCATGAAATAGGTTTCCATGGCTGAGCAGCCACTCACAAGACTAAGATTACCATGCGCAATGCCAAGTGTGAGCTGGACTGGTGTAATATATGTTGATAAACAATCTGGGGTCAAAAGGGTCATTCAGGTCTTGTATTAGGATCTGTTTGGTGTTCGGAGACAAAGGGTTGATCCAAAGACTGTCTTTCTCCTGTTCTCTCTCTCTCTCTCCTTCCATGTCTGTCATTCGCTCTCCATTTGAATCCCTCCCCCTCTTATTATTCCCCATATTGCTTTTTCTCCTGCTCTGTCCATCTTTATCACTCCCACTCTTATTCCTTTCCTTCTCTTTTCTTTGCCTCTGTCCATTTCTTATTTCTGTCTCTTGTCCTCTGTCTGCCCACAGACAACACATAATTGACAGCTGTCTGATTTGGGAGGCAGTGATCTACAGCACTCCACCAGACTGAAACGCTGGCAGTCCCCCTCCCCCCCCCCCCCCCCCCAACACACACACACACACACCTCTCTCACCCACAGAGATCTATTTTAAAAATACAGACTTGTCTGTTGGAAATTTTTCAATGGGGTGTGGAGAACAACCGCCGGTGATTTGTGTTTGTGTTTGTGTGAAATGTGGATTAGTATTATGATGGGAAACACATATATTTTACGACCAATGAGAGAGGTGTCTAACCCTCAACCAAAATATGTTTTGATGAGACAAGCCTTCTAAAAGTTTTCACTCATCTGCTGTTGTGTGATTGATCAAAAGACTGACAAAATAATCATAAAATTGTAACCACTGGGACTGGCTTTCATTGACGTTTTTCGGATGCTTAAACCATTGTTGCGTGATAGTTTGTGGCATTTGATGCACTCTGAAACGATAAGTAAACATTTAACGCTAGTTTTAATATTGCGTCAACTCCTTGACTCCGATCTTTGGTGTTTTTTTTTTTATGAGCCTAATAATAAACACATAATTTAAACAGTAAAAATGAATTACCTTTTTATTGTGGCATGAACACAATCAGTCATGATATTTTCATCTGATTGTCAAACAAATCAATTCAAAAAGTAGACTCCCTGTGCATGTTCGTCCACTCTAAAATAATTCCAGTATACAAACCGCATGTATACTTGCACCATTTTATGAATGGAAATAGACATCTGTTACATTCAGTGATTGCCATTGATTAGGCCTACATTAATAGACAAATTGACATTTTTTTTGTAGTCTGAAAAGTCGGGACACCTAAAATGCGTCAAACTGTCCTGGGGAAAACGTGATGGTCACCCTAACACACACAGTCAACTTACTAAACTAGGCTACAATGTATTACCATGAACTTCAAATAGGCCTACTGGTAGCCAGTGTGTACTGGTAAAAATAAATAGTGCTTAACTTCTTATGGGCAGTGCTTAACTTCTTACGGTAGCGTCCCACCTGGCCAACATCCGGTGAAATTGCAGAGCGCGAAATTCAAACGACAGTATAATAAATATTTAACTTTCATAAAATCACAAGTGTAATACATAAAAAAAAGCTTAACTTCTTGTTAATCCAGACGCTGTGTCAGATTTCAAAAAGGCTTTACAGCGAAAGCAAACCATGCGATTATCTGAGGACGGCGCCCCGCATACAAACGCATGAAAAACATATTTCAACCAGGCAGGTGCGACACGAAAGTCAGAAATAGCGATATAAAAAATGCCTTTGATTATCTTCTTCTGTTGGCACTCCAAAAGGTCCCAGTTACATCACAAATGGTCCTTTTGTTCGATAATGTCCTTCTTTATATCCATAAAAACTCAGTTTAGCTGACGCGCTTCAGTCAATAATCCACCCAGTTTCCCTCCATCAAAATGCATACAAAATGAATCCCAAACGTTACTAATAAACTTTTCCAAAGAAGTCAAACAACATTCATAATCAAACCTTAGGTACCTAGAAAACTAGAATATCTGGCTAATTTTTCCAAAAACCAGCCTAGAAAGAGTTTCAAAGACTGTTGACATCTAGTGGAAGCCCTAGGAACTGCAATCTGGGAGGACTTGGCCTTATAATAAAAGTGATAGCCATTGAAAATAGGGGTAGGCAAATCTTTTTTTATTTTTATTTTAAGAAAATTATTTTGGAGGGGGATGGTTTGTCCTTGGGGTTTCGCCTGCCATATCAGTTCTGTTATACTCACAGACATAAGCAGACTAGCTTCTGGGCCTGAGTAACAGGCAGTTTACTTTGGTCACGCCTTTCATCCAGACGTCAAAATACTGCCCGCTACCCAAGAGAGGTTAATGTATTAATGCTTGGAGTCTTTACAGATTCTGTGACATAAAAATACTACCTTTCCTTACATTTAATTACATTTATGACAGTGTTATTTGTCATTATTAAGCATTTAACAATTGAACTTAAACCCTGTATTAATCATTGATCTTAGAGATCTCGGAAAATGTCCTGTATGTGTAACTATGCCTACGTAACATTTCATTATGTTCACCATGAAAACAGTTCTCGTGTTCACAAATCCAAAATAATTTAGGCCTATGCCATTGCAAAATTGAATGCTTCTAATCGAATGCTTCTAACCGAAAGAGTTAACTATACGCCTACTGTAATTAACGTATACTTGTTGGATGGATTGGATGCGTGTTGGTGTCCAGCTTTTGGCTAGTTATCTAGTGATATTGTCATCCATCAGCTGAAAGAAAACAATATATATATATATATATATATTTTTTTTTTTAAGTCTACCTTTGGGCACGGAGAACACCAGTACCCGTGTGCACCTGAAACACAAAGCAATGAGCACTCTAAACAGCTGACTGACAAAAGCAAACAATGATATATCAAGGGATAAATCTAATGCTTTGGAGTAAAATCATAGGCGTTTTTTTTAAGGACGCATGGCAAACAAATGGCGAAAAATGAGGAAGTACAAAGGAAACTGTAAAGGAGCTCAGCTTTGGCCGAAATTCAGCAGTACTGAATGGACAACGCCACCGCATACAAATAAATGGTTTAAACCATGACTGAGAGGTGGGGGTATGTGTTTTCATATTTACCACTGTAAAACATACCACTGCATTTTAAACTTGTAGGATAATTATTAAATTAGCATTATTTAGAGCCCCCCCACCCTAGAGTCTAAACAAACTGAACAAGATTTCTCTTTTTGCCTGTTTAGGTTGCACCAGGCAGACGTTTTCAGGGCTTGATTCTGAGCGCACAGAATCGGCATCAAACCCTGCATTGTAAGACGTTTATACAGTTAAGACCAGTGTAAAACATATTAGGAAGGGTTACTTCTTGACTTAGACTAGAGCGATCGGTCTCTAAGTAGAGGCACTGGTGGCGGTGTACTTGAGGATTAAGCAGAAGCATCATGCTCTTGTCGAGGATGTTTCTCTTAGACTTTGGTTGATCCCAGATGATCTCGTCAGACTTGGTAACGCTTTCAAAACACGCTCCCAAGTGAAAGTGGTTAGGTGAATTGAGTGCAGACGCACGCATGCATGTACAGACCCGCACGTATACCCATACACACAGGCTGAAATCGAGACTGCATTGTACATTCTGATCTCTATGAAAAATCACTCTCCCTCCATACCTTTGTCCTATTCTTTCGCAGCAATCCACAGGAAGTCAAAAATATGCAGCCCAGGCATATGGCCTGGGCTATTGGAGGCTCTGAAAGCTCCAGATCCTTTGCCTCCTTTTGCGTTTTTTCTTTTTAAACCTCATGAACTTAAAGGGGCTCCGTTCTTTTATTGTGTCCCCCCAGAATAAGTTGAAAGGCCCTTCTTCAATCCTGTTGTTCCCCCTCTAAAGACCCTTTGAGTCCCTCAGAAATCGGGGGGTTGCAACGTGTACCGGGGTTATTGTGGGCGACACAATCAGGTTGTATCTGCCGTCCTGATAAACTGAATGTTATGGTGTCCCTTTTCTCTATACACATGCTAATGCCTCCCAATCAGTTCGGCAGTTGGAGAGTGTGGGCATTTGTTCAGGGAGGACACCCGGGGATAGTTAGCTACACATCCCATCCCTCTCACAGTAGGGTGTGAGGGGAATCTCACTTGCTCTCTGTTCAGTGCTCCCTCTGTCACCAGATGGTCGAGATTTGGGGGTGGATGGATGTACTTCTCCTTAAAGGTGTTATTGTTCGACAACTAGGCCTAGCTATAGCCCGATATGGGATGACTGACTTGGCTTCATTCAAGCGAAGCAGAGCGACTGAAATGCAATCAAAGCTACCTGCTGCTCTGTTTTTTTCCTTCTCCTTTTTCATATTCATAGGAGACTTCAGTTGCCGCCTCTCTTTCCCTCATTTTTCTTTTTCATTAGCATTCCAGCATGAATGATTCCTCCTCGCTCCCACCCAATGGGGTTAATTTTGTCAACAGACAATGCAACAGACGGCTTTCCTCAAGCTCTATGGGGAAATCCTGGCGGGAAAATAGGCTTGCGAAAAACAGCCTTTCCGTCTTCTCGTTTCACTCTCCTACTTTGTCTCTGCTACCATTGTCATTGGATATAGCACTGCCCTTTTAGTATGGCGCCGGAGAGGATGGCTGCCATTTCATGGGCTCTTAACCAACTGTGCTATTTTGTTCATTTTTTAGAATTTTTTGTAACTTATTTTGTACATAATGTTGCTGCTACTGTCTCTTATGACAGAAAAGAGCTTCTGGAAATCATAACAGTGATTACTCACCTTGAACTGGACAAATTATTTTTCTTTAATGAGTCGGACGAGAGGGATTTACTCCAGACACTTGAACAGACCTTCATCCCCGTAAGTCGCAGGAGAAAAAGACGGAAGAGGTATTGCGGAAAGAAATCGGGGTGCCTTGTGTGGATCCACTGACGATTGGCTAATCTGCCTTTGCCATCCTGGCCAAAGTACAATTGCTGGATAATAAATTGGACGAACTAAAAACACATACAGTGGGAGAAAAAAGTATTTGATCCCCTGCTGATTTTGTACATTTGCCCACTTACAAAGAAATGATCAGTCTATAATTTTAATAGTAGGTTTATTTGAACAGTGAGAGACAGAATAACAACAAAAAAATCCAGAAAAATGCATGTCAAAAATGTTATAAAATTATTTGCATTTTAATGAGGGAAATAAGTATTTGACCCCTCTGCAAAACATGACTTAGTACTTGGTGGCAAAACCCCTGTTGGCAATCAGAGGTCAGACGTTTCTTGTAGTTGGCCACCAGGTTTGCACACATCTCAGCAGGGATTTTGTCCCACTCCTCCTTTGCAGATCTTCTCCAAGTCATTAAGGTTTCAAGGCTGACGTTTGGCAACTCGAACCTTAAGCTCCCTCCACAGATTTTCTATGGGATTAAGGTCTGGAGACTGGCTAGGCCACTCCATGACCTTAATGTGCTTCTTCTTGAGCCACTCCTTTGTTGCCTTGGCCGTGTGTTTTGGGTCATTGTCATGCTGGAATACCCATCCACGACCAATTTTCAATGCCCTGGCTGAGGGAAGGAGGTTCTCACCCAAGATTTGACGGTACATGGCCCCGTCCATCGTCCCTTCGATGCGGTGAAGTTGTCCTGTCCCCTTAGCAGAAAAACACCCCCAAAGCATAATGTTTCCACCTCCATGTTTGACGGTGGAGATGGTGTTCTTGGGGTCATAGGCAGCATTCCTCCTCCAAATACGGCGAGTTGAGTTGATGTCAAAGAGCTCCATTTTGGTCTCATCTGACCACAACACTTTAACCAGTTGTCCTCTGAATCATTCAGATGTTCATTGGCAAACTTCAGACGGGCATGTATATGTATTCTTGAGCAGGGGGACCTTGCGGGCGCTGCAGGATTTCAGTCCTTCACAGCGTAGTGTGTTACCAATTTTTTTCTTGGTGACTATGGTCCCAGCTACCTTGCGATCATTGACAAGATCCTCCCGTGTAGTTCTGGGCTGATTCCTCACCGTTCTCATGATCATTGCAACTCCACGAGGTGAGATCTTGCATGGAGCCCCAGGCTGAGGGATATTGACAGTTCGTTTGTGTTTCTTCCATTTGTGAATAATCGCACCAAATGTCACCTTCTCACCAAGCTGCTTGGTGATGGTCTTGTAGCCCATTCCAGCCTTGTGTAGGTCTACAATCTTGTCCCTGACATCCTTGGAGAGCTCTTTGGTCTTGGCCATGGTGGAGAGTTTGTAATCTGATTGATTGATTGCTTCTGTGGACAGGTCTTTTTTACAGGTAACAAGCTGCGGATAGGAGCACTCCCTTTTAAGAGTGTGCTCCTAATCTCAACTCGTTACCTGTATAAAAGACACCTGGGAGCCAGAAATCTTTCTGATTGAGAGGGGGTCAAATACTTATTTCCCTCATTAAAATGCAAATTAATTTATAACATTTCTGACATGTGTTTTTCTGGATATTTTTGTTGTTATTCTGTCTCTCACTGTTCAAATAAACCTACCATTAAAATTATAGACTGATCCTTTTTTTGTCAGTGGGCAAACGTACAAAATCAGCAGGGGATCAAATACTTTTTTCCCCCACTGTATATCCTACCAACAGGACATTAACTGGAATATCTTATGTTTCACTGAATCGTGACTGAACACCAACATGATTAACACACAGCTGGTGGGTTACACACTGCATCGGCAGGATAGAACAGCAGCCTCTGGTAAGACAAGGGGTGACGGTCTATGTATATTTGTAAACAACAGCTGGTGTACGATATCTAAGGAAGTCTCGCGGAGTATCTCATGATAAGCTGTAAACTACACTATCTACTAAGAGTTTTCATCTATAATTTTCTTAGCTGTTTTACATACCACCACGGACTGATGCTGACACTAAGACCGCACTCAATGAGCTGTATAACGCCAAAAGAAAACAGGAAAATGCTCACCCAGAAGCGGCACTCCTAGTGGCCGGGGACTTTAATGCAGGGGAACTTAAATCTGTTTTACCTCATTTCTATCAGCATGTTAAATGTGCAACCAGAGGGAAAAAAACTCTAGACCACCTTTACTCAACACACAGAGACGTGTACAAAGCTCGCCCTCCATTTGGCAAATCTGATCATAATTCTATCCTCCTGATTCCTGTTTACATGCAAAAAAATTAAAGCAGGAAGCAGCAGTGACTCGGTCAATAAAGAATGCAGATGCAGGACTGTTTTGCTATCACAGACTGGAATATGTTCCGGGATTCTTCCAATGGCATTGAGAAGTACACCACATCAGTCACTGGCTTCATCCACAAGTGCATCGATGATGTCGTCCCCACAGTGACTGTACGTACATTCCCCAACCAGAAGCCACGGATTACGTTCAACATCCGCACTGAGCTAAAGGGTAGAGCTGCCGCTTTCAAGGAGCGGGACTCTAATCTGGACGCTTATAAGAAATCCTGCTATGCCCTCCGACGAACCATCAAACAGGCAAAGCATCAATACTGGACTAAGATCAAATCGTTCTACACCGGCTCCATCTCTCGTCAAATGTGGCAGGGCTTGCAAACTATTAGACTACAAAGGGAAGCCCAACCGAGAGCTGCCGAGTGACCCGAGCCTACCAGATGAGCTAAATTACTTCTATGCTCACTTCGAGGCAATTAACACTGAAACATACATGAGAGGACCAGCTGTTCTAGATGACTGTGTGATCATGCTTTCCGCAGCCAATGTGAGTATGACATTTAAACAAGTCAAAATTCACAAGGCCGCAGGGCCAGACGGATTGACAGAACGTGTACTCCGAGCATGCGCTGACAAACTGGCAAGTGTTTTCAACCTATCCGAGTCTGTAATACCAACATGTTTTAAGCAGACCACCATAGTCCATGAGCCCAAGAACACTAAGGTAACCTGCCTAAATGACTACCAACCCGTAGAACTCACATCTGTATCCATGAAGTGCTTTGAAAGGCTGGTCGATGGCTCACATCAACACCATTAACCCAGAAACCCTAGACCCACTCCAATTTGCATACCACCTCAACAGATCCACAGATGATGGAATCTCTATTGCACTCCACACTACCCTTTAACACCTGGATAAAAGGAACACCTATGTAAGCTAAGGACCCTGGGACTAAACACCTCCCTCTGCAACTGGATCCTGATCTTGGATCCTGGGCTGCCTCCAGGTGGTAAGGGTAGGTAACAACATATCCGCCATGCTGATCCTCAACACGGGGGCCCCTCAGTGGTGTGTGCTCAGTCCCCTCCTGTACTCCCTGTTCACTCACGGCCAGGCACGACTTTTACACCATCATTAAGTTTGCCGATGACACAACAGTGGTAGGCCTGATCACCAACAACGAGACAGCCTATAGGGAGGAGGTCAGTGACAACATGATCAAGACTAAGGAGATGATTGTGGACTCCAGGAAAAGGAGGACCGAGTACGCCCCCATTCTCATCGGGGCTATAGTGGAGCAGGTTGAGAGCTTCAAGTTCCTTGGTGTCCACATCACCAACAAACTAACATGGTCCAAGCACACCAAGACAGTCGTGAAGAGGGCACAACAAAACCTATTCCCTCTCAGGAGACTGAAAAGATTTGGCATGAGTCCTCAGATCCTCAAAAGGTTCTACAGCTGCACCTTCGAGAGCATCCTGACTGGTTGCATCACCGCCTGGTATGGCAACTGCTCAGCCTCCAACCGCAAGACACTACAGAGGGTAGTGCGTACGGCCCAGTACATCACTGGGGCCAAGCCTCCTGCCATCCAGGATCTCTATACCAGGCGGTGTCAGAGGAAGGCCCTAAACATTATCAAAGACTCCAGCCACCCTAGTCATAGACTGTTCTCTCTCTGCTACCGCACGGCAAGCGGTACCGCATCGCAAAGTCTAGGTCCAAGAAGCTTCTAACAGCTTCTACCCCTTAAGCTTCAAGCCTTAAAACTATTGAACATCTAATCAAATGGCTACCCAGACTACTTGCACCCCCACGCTGCTGCTACTCTGTTATTATCTACGCATAGTCACTAATAATTCTACCCACATGTATATATTACCTTGTTTAACCGGTGCCCTGCACATGGTTCTCCCTGTATATAGCCTCAGTATTGTTATTTTACTGCTACTCTTTAATAATTTGTTACTTTTATTTCTTATTTTTTGTAGTTTTTTTTTTCTCAACTGCCACGTTGGTTAAGGGCTTGTAAGTAAGCATTTCAAGGTCTACAACTGTTGTATTCGGCGCATATGACAACATTTGATTTGATAAAATGAATATAGAAATGAAAGAGAACACCAAGGCTGCGTGCACATGGCTTATTCTTCTATGTTTTGTTCACACCCTCCTATGTGCCCAGATTCAAAGTGTCTGCAACAGCAACAAGTTGCAAGAGCCTAAAACCAGTCGTGTTATGAGTGGCAACCCTCGTAAAACTGCCAATCCTACCGATCCTTCGGCAATGTCATTTACAAAATAGCCTCCAACACTCTACTTCGCAAATTGGATGCAGTCTATCACAGTGCCATCTGTTCTATCACCAAAGCCCCATATACTACCCACCACTGCGACCTGTATGTGCTCGTAGGCTGGCCCTCGCTACATATACGTTTCCAAACGCACTGGCTCCAAGTCATCTATAAGTCTTTGCTAGGTAAAGCCCCGCCTTATCTCAGCTCACTAGTCACCATAGCAACACCCACCCGTAGCACGCGCTCCAGCAGGTATATTTCACTGGTCATCCCCAAAACCACCTCTTTGGCCGCCTTTCCTTCCAGTTCTCTGCTGCCAATGACTGGAACGAATTGCAAAAATGACTGAAGCTGGAGACTTAAATCTCCCTCACTAACTGTAAGCATCAGCTGTCAGAGCAGCTTACTGATCACTGCACCTGTACACAGGCCATCTGTAAATAGCCCACCCAACTACCTCATCCCCATATTGTTATTTTTGTTGTTGTTGCTCTTTTGCACCCCAGTATCTCTACTTGCACATCTATCACTCCAGTGTTAATGCTAAATTGTAATTATTTTGCCACTATGGCCTATTTGTTGCCTTACCTCCCTAATCTTACTACATTTGCACACACTGTACATACATTTTTCTATTGTGCTGTTGACTGTACGTTTGTTAATCCCATGTGTAACTCTGTGTTGTTGTTGTTTTTGTCGCACTGCTTTGCTTTATCTTGGCCAGATCGCAGTTGTAAATGACAACTGGTTCTCAACTGGCCTACCTGGTTAAATAAAGGTGAAATAAAATAAATAAAAAACAACTGATGTCATCAACCGAGGGCTGACCCATTTCTTTTGTGTTTCTTGTTACTCAGCAAACGGTTGCCACCACGCAGAGACATTTGTCCACAGGCCTGTGTATGCTGCTAACATCATATTGGTGTTGCAGCTGTACTGTTTGGTGATGAGGTCCTACTACTGTTTTCCTCGCTTTTGTCTTTAAGACGAGTGGTAAGATGCAGTGACACAGTAAACAGTCTTATCTCGAGCACCTGTCCTTTCCAAACATTGCCTGACTAACCTGTGAGCCTTTAATCTGTATCTTCATGCTCACCTGTTGTCCATTTACTCAGTCTCATTCCATACCATGTCACCTTCACAAACATGGCTTTTTCCCCTCTCAACCTGGTTCTTGTCTTCAACTCATCTTATAAAATTATGCTCTCAATGGATTGATGCTGCCTTTTCAGGTGATTTTGTAGTTTCTTTTCCAAAGATTTGCATACATTTCAGACATTTCTTGAAGAGTCTAGTGCTTACATAGTGGTCATCCAGGACTGAGTTTGGGTTCAGTGTTTAGTATGCTGAAGTTTAAAAAATAAACGGGAAATGCATGGAGCATGATTGAGCCTTTTTATAGATAGACACAGCAACAGTCTGCAGTTGAAAGGTTTTGTTTCTTGACCATCCCATCCTTGTGCTATATTTAGGAAACTCGTTCCAAGTTGTTTGGTAACGACACGGTTACATCCCCGTCTGGTCCTTAGCCTCTAAGAGTGACATTGTTGCATGCTGCAAGGCATATGGTAGGTATTACTTTAAAAGTTAGAAATTAGAACAACTGAGCCTTAACACACTTAATTGCCCCAGAATTCCAAGGCTTGCTGTTAAGGGAAAGAAGGAGAAGAACGTGGGAGTGTTTCCCAGCATGAGAAGTCCAGATGGGGGAGTTGAACAAAATGTCAGACCCCCTAAAAGAAACAAACAAAAGTCAACATTGTCCCAGTCCAGCAGTTCCATCTCAGCTGGAGCTCCTTGCGTGGGCTTGACGCGATCGAGCCTGGAGCACCATGTTGCTAATCAAACAACAGCCCAACATACAGTTCCCATCAATCCCATAACTTGTTTAAAGATGTCATCAGTGCTTAATCTATGCATACAAAAAGCCCTTATCTTGGTTCCATGTGGCTGCTTGCCTAGTGCTCAGCTGTGAAGGGTTATGTTGGCTGGGGGTAAGTTCACAGGTTCAAAAGGGCTTCTGGTGCGTTCTGGCCTTGATTTATTTGAACAGCTGATCCAAGTCAACTGGGCCAGTCAGCAGAGCCAGAGCATGGTCGTCCCACTTTCAATAAAACTCAACGAGAGCTTTATTGGCAGCCCCTAACATTGACCACTTGGTTTGCCAAAAAACTGCTAGAGACTGCTGACATAGGCTGATTGAAAGTAATGATACAGTACTTTATACTCCAACATGGATAGCTATACCATATACATTTAGAATCCAATAAACATACCACCTGTAACTGCGTCATTTCAGCCAGCTTAGCCCAGTTTTGCCCACCGGGAGTAGTGATATTATTATTATTATAATAATTTTTTTAGATTGTTGTCTTAGAACTGTTTTACTTAATCACATACTTGAATAGACTTGATGTACTGAAGCAGTCAACTATCTCCTTCTTACTTCTCATCACAGACCAGACACAGGCCTAATTCAGTAACAGCTTGCCATTTTAAAAAAGCTACTACATGTACACATGTTTATTTTTTACACTAAAAGTATCCATGTGAGGGGGGTCTACTTTGTATATCTCCAGTACCCAAAACCATTAGTTTGTGATTTTATTTGGCTATTGGGGTAAAGGCATATTTACTCTATCCTACGATGTTCTCAAGTAGCTCAGGGTAGGTGCTGAGGGGTGTACGACAAAGCAGGATCACTGCGTTAGCCAGCTAACTTTGATAAACAACCATATATATAACTCGATTTTCTGGTTAATAACTCTAAGCTTAATATTGCGGAAAGATTGTTGCTTCCATCAATGCAATTCTCTGCATCATTCCCAATCCCCCATATATGTTTTGGGGTAAATATACTGCTCAAAAAAATAAAGGGAACACTTAAACAACACATCCTAGATCTGAATGAAATAAATATCTTATTAAATACTTTTTTCTTTACATAGTTGAATGTGCTGACAACAAAATCGCACAAAAATAATCAATGGAAATCCAATTTATCAACCCATGGAGGTCTGGATTTGGAGTCACACTCAAAACGAAAGTGGAAACCCACACTACAGGCTGATCCAACTTTGATGTAATGTCCTTAAAACAAGTCAAAATGAGGCTCAGTAGTGTGTGTGTGTGTGTGTGTGTGTGTGTGTGTGTGTGTGTGGCCTCCACGTGCCTGTATGACCTCCCTACAACGCCTGGGCATGCTCCTGATGAGGTGGCGGATGGTCTCCTGAGGGATCTCCTCCCAGACCTGGACTAAAGCATTCGCCAACTCCTGGACAGTCTGTGGTGCAACGTGGCGTTGGTGGATGGAGCGAGACATGATGTCCCAGATGTGCTCAATTGGATTCAGGTCTGGGGAACGGGCAGGCCTGTCCATAGCATCAATGCCTTCCTCTTGCAGGAACTGCTGACACACTCCAGCCACATGAGGTCTAGCATTGTCTTGCATTAGGAGGAACCCAGGGCCAACCGCACCAGCATATGGTCTCACAAGGGGTCTGAGGATCTCATCTCGGTACCTAATGGCAGTCAGGCTATCTCTGGCGAGCACATGGAGGGCTGTGCGGCCCCCCCAAAGAAATCCCACACCATGACTGACCCACCACCAAACCGGTCATGCTGGAGGATGTTGCAGGCAGCAGAACGTTCTCCACGGCGTCTCCAGACTCTGTCACGTCTGTCACATGTGCTCAGTGTGAACCTGCTTTCATCTGTGAAGAGCAAAGGGTGCCAGTGGCGAATTTGCCAATCTTGGTGTTCTCTGGCAAATGCCAAACGTCCTGCACGGTGTTGGCCTGTAAGCACAACCCCCACCTGTGGACGTCGGGCCCTCATACCACCCTCATGGAGTCTGTTTCTGACCGTTTGAGCAGACACATGCACATTTGTGGCCTGCTGGAGGTCATTTTGCAGGGCTCTGGTAGTACTTCTCCTGCTCCTCCTTGCACAAAGGCGGAGGTAGCGGTCCTGCTGCTAGGTTGTTGCCCTCCTACGGCCTCCTCCACGTCTCCTGATGTACTGGCCTGTCTCCTGGTAGCGCCTCCATGCGCTGGACACTACGCTGACAGACACAGCAAACCTTCTTGCCACAGCTCGCATTGATGTGCCATCCTGGATGAGCTGCACTACCTGAGCCACTTGTGTGGGTTGTAGACTCCGTCTCATGCTACCACTAGAGTGAAAGCACCGCCAGCATTCAAAAGTGACCAAAACATCAGCCAGGAGGCATAGGAACTGAGAAGTGGTCTGTGGTCCCCACCTGCAGAACCACTCCTTTATTGGGGGTGTCTTGCTAATTGCTTATAATTTCCACCTGTTGTCTATTCCATTTGCACAACAGCGTGAAATTTATTGTCAATCAGTGTTGCTTCCTAAGTGAACAGTTTGATTTCACAGAAGTGTGATTGACTTGGAGTTGCATTGTGTTGTTTAAGTGTTCCCTTTATTTTTTTGAGCAGTGTGTGTATATATATATATATATATATATATATATATCTCTAACTCCAGTTGTACTTTATCAAAAGACTTTTCAAAATCAGCTATGAAAACCAGATCTGATGTCCCCGATATTTCATAGTATTCTATTGTTTCCAGTACTTGTCTTCTATTTTCTCCAATGTATTGTCCATGTAAAAAACCTGTCTGATTAGGATGAATAATGTCTGACAATATTTTTTTAATTCTATGCGCCAAGCATTTTGCTAGGATTTTTGCATCAGAACACTGAAGTGTAAGAGGCATCCAATTTTTTTGGGGGGGTTGGATATTTATATATACCACTTGGGTCCTGTTTCAGTAATAATGATATCAGACCTTCTTGTTGCGTGTCCGATAATCTACCATTATATAGGAGTGGTTAAAACATAATAATGGTCCTCTGTGAATAGCATTTCTATATTGAAGATTGAAAAGATTTTGGTGCATGTTTCCCCATATTCCATCCAGTTTGCTTTCTTTTTGTAATATATTACACTGGATCATTCTTGAATAAGTTCCTCCATTTCTTTTTGTTTTTCCTCTAACTTATTCTGTGCCTCTATGGTACAGTTTTTATTGCTATCTAACTGTACTGTTAGTCCTTCAATTTCCTTTGTTAATATCGACTCTTGATCTAAATTGCTTTTGTTTTATAGATGAGAACTGAATTGCATGGCCTCTAAAGGCACATTTTAAATGTCCCATAGAATAAAGGCTGTACCTATGTTATGTCTGATTTTTTTTTTTACGTCGATTAAACCATACCCATTTCAAAAATATTTAGGAAAGTTAGCTCACTCATTGATCCAGCTTTGTAGTATACCCCTCTGACCTGTTTTATATAGTAAACAGAAAGACCAGCAGAAGAGGAAATAGCCACAATAACAAAACCAATGTTAATGTCCAGATGCAGTATCCTCCCCACAACCCACCCATATGTGCCTCCCCGGAACCTTCCCAGGGGTCCGTCTTTCATTTAGCTCCTGCAGAGCCATCATAGTGTTTACGTTCACTTCCTTGATGTTCTGCATTTCCTCTCTATTTGTTTATTTATGACCTTTCTCCATACCTTCATTTGGCCCACCTACCACTACCACCGCTGCCCCTCTTCACTAGCTACAGCCCCACAACTAAACTGCCCCACAGTGTTCTTGATGGACGACCAACCTCTCCCACCCCCCAACCAACCTGCCTTCTTGAGGGAGTAGTCAGTTTAAAGTAAACACACACTGATTTGTCTCTGCTTCAGGAAGTCAAAATCAAACGTACGCATTCATGTCGCGGTGGAGTGCATATCGGAGGACCGCACTGGAATGTGTATGTGAACTGATCCCCGTCTGTACCCCCCCATCCTGCCTGCCTCCGCTTGGAATAAATCCTGAAGAAACTTCCCCTGGCATGGAAGGCATTAGGGCCGGTGACTGGGAGTAGTTCTTCCAGGGGCTTAGAATGCCTGGGTACTTAGGCTAGTGCACCTAACAAGGCAAAACAGACTAGCAGTGGGAAGATGGATGGGGACCCTGCTATCTTAGCTCTGTCTTATTGATGTGTGAGGTTATGTGAGTGCCAGGGTGGGTTGCCAGTTAAATGGGATGCACCCATGTACGGTGTTGGAAGCAGGCTCGACGCCCTTGTTTTCTTGCCTCTTGGTTTGGATAGGGGCCCAGTCAGCAGTTGGAGACACGTGAGCCCATTGATTTGAAGGCTTCAAGGCATATTGCGGCCAATTCCTTGGTGTGAATTTGAATCTCGATTTATAATCCAGCCCCCCCCCTCCCAAAAAAAATACATACAGTATGTTTTACTTTCTTGAATCATTTTTAATGGTAAAGATAAAGCTCACATTGTAAAAGTAGAACAAAGGAATGATAGGGTTGTCTGTCTGTCTGTGGGGGTTTGGGAACTGGCAGCAAAGCTTCCACTGCTCACTGACCTCCTTTCTGTATTTTTTTTTTGCCCACCTCATCATACCGCAAAGTGGAGGTCTATCTGCCTTTCCTAATCTGTACCCAATGTTCCCAAAGGACATCGCCACTTGCACTCGTTCCCGTAGTTAATGAAGTGTGATGATACAGGGACTGCATGAGCATTTCCAAAATGTCACTGAATAACTGAATTTGAACTGTAGTACTGCAAATAATAGCTTCATCGCATAGGAAAATGGCTCAAGTACAATGTCCAGATCATACACAAGTCTATAGTTCAGTGTAACAGTATGTCAAATGGGTTTGAGCCATGCAGACAGACATAACAAGTACAAACCTCTGCAGCCAGCAACGGGTTAGGCCTTATCTCAAACTCTCCCAAATCACAGAATCCAATACCCAGTACTGACATCCACTTCACTGTACCCCAGTCGGGGTACACAGTGTCCATTCAATAGATTTCAACCAAAACAACACTACTCTGCCTCCCAGCCAAATGTTGCTCCCATGTCACTACCCTAACATTTGCGCTGTTCCCTCATTTGATTAGCGTTATGTTTGGGTGAGTGGCCAGCTCTGTGTGCCTCGCTGTTTCGTGGAACCAACTGTAGCACACATCGGTTCTGTCATTAACCAGCAGTGCTGAGACTGAAGCCTACATTCAGGCTGACATTTGATGGACGGTGTCGCCCGTTCATTTGTGACCACGTTTGTATGTTTTTGTATTTATATATTTTTTTCTCCTTTTCAGATGGTCTTATTTTAAAGACCGTCTAGGGACTGACTGATGCTTGAACACAATGTTCATACAATTTATTTGACTCTTGATAATTACTATGTGTTTATTGCAATTGTATCGGTTTCTCTCTCTATAACGCGTAATATAGTGCTGTATGTACTTTTTTTAAATGTATTTTTAATTTGAGAAAAATTACAACACAAACATTGACATATTGAAGAATCAAGCATGCGACGCAGTGCACCATCATACTTTAGCTTGTCCTAACTTCCAGCATCAGTCAGACCCTATTGCAGCATCAGTCAGGCCTTTGATGGCCAATAGGAAGTATACATACTGATATGTAAAGCAGTATGAAATTGTAGTTCTAAACCATATCCACTTAATTCGGCTTTGTAGATCAAATAACTGACTCAAGCCTTAGAACCAAAGTTGTCTTCTTTTGCCGAGGCAGGAACCTTTCAGAAGATTCCTGACGAGTACTGAAAGGGAAGAAAGTATGTCACAAGCTGTTTTCATCTCACGCTTTCATGATCTGTTTGCTCTCAAGCAGTCGGACATTAAGGCCATGCATTTAATGAGGGCTCTTTTCTCATTTTATCTCCTCATTTTATTAAGATGTTTTTAATAATGGAGTAGGGTATCATTGGGGGTAGATGGCATCGGTTGTTCCGTCTTGGGCCCCCTCAGTGTTCCGTGTCCAATCATAGCTCGGCTGCCTCTAGTGATTGCAAATAACTTTTACACCTTGATGTTATGAATGCTTAATGCTCGTTTTAAACAGCCGTCTGTTAGAGGTGTTTCTACACTGATTAATGCGCATTAATCTGTCTGGCTCTTGCTGAGAGTGTTGATTTTATAAACTAGTCAGTAAAGGTCCATGGAGTTTGAATGGATGTGGCACTTTCAAAAGTATCCTATAACAAATTTAAAAAAACAACAAGATGTTACTTTATTCTAGTTATCATACTCTTTATTTATTTACGTTTTTTTACACTAAGGTAACCTTTAAAGTTCAAATGAGCATCCAATTAGAAACATTCAATACAATGAGGCAAGAGACACAGATGAAAGGATAAGGCCTGTGTTTATCCTCAACGGGTAGGGGGACTATTCCGTCTGGTTAACGTTTTGGGGCCTATCTAAAGATCGTGCACTGCTTTTGACCCGGGACTATGTAGGGAATAGGGTGCCATTTGGGACATATTTAGACTGGTATTTTCCAACATGGTATTAATATACCCCCTGGGGTTAAATCTGTTGATGTTTACTATAGGAGATGGTGAATTATGGATATTCAAATCTGGTACGGATATATATTTCTCCTTGTTCACTAACATTGTAGCCTGTTTTGAAATAAATCCTCTGAATAATGTAACTACCTTAATATACCCCCTCCACTCTTTTTCCAATTTTTAACAAGGGCAATTCCACAGTAATGTTGTCATTTCTAATTAGTATCACTTTGAAATGCATACAGTACTTATCAGGAAGGTTGAAATGTTGGTCACATGTTCACATGGTTAATCACATTCCAAGATGACTAACCAAATACTGGTTAATGTTGGCAGTTTTATGCTGTGATCCGACATCCTGCCCTCCACAACTTCAACGTTTTAATGACTCCACAGTCCAGAGGCAGTGTGATAAACAGTTGACTTTGAGAGTGAAAGGATGATTCATATCATATGACATTGTTACTCTTCTGTAAGACCTAGGAGGCATTCTTTGTTTTTGCATAGGCTGTGTGGCATGTTACATTAATACAGATCAGATAACTGCAATACATCTTTCTAATTCAACAAGGTTGTGGGCCATTTACAGCCATGTAGCTTGCAGCACCTAGAGACATGAAATAATTAATTCTAAATGATTGCAAATGAGCCTTTGAACTTGAAAAGGCCTTTAATCTTTCAGCCACACCATTCCCAGTGTGTTAAAAGCTTCCAAAACCCCCATCAAAGCAATACATGTGTCTTTTGTTCCAATATTGGTACATGGACATTGTTTGTAGGCCCTCGGTCCAATTGATTAAACTGAAATAGCTATGACAATTGATGTTCATTGTGTTTAGGCCATTGTACAAATTGTTGAAATGCAATTTTAGATCTGTTTTCATTTTGATGTTATAATTGAATGAAATTAACCATGTTATGTTTCTCACTTTTTAAGATCTGAATCCACAAAGGATCACCATGTGTCGGTCATTGGCTTGATGTGGACCAGGAAAGGATCTTCACCTATGCTGCACTGTCCTTCAGAGACCCAAGCAGATCTGTCAAGCTAAACATTTTCTATGGATTATGGACCTGGCGAAGTGAAACCCCAGATTTGGGTTTTTGCCTAGTACTACCTGATTGCAGTTTCCAGAGCAAATGGCTTGTATTGGAAACCAGTCATGAAATTTGGGACTGTAAGGTACCTGTACACAGGATATGAATGCGCCTAGCCTCTGGACTGAGGAAGTAGCGAATCTTGCTGGAGTAGCTGGCGAACCAAAGGACTCCAATCATTTGATGCAGTCGGATAACCCGTTCAACAAGAAACTCCAAGCGTTAAAGGGGCCCATGGGACCTCCAAATGCCAACGTGCAAGGAACGCCAGCCATGCCCAAGATGGGTGTCCGGGCGAGGGTGTCGGACTGGCCCCAGCGAAAGGACGGCTGGGAGTCACAACCTCCACCCTGCTATGACAGCCTGGTGCCGACCTTCCAGAAGGGACCGTCAAATCTTAGCACAGAGGTCATCCTCCAAAAGAACCAGGAGTTGCTCAGTGCCGAGTTCCCAGAGACCAAGTATCCGCTGTGTGACCTCCTGAGCCACTCCCCCACGAAGGGCTTCCCTGGGATCAAGAGGAGCAACAGCGAGGTCACCATTAGTGACATCGGCGCCGAGGACTTGGATCACACCACCATCAACCCCAACACTGGGGCCACCTTGCGCCGTGAGTATGGCAGCACGTCCTCTCTCGACAAGCAGAGTCTGTCCGGCGCCAGCAAAGGCTTTGTGGGAACCCTGAGGGGTTACCACATGGAGGACCGCTCGGACCAACCCAGCGTGCCTCCTCCACAGAGTTTCCCGGAGCTGCTGCGTCTCAACACCACCCTGTCACCCAGCCTACAGACGGCCGCCCAGATCGCGCGAGGTGACATTGTCTGCATCCCGGGCTACGACTACGTGGACAGCTCCCTGCTCTACAGCCGTGAGCGGGAGAAGTCCTTCATCCAACGCATGAAGGCGGAGAAGGCCGACACCTCCATCTTCCGGAGGCTGCGTAATGTGAAGAGCGAGGGCGAGTACCTGGACCAGGAGGACGGAGGGCGCTTCGGAAGGCCCCTGAGCTTCCAGAAGTGCTTCGCCCACTACGACGTGCAGAGCGTCCTCTTCAACATCAGCGAGGCAGTGGCCAACCGCGCCGACCTGGGTCGCAGGAAGAACACTACCACTGGGGCATCGGCCGCCTCTCAGTGCCAGGCGCCGGCTCCTGGACTGGGAGACAGTGCCATGCCCATGCCCATCTGTGAGTCACCCGTAGGCAGCTGCGAGGACCTGGGCCACAAGGCCAGCATGGACGCAGATGAAGGGGATGGGAAGAGTAATACCCTGGTGCTCAGCTGCCCGTACTTCCGTAACGAGACTGGTGGCGAGGGCGAGAGGAAGGTGGCCCTGAGCAAAGCCAGCAGCGCCAGCTATGGGAGCGGAGACTATGCTGCTAATTATGGGGGTGGAGGACAAGGCTACTCTGTGG
The DNA here is from genome assembly GCF_901001165.1 of Salmo trutta. NCBI lineage: Eukaryota > Metazoa > Chordata > Actinopteri > Salmoniformes > Salmonidae > Salmo > Salmo trutta. Next base: position 21,113,733 of record NC_042994.1, read on the forward strand.
AATCATCGCTCAGCACCCGGTGCACCAACGCAGGGGTGTCGGTGCTCGAGGTGCCAAGGGAGAGCCAGGCTTTCCACAGGGACATGTACAAGCGCTATATAATTGAACACATTGACCAGGGGGCCTACTACTACCACAAGTACTTTTACAATAAAGGTAAGAGAGGCATTGATTACCTCCTAATACTAAATTGTTTTCTTACTATAATGTACTCTAGCAACTTAAAGAATGCGCCAGATGGGGTTTTTGAAGTTCATTTACGATGTGCTTTGCAGTGTTTTCAAATGCACAACGTTTGCAGACACGCCATACAATCTGGCCGTGTGTAGCTAAATGTGAGCGTTGCTGAAAATCTATGACCTGCTCATTGAATGAGGAAAGCATTTACTGGAGTAGACGTAAAATCTGCAATTTTCCACTCTGCTTTTTGGATGGCATAATTGTAGCTTGTTTGTTGACCATAACTTCTGGACACTTAAAGGCACTTAAATGTCGCTTATATGTCAGTGATTGACATTGCCTGAGCTGACGATAGTCACCGTTGAGTCACCGCCGCAATGCAGCGCATTAGTTTTTCCCTTTACATTTTGTCAGTATCCATAGGTTGAAAATACATTTATATTAGCCATATCAATATCCACATCAAACCCAAGATGCTGCTAAACTTGAAGATGGGCGATTCAACTTCAGCGTAGGTGGAAAATATTTTTGGTGTCTCAGATTGTTCTGGCAATTCTCACAAACTTCGTTGGGAGGAAGAATGTTTGACATGCATTTTACATTTGTATCACAATCATGAAAAAATCATGATGAGAGTGGCCATTTCAGGCCCTTTTTAGACCTTTACATGCCTCCTGTAAGACCTTATGATCTGTGATCCGTACTTGTCTGTATCAACATCTTGGTGTAGTCATACTCCTCAACCATGTTTCCATCCACAGTTTTCATGCGAGTAAAGTCAAACCGTATAAAAATCACGACAGCTATGATGGAAACAGGAAGTTTCGTTATTATTTAGAAAGGCAGACGGATAAATTGTTTGTTCGACATGGCGGGATCTTTGATAACAATGCCTGATTGGTGGTGTGCTGCAGAGATTGTTGTCCTTCTGGAAGGTTCTCCCACCTTCACAGAGGAGCTCTGTCAGAGTGAGCATCGGGTTCTTGGTCACCTCCCTGACCAAGGCCCTTCTCCCCCGATTGCTCAGTTTGGCCGGGCGGCCAGCTCTAGGAAGAGTCTTGCAACCTTTCGGTTACTATTCCAATGCTCTAACCACTAGGCTACCTGCCACCCCAGATTGAGGGACATTTTTTATTTAATCAATTTTAGATTAAGGCTGTAACGTAACAAAATGTGGAACATGTCAAGGTCTGAATACTTTTTGAATGCACTGTGTAATTTATAAATAATATAGACCAGACCATTGAAGCTCTTTTGGGATTTTTGTTGTTGTGGGAAAACAAACTCTATATACACTACATGACCAAAAGTATGTGGACACCTGCTCGTCAAACATCTTACAATGCTGCTGTAACACTCTTTTGGGAAGGCTTTCCACTAGATGTTGGAACATTGCTGCAGGGACTTCCATTCAACCACGAGCATTAGTGAGGTTGGGCACTGATGTTGGGTGATTTAGGTCTGGCTCACCGTCGATGTTCCAATTCATTGTGAGCTTGTGTGGCCTACCACTTCGCGGCTGAGCCGTTGATGCTCCTAGATGTTTCCACTTCACAATAACAGCACTTACAGTTGACCGGGGCAGCTCTAGCAGGACAGAAATTTGATGAACTGACTTGTTGTAAAGGTGGCATCCTATGACGGTGCCACGTTGAAAATCACTGAGCTCTTCATTCTACTGCCAAAGCTTGTCTATGGAGATTGCATGGCTGTGTGCTTGATTTTTACTCGTGTCAGCAATGGGTCTGGCTGAAATGGTCGAATCCACTAATTTGAAGATGCGTCCACATACTTTTTCGCAACTGTGTAGAAATGTTAATGGGCCTACATTTATGCAGTTTCTTGACTTTGTCCAGCTTGCTAATAATCACATAAGTTAAAGCTAGACAGTCAGGGAGTCAATTCTGACACAGAGGAAATAGAACACATTTCCGGTGCGGCCTGCCGGACCTCGTTGAAATCCGAGTGTGGCCCCCGGGGTAAAATTAATTTGACACCCCTGGTCCTCTCCTTTATTTACCTTTTCAACACTTTCTACTTTGTTTATTGTTATGCACTTCATCTTAGGGATGAATTTAATGAAACCCGTACTGAAGTTAATGGAACTACAAAGACTGTTTTTCCTACAGTGCAGATTTCGGGCAGTGCGGGTTTCAGTCCGTGCAGGTTTTATTGAAATGAGTCTGTAGTTTGCCTGTCTTTTCCAACCCTACAAGGTCATATGCCTACGTGTCAATTAATCAGTAAAGGGAGCATTACTACATGAATTGTATCTGTCTACTCATTGATGTATTGATACACTAGGTGAAGACTTATCTCTTTAGCAATGTCGGTGGGTTAGCAATGTCAGTGGGTCCATCTATTTGGTGAATTTGATCTACTTTTCTGGCTTTGCTAGTGTTAGAAATCTATGATGTGTTGGCCCTATTCATGGCGTTTAAGGAATGCAAAGGAACATCTAATCAAAAGGCAAATCATGTTAAGTTGAACTGTGTTTGTTGCAAATCTTTTTTTTTATTTATTTTTTACATTTGACCTGTAAGCCAGAGTGCCAAAGCCACATTTTTATTTTATGTGAATTGAAAATAAATAATTTCTTATGTTATCATAATCCAAACCACAGCTAACGTTTTGTGTTGTACCGTCGTTCACCGTTTACCCTCAGATCACCAGAACTACTTTGGCACGGATGAGAACTTGGGCCCCGTGGCGGTCAGTATCCGCCGGGAAAAGCTGGATGAGGGAAAGGAGGGAGCACAGTACAACTACCGGGTCACCTTCCGGACTAGCGAGGTAAATAATTGAAAAGGGTAGATGTCACTTAAGGCTGAGGGTGTGCTAAAATGTACGATGTACACAGGTTCTTACTGTGGACTCTCACATTGCTGACTATGCTGAATTCTGAAGTCGTAGAATATCGTCATACCTTCATACATACTGAATAATCAATTAATTATATCACAACAAATGGTGTGAAATAGAAAATACCTCTAAATTGAATTCAAACTAAACCAAGTAGTTCCACAGAACCCCCAAGTTCAACTCTTGTCATAGGGGTCGTTGAATGGAGACCAAGGCGCAGCGTGTATAGTGCTCATTCTTTGACTTAAATGAATACACTTAAACAACAAAAATAACAAAACGACCAACAGTCCCATCGGGTACACTAGACTAAACGGAAACAACCACCCATAAAACCCCATGAAAAACAGGCTGCCTAAGTATGGCTTCCAATCAGAGACAACAATAGACAGCTGCCTCTGATTTGAAACTATAACTGGCCACAACATAGAAAATGACAACATAGAATGAAACTCTAGACAACCCATAGAAAACAGAAAATAGAAAAACAAAACACATAGACAAAACACCCCCCTGTCACGCCCTGACCAATCTACTAGGGAAAAATGACCTCATACCAGGGTCAGGACGTGACAACTCTAGATAATCGCAACGTAATCAAAAGGTACATCTGTTCTGAGACGATACACAGTGAACTAGATGAGCAGACTTTTTGTATGATCAAACCAATGGGACATTAAACAACTTTTAATCTGACAAGTTAATGGAAGTTAAACTCTTAAAGGGAAAGTTTGGTCCCACGATATGTTAGTTCTCCCATGAGACACTGTAAGTGGGGAGTTTGTGGTTGCACTTCTTATGACACGCTAATGCTAATCTATTTAGTTTTACTAAAAGCTAATTCCCTAACTTAAACGTCTCTTAAACTTAGTCTCTCTCCCAGTCCACTGGGTTAACTGCATACAGCGGGAAATTGAAGCTCTTTGGGGAGGCACTCTCTTTTCATCACAAGTATCCTAGTTTACTACTCCAAATATCACTCACGTTTCTTATATACAGTAATTTGCCTTTTACGTTTTCTTCCTGATGTAGTTTACTTTTTTATATTATTCATAATTTGTAAGCATTTCCCCCCCCCAAAAAAACGCAATACTTCTTTAATAACATCATAGCTACATTACTAAAGATAGTCAAACACTTAAATGACTCCCACTCACTTAATGTGTTACAAACATTATTTAGGATCATGTTGCTCTTGAAACATGGGTGCAGAAAAGATTCTGACATCCGCACAAAATTTGAACCCTTAATAACAACTTTCACGAATGAGCCTTTATTAAATGCTTACAACATTGAAAGTTATTCATGAAGTGTAACTAAATCCTTATGAATTGTAATGATTGTAATGCCTATAAGTGCTCAATTCTTAAGTCAGGGGCTTCTAAGCTGCCGTATGGAATTGTTTTAAGGTCATACCGTGGATCAACCTTTACTATTGTAACCCATGGAAACGCATTGAATTACACATTCATAAATGGCCAAAAATACAATAAAAAATGGATCATAAGGTTTTGAAGTGTCTGTCTTTTATCTAGGAGATATAAGAACACTCAGGAAATATTTTTTTGCACAGAATGACCTCCGTACTTCCATTAATTTGTAATGGTTACATTAAGACAAATCCTGTGACACTTGTGAGGGTCATAGAGCAAAATTGAGAACACCATCACGTTCGTTAGAGTCTCCCCTTTCTACAGTGGTATGTAGCCCAAACGGTTCGGAACACTACAGACAAACGTTAGTACATTAGCTTTACCGACTTCAAACGAGTCCCGTGACAAACTGTTTGGATGCTAGAGACGGAGAAGACCGATTTTCGGGATGTCTCCTGGTTTGACAAACAGAACTGTAGATCTGCCACTTTCCACGCAGATGTGGAAGGGTGACATAGGTGATACGGTGGATTGAGACGCAGCACTAGCTTAAACTGAAGGATTTTGATGCACCGGTGCAACAATAGACTCTAGGGGTTTCAACTTTGCAAATAATGAAACAGTTATTTATAATTTATACTTACTTATAATTTGCAACTTTTTTCATGAGTTTATAAATTGTTTCTCAAAATTCATCTCACCCGTCAGGGCTACACACCCAGCTAACCTCCAGCCTCTCTCTCTGTCCTCCCCAGCTCACCACTCTCCGAGGGGCCATCCTGGAAGACGCCGTGCCCTCTACCGCTAAGCATGGCATGGCCAGGGGCCTACCGCTGAAGGAGGTGCTGGAGTATGTGGTCCCAGAGCTAAACATCCAGTGTCTCAGGCTGGCCACCAGCTCGCCCAAGGTCCCTGAGCAGCTCCTCAAGCTGGACCAACAGGGGGTGAGTGACCATAGACATACAGTCACTAGTGAAAGTCTCAACACCTCTTGCACAGTCTTCATTTTGCTGGCTTAAATTATCTAAAAAGGTAATAAATCTACTCCATATTTTCAAAGTGTGTGTGTACTACCAATCAAAAGTTTGGGTCACTTAGAAGTTTCCTTGTTTTTGAAAGAAAATCACATTTTTTTCCCATTTAAAATAACATCAAATTGATCAGAAATACGGTGTTGACTATGACTATTGTAGCTGGAAACTGCTCATTATTTTATGGAATTTCTACGTAAGCGTACAGAGGCCCATTATCAGCAACGATCACTCCTGTGTTCCAATGGCACGTTGTATTAGCTAATCCACGTTTATCATTTTAAAAGGCTAGTTGATCATTAGAAAACCCTTTTGCAATTATGTTAGCACAGCTGAAAACTGTTGTGCTGATTTAAAGAAGCAATAGAACTGTCCTTCTTTAGACTAGTTGAGTATCTGGAGCATCAGCATTTGTGGGTTCGATTACAGGCTCAAAATGGCCAGAAACGTATAACTTTATTCCGAAACTCGTCAGTCTATTCTTGTTCTGAGAAATTAAGGCTATTCCATGTGAGAAATTGCCAAGAAACTGAAGATCTCATCCAACGCTGTGTACTACTCCCTTCACAGAACAGCGCAAACTGGCTCTAACCAGAATAGAAAGAGTTCCAGGCCCCGGTGCACAACTGGGCAAGAACATTAGTGTCTAGTTTGAGAAACTGACCCCTCGCAATTCCTCAACTGGCAGCTTCTTTAAATAGTACCCGCAAAACACCAGTCTCAACGTCAACAGTGAAGAGGTGACTTTGGGATGCTGGCATCCTAGGCAGAGTTCCGAAGAAAAAGCCATATCTCAGACTGGCCAATTCAAATAAAAGATTAAGGTGGGCAAAAGAACACACACACTGGACAGAGGAAGATTGAAAAAAAGTGTTATGGACAGACGAATCTAAGTTTGGTGTTCGGATCACAAAGAACAACATTCGTGAGACACAGAAAAAATGAAAAGATGCTGGAGGAGTGCTTGACGCCATCTGTCAAGCATGGTGGGGGCAATGTGATTGTCTGGGGGTGCTTTGGTGGTGGTAAAGTGGGAGATTTGTACAGGGTAAAAGAGATCTTGAAGAAGGAAGGCTATCAATCCATTTTTCAACGCCATGCCATACCCTGTGATCGGAGCTTAATTGGAGCCAATTTCCTCCTACAACAGGACAATGACCCAACGCACAGCTCCAAACTATGCAATAAATATTTAGGGAAGAAGCAGTCAGCTGGTATTCTGTCTATAATGGAGTGGCCAGCACAGTCACTAGATCTCAACCCTATTGAGCTGTTGTGGGAGCAACTTGACCGTATGGTACGTAAGAAGCACCAATCAAGCCAATCCAACTTGTGGGAGGTGCTTCAGGAAGCATGGGGTGAAATCTTTTCAGATTACCTCAACAAATTGACAACTAGAATGTCTTAGGTCTGCAATGCTGTAATTGCTGAAAATTGAGGATTCTTTGGCGAAAGCAAAGTTTGAAGGACACAATTATTATTTAAATAAAAAAATCATTATTTATAACCTTGTCAACGTCTTGACTATATTTCCTATTCATTTTGCAACTCATTTCATGTATGTTTTCATGGAAAACAAGGACATTTCTAAGTGACCCCAAACTTTTGAACGGTAGTGTAAATGACTAAGGTATTGCAAATGTTTTGCAAATGAGTGCGCAATATGACACATCCTAATACAATCAACATCACTGTTGTCATAAGTAAGTGTTTCCGCCTACAACAAGGGATTACACTGCAGATTTTGATTGCTTCACTCAATTCTGGACAGGGGGAAAACAATAAGCGGTATTGCCGTGTAACTGGATATCTGGGTAACCAGAGACGTGCATCGAGACAGATCGATTCCTAAAGCATGTAACAGCAGGGGGAGAAATGGCATCAGTGTGCAATAAGACTATTGATGAGATCAAGTTTCATACAAGCCTCTTTCATTTGGGGAAAGTGGCGGGTGGTTTGTAAATCTATTGGAGAGCAAGGCTGGCGAGAGACGAGGAGGGGGAATCTTGACCTCTGTGAATATCTAGCGGTCACATCTCTTATTCCTCAATTCGATTTAAGTTGAATTACATGTTCCTTAATTCAATTAAGTTTAATTACATTACATTTCATGGATGTGATATTCATAATATCGTAATAAGCTTTCACCGGTTATATCTACTGTAAGTAGGACTGGAATGCTCTTATTGTTTTAGCTACTCGTTAAGCAACCGTGGAGATACGTAGTGAAGACAACAATCAATGGCAATCTAACGTCGCTTTACCAGCAGTACTTCCCCCATCTCCCTCAAGTGTGAATCATTTACTAAGGCGGCACAGCTTCCGTTCCCCTTATCCAAAACAATATGGCCTCGCCTCCTACAGAATTTTTTTGCAGTGTTGCCACGACAACTGCCGCAGTGGCACCAGGAGACGAGCCCCTTTATTTCCTGTGTTACGAGAGATGAGAAGAGGCCAGCCAAGCAAATTGAGGCTTTTCAAGATTTTAATACATTTTTCTTTTGACCGCTCGTCTCGTCATGTTGCCTAGCTGTGAGCATGGGCACCCCCACTGTCTTTTGTTTCACAAGGGTCTACTGATCCTGGTCTTGCACACACGCATCGCACACCCCAAACCTCCCCCACACACAAAAAAAACTTTTCATCCTATAGTATTTCTAAGATTATTAAATGATTCAGGACCAACAGTTAGGTGTGGTCTGAGGGCCACTCGCACTGTAATTACTTCCTCTTTTTTGTGTGTGTCCGCTCCGCACTAGCTATCAAAATGAACAATCTCAGCACCGGGTGTCAGGTAATAGGCGTTGATAGCAGGAGATAAAATCCACTGGGCTGGTAAAACTCTTGAAAAAGCCCTTCCTCCCTGAGTTCTTACATGGGCGTTTCAGTCTAATTTGACACCGTACACCGGCGCCGGCAATCGTCTCTGACACTACAGAGCATTTCAATCAAGTGTAGATAAAGAGGAATGCGTTGTTGGAAACTGTATGTCCCATCTCAGTGTTGCGCTGAAATAACGCGTCTTATGAAAAATAGCACCTGCTATAATTTGGTCATGAGCCCAAACATTTTGAGAAATGTTTCACAAGCGTTATGCCAGTTACCTTATGAGATTTGAATTGAGATAAAAAATATAAATATTATTGTATAATAAACAGACATTAGGTGTCTGTTTAACCCACCCTTATATTACAAGGTTCTTCCACCCATTAGCATGGAATAAAAAGATATTGGGCAGACATTGGCATGTCATAACCCCACCCCTATTGTTCTTTGTGGTTCCAGTTGAGCTTCCAGCACAAGGTGGGCATCATGTACTGCCAGGCGGGCCAGAGCACCGAAGAGGAGATGTACAACAATGAGAATGCCAGCCCTGCCCTGGAGGAGTTCATGGAGCTGCTGGGCCAGAGGGTCAGGCTGAAGGGCTTCACCAAGTACCGGGCCCAGCTGGACAACAAAAGTAAGTGTTCACGGCTCAACACACACATCATTTGTTTATATGTTTTATTCGCATTTGATTTATCATATGGTTGATAAATGTGCAGTAAGTTAGAGGATCAGGGCCCAGCTGGACACATACTGTACATCATCTTGTACAGACCAACTGAAAAGAAGAATAATGCAGTTTTGAATGACATATATTTGGATAGGAGAAAACTTGGAAGTTAGTCCTTTTCTCTGTATTAAAAAAATGTGGTAGATTGCAGAAGATCTACAAAAAAAGTCCATGTCTCTCTGTACACTGGAAAAGGAGTTACATGGCCAGAATTTTTTTTAAACAGTGCAAACGAAATAATATCTTGGAGAGTTTTGCTAATGCAGCGAAGGAATAAATATGGAAGGTAATCCTATCAATCAATACTGTTTCCAAAGAGAACTGTTCTGCCACACCCAAACCCTTTGTTTCTCCTTCGCTTTGAAAGTGTGGAGTATTTGAAACAAGTTTATCATTGAATGTGAAAACCAAGCCACTGTATATGGAGATATGACTAAAGTCTATGGAGGTACTGTATGAGTTTGGCCAACTTCAGAGCTGTTGTTGCCTTCTGCTTGATGCTGGCAACACCAGGACTGATTGGTACTGATTCCCATATGTGTATATAAACTCAGCAAAAAAAAGAAACGTCCTCTCACTGTCAACTGCGTTTATTTTCAGCAAACTTAACATGTGTAAATATTTGTATGAACATAAGATTCAACAACTGAGACATAAACTGAACAAGTTCCACAGACATGTGATGAACAGAAATGGAATGTGTCCCTGAACAAAGGGGGGGTCAAAATCAAAAGTAACAAGTATCTGGTGTGGCCACCAGCTGCATTAAGTACTGCAGTGCATCTCCTCCTTGTGGACTGCACCAGATTTCCCAGTTCTTGCTGTGAGATGTTACCCCACTCTTCCACCAAGGCACCTGCAAGTTCCCAGACATTTCTGGTGGGGAATGACCCTAGCTCTCACCCTCCGATCCAACAGGTCCCAGACATGCTCAATGGGATTGAGATCCGGGCTCTTCCCTGGCCATGGCAGAACACTGACATTCTTATCTTGCAGGAAATCACGCACAGAACGAGCATTATGGCTGGTGGCATTGTCATGCTGGATGGTCATGTCATGATGAACCTGCAGGAAGGGTACCACATGAGGGAGGAGGATGTCTTCCCTGTAACGCACAGCGTTGAGATGGCCTGCAATGACAACTAGCTCAGTCCGATGAGGCTGTGACACCGCCCCAGACCATGACGGACCCTCCACCTCCAAATCGATCCCGCTCCAGAGTACAGGCCTCGGTGTAACGCTCATTCCTTCGACGATAAACGCGACTCCGACCATCACCCCTGGTGAGACAAAACCGTGACTCGTCAGTGAAGAGCACTTTTTGCCAGTCCTGTCTGGTCCAGCGACAGTGGGTTTGTGCCCATAGGCGACATTGTTGCCAGTAATGTCTGGTGAGGACCTGCCTTACAACAGGCCTACAAGCCCTCAGTCCAGCCTCTCTCAGCCTATTGCGGACAGTCTGAGCACTGATGGAGGAATTGTGCGTTCCTGGTGTAACAGGAACGCACAAGACCATGGTGCTTGCCTAAGGAGCTGTGAGGGGAACAGCACCTCCGTACCTTCAGGCTCTGATCAGGCCCTACACCCAAACAAGGGCACTGCGTTCATCCACCTCTGGCCTGCTGGCCCCCCTACCTCTGCTTCTGCAGTTCCCGCTCAGCCCAGTCAAAACTGTTCGCTGCTCTGGCACCCCAATGGTGGAACAAGCTCCCTTACGACGCCAGGACAGCAGAGTCAATCACCACCTTCCGTAGACACCTGAAACCCCACCTCTTTAAGGAATACTTGGGATAGGATATAGTAATCCTTCTACCCCCCCCCCCCCCCCAAAAAAAAGATATAGATGTACTATTGTAAAGTGGTTGTTCCACTGGATATCATAAGGTGAATGCACCAATTTGTAAGTCGCTCTGACGTAAATGCTAAATGACGTAAATGTAACTCGGGCAGTTGTTGTTGCTATCCTGTACCTGTCCCTCAGGTGTGATGTTTGGATGTACCGATCCTGTGCAGGTGTTGTTACACGTGGTCTGCCACTGCGAGGATGATCAGCTGTCCGTCCTGTCTCCCTGTTGCGCCGTCTTAGGCGTCTCACAGTACGGACATTGCAATTTATTGCCCTGGCCACATCTGCAGTCCTCATGCCCCCTTGCAGCATGCAATAATCGTCGTTCTGGAGTTCGCTGCCTTTAGCCTGTTCAAAGTGGGGCGATTACCGATTTTAGCCATTTCATACTAGCTAGCCTTTGCTTCTTCTTAAGGTTCACGAAACCCTGGAGATGCGGGGTCCCATTTTCGCCAACTTCTTTCCCGATAACGGCGAAAATCGGGTCCAAACATAGAATAGTTGGTTCAAGAACCGTAAGCTCTTGTTCGGTGGCGAACAATTGGCCCAGCGTTGTCCAGGTTTGGCAGGGCTAGGCCGTCATTGTAAATTATTGTAAATAAGAATTTGTTCTTAACTGACTTGCCTAGTTAAATAAAAGTTACACACACACTGACCAAAAAGTTATTTTGTTGGCATTTACATATGTTGCCATTACCAGTAAAACATGATCAAAACCTATTTCTTTCACATACTTGTTGTGCTGTTTCGTGGTTCGTTTGTTCAGTCGTTAAATTCTCAACCAGGATTTCTATGGAACGCTGTTTGGGTGTTTGCGTGTCAAAAAATATACTATTTGACGTGTCAAATAAGCTTGTTGGCCAATCAGGACCTGACTATGACTGCACGTCACATAATAATTTAACTTTTACATTTTAGTCATTTAGCAGATGCTCTTATCCAGAGCGACTTACAGTAGTGAATGCATACATTTCATACATTTTTTTCTTCTCCGTACTGGCCCCCCATGGGAATCGAACCCACAACCCTGGCATTGCAAACACCATGCTCTACCAACTGAGCCACACGGGACCATTAACGCATTCATACATTTTTTTATGTAATTATTATACACATTGATTAGACTATCACTCGTATTTCATATGTCACAACGATTCATCGATACGTATGCTATGATGCTGGTAAAGTTGTCTCGCGCACCTACAGTGCTGGACATAAAAAAGCTAGTTAGCGCATGGATGTAAACAATGTTCTTCCCCAAAAACATAGCAAAATGACATCTGTTTCAGTAGCTAGCTAACTATATTGCTAGGTGTCATCATCTAAAATAACCCTAATTTATAAGACAGATCTTATGTGACACTTATGTGAAGCTAGCCACAATAAGGATTAGCCACTAAGGTTTAGCCACGAGTGGACTTTACGGTTAACCTTCAAAATATATTTTTTTGCATCATTCTACTATTTGTATTCATTTGCATCACTCTCAGTTACATTATTTTATTTTGAAGGCAAACCGCAAATTCCACTATTTTGCCTAATCCTTATTGTGGCTAGCTTCACAACACATAACCCGGTCTGGTCAAGCCTCACTAGCCAGATGAAGCTAGCTGGCTGCTTATAACATTAGCTTTGGGCAACAGCTGGCTAGCTATTTCTTTTCATGAACTGAAGTTCAATTTCAATAGGCGAACAACAAGTGGCTACCTAGCTAATACTTCCTCACAAGGATTCCTAAATCATTGCTAATAATAATGAAAATCATTTATTGTTTTCATGCTGGTTGTATTGGTGCTAGTTAGGTACCAAGCTAAAGCTAACTACCCCCAGAAGTTGCAGTCGAACAAATGATGCTTTATTACCAACGCGGGATTGTAAACACATCGTTCATGACCGGTGTTTGCTAACTTTTTTTTAACAGCTTTGACAGTGCTACTGTATCTTTTTTGACACGCGAAGATCCAAACGGTGTTCCATAGTATGCATGTCGTGAAGCTATTACTGTGTAACTCAGGTAGGGCAACATCGGCAAAATAGCGCACTTGGTAGTGTGAACCGGTGCTCGACCAGTCTGCGAAAGCCACGACAGAGAACGGTTATTTGTCAAGTGCAATTAATTCCATTATCTTGGCTTTAATGGATTTCGCCTTTGAGTTGTCTTGCTAAAATGTTGTTAATCTTTAAAATGACTGCTTGACTTGTTGACTGTTCGATCCACACAGCAGACATTGTGGGCTAGTTTAGGAATGCTGCGTTGCACGTATAGCGCAACATTTTACGTGGTGTCATGTACCTTCGTTATATAGGTATGCACGTCAGCTTTGACATCGGGTTTGCACATCGGGTGTTAAAATAAACACCGATACCGATGTTGGCATTTTGAGCTAATATCGTCCGATTCCGATATGTTCATCGATATATCGTGTATCCCTTTTATTTATTTATTTATTTATTTATTTATTTATTTATATATACACACACACACACACAGACTACCGTTCAAAAGTTTCGGGTCACTTAGAAATGTCCTTGTTTTTGAAAGAAAAGCACTTTTTTTGGTTCATTTAAAATAACATCAAATTGATCAGAAATACAGTGTAGACATTGTTAATGTTGTAAATGACTATTGTAGCTGGAAACATGTGATTTTTTTATGGAATACCTACGTACAGTGGTTGCCCCACTAAAGGTTTTGCGATTATGTTGCGGGATTTAGAGCTATTTTGTGGTTTAGTACGGTATCCTGCGTCACCACTTCATTGCTCTTCATTGCGCACTGATTATGCTTTTGGGTCCTACTGTGTCTCTAACTGACAATGAATGCATGCCATAAACCTAAATATAAACTGATAATTGTGCACAACTTCAGTATTACTTACTAAAACTGTTACACTAAGATTTTTATTTTATTTTGTTAGGATTATTTTGCTCTTACTCTGCTGCTACCTGGTCTGTCATTCTGCCCGACTAAAGAGGACAGCCAGCTGGATGTGTAACAACCACACTCTATCCTTGATTGATTTTAGAGTTGTAATTTAATGTTTTGTCGGCCACTCCCGACCGGTCTACGTTATACAGAATTACCTTTTTCTCACTCATTTTTTTAAAATAATCATAATAATCGCTTTGTTTAATTTAGAATGATATAAAAGCCCATTGGATATTTTCCCAGATATATGATTTACCCTGTTATTAGCAGGATTTTATATATATATTGGTCATGGCACCCGAGTGGCGCACAATGGGATTGTCTTGCAGTTCTCCAGCTGTATCCATTGTAAACGCACGAGGGCAGGGGGCACGGGATGGGCCGCAGAGCCGCACACAGTAGACCGACCTAGCCCATGGGGAAGGGGGGGAGAGAGTGGACCACCGCGACACTAAGGGGCATTGCACTAATAATGGTGCTGACTAGGGAAACGCTTCCGCTGTTCTGTTCTTAGTGCCAGTCTACACGTTCAAACTAAAACAATGTAACTAATAATGGCATTTTTATGCTTTCATTAATAAAATAATGATAAAAATACTCTTTCAAAATGCCTATGTTTTAGTTATGGATCCATAATGAATTACTATGGGAATAAATATCACTGAATTACAGAAATATCCTCCAATCCTCTATATGTAATTATTGGGGGAGAGTCCCGTTTATATTTTCCGATATACTGTAGGCCTACCGTAGGCGACATGACCAATATAGGCGACACTAGTGTTGAGTAATGTGCTGTTAAAAGTGGTGTAGGTCTTATTTATTTAAAGAGCATATTGAAGATAGAAGCAATAGGATTTGACGCAATAGCCAACAACTATTTTAGCACCGTTTCACGCTGCTCTGAGACAAGCATGGGGACTGGTCTTGATAAATCAATGAGATTTTTTATTTTCACTGAATCTCCATTTGGTTATTGGTTAGACTACAATTATAAAATTAGGGTGTAGAAATGTTATGCTCTTAGTGTAACCTTTTATTTAACTAGGCAAGTCAGTTAAGAACAAATTCTTATTTACAAGGACAGCCTACTCCTTCCTCCCCATTGAGGAATTGAACCCTGGTCTCCCACGTGCCCGCACGACACGGGGATTCTTTAGCTAAATAGCCGAGTGCTGTACTCCCGACCGTCACGTTGTACAGCACCATATTTTCCGTTCCATCCTAACGAAAACCCAGAGGCTTTTTCTGAGAATAGAAACACCATAATATTAATCAAATTTATCCCAAACTCTAAAAGTAATTGGAAAATTGGATACAAATTATTTGTGACATTGTGGTTACAATAAAGAATAAACAAGATGCTGTGTTTTTATTTACAGTAGTGATGGACAGCTGGTGGCATTTTGAAAACAGGTTTTCAAACATTTGTACCCGATTTTTAGCAGGACAATAGACTCTTTATAGCCCGGCTACTGTAGGTGTGAACGTCCCACAAGCATCGAATACATTGCAGGTAAAGTACTTTGAAGTGTTACATTTCTAACTCAAAACAGCAGTACAGTATTTCTTCATCTTTATGCTTTCGTTAATAAAATAACTAGAAACAGTTACCATTCAAAAATGAGCTTTTTATCTAAAAAATAAATGACATTGCGACCAAAGAGAAGAGACGAAATGGACATCATTTTCATCAAGCCAGCTTCTTTCTATGGTGTTACCCATTCCAGGGTTAGGACTACCACTAGAGGACCTGAAAATGAGCCAGAGCTGAGAGTATCACCAAAACTAAAGGTATTTTGGTGTCAGTGCATTTTCTTTAAAAAAAAGTATATAGTCTATCAATGGGTAGATCTACTGTGTAATAAAATCGATGATTAAATAAAGGTTAAATAAAAATTGCCTACTGAAAACATGAATGTGCTTTTGCATGGCTGGACAACGGGCCACACCGAAAAAACGCATGGTTGCCAAAGTTTTGCTAGATTCTTAAAATGTGTATGCAGCATTTGTGTGTTAGTCACTTAATTCTTAATTGATCTACCGTTTCTATCATAGGCCACTGTAATCAATGGTGGCTCAGGTACCATTCTGCTCATCTGATGAAGGTGCACATGGATCAAATTCAAACTTTGAAGACCGAGATCGAGTCATTGAAGGCAGACCAGCAGAAAGATAAACATTATTGGAGGGCAGAGATACGGGCAACAGCTGGTGCATTGGTCCACAGCCAGGCGGCATTGGCGGAGAATGACGCATTGAAGAGGGCGAAGAACGAGATGGAGTCACAATCCATGCCAGGCACACCTGCGAGCTCTGACACTCCACCTCCGACAGGCAGTCAACATACCTGGCAGGTTCGTCAGGTCGTCGGTTCACCCTGATATTTCCATTTTTCTGACAACAGCACTTGACCAACTGCTCACCAGACACAAGGGCTGTCCAGACCGTTATGCTGTTCTGCTATTCCAATGATGTGTAACCGAAAAAAGATAACACGAGGGGGCACAGAATACCAACTGGGATGGATCCCGAGGTAAATGTGGCTTACCAGTGAACCTCCGGGAGTTCATCATAAATACTGTGTCTCAGAAGTTTCTGTCCATGACTGATGCAACCCAAAAAAGCAACTCTGCCTAGAAGGCCAGCATCCCAGAGTCGCCTCTTCACTGCTGACGTTGAGACTGGTGTTTTGCGGGTACTATTTAATGAAGCTGCCAGTTGAGGACTTGAGGCGTCTGTTTCTCAAACTAGACACACTAATGTACTTGTCCTCTTGCTCAGTTGTGCACCAGGGCCTGCCACTCTTTCTATTCTGGTTAGAGACAGTTTGCACTGTTCTGTGAAGGGAGTAGTACACAGCGTTGTACGAGATCTTATCTTATCTCCCTCACTAGCTTTAAGCACCAACTGTCAGAGCAGCTCACAGATCACTGCACCTGTACATAGCCCATCTATAATTTAGCCCAAACAACTCCCTCTTCCCCTACTGTATTTATTTATTTATTTTGCTCCTTTGCACCCCATTATTTCTACTTTGCACTTTCTTCCACTACAAATCTACCATTCCAGTGTTTTACTTGCTATATTGTATTTACTTTGCCACCATGGCCTTTTTTGCCTTTACCTCCCTTATCTCACCTCATTTGCTCACATTGTATATAGACTTATTTTTCTACTGTATTATTGACTGTATGTTTGTTTTACTCCATGTGTAACTCTGTGTTGTTGTATGTGTCGAACTGCTTTGCTTTATCTTGGCCAGGTCGCAATTGTAAATGAGAACTTGTTCTCAACTTGCCTACCTGGTTAAATAAAGGTGAAATAAAAAAAATACATCTTCAGTTTCTCACATGGAATATCCTTCATTTCTCAGAACAAGAATAGACTGACGAGTGTCAGAAGAAAGTGCTTTGTTTCTGGCCATTTTGAGCCTGTAATCAAACCCACAAATGCTGATACTCAACTAGTCTAAAGAAGGACAGTTTTATTGCTTCTTTAATTAGAACAGTTTTCAGCTGTCCTAACATAAATGCAAAAGGGTTTTCTAATGATCAATTAGCCTTTTAAAATGAAAAACTTGGAATAGCTAACACAACGTGCAATTGGAACACAGGAGTGATGGTTGCTGATAATGGACCTCTGTACGCCTCCATAGATATTCCATAAAGAATCTGCCGTTTCTAGCTACAATAGTCATTTACAACATTAATAGTGTCTACACTATTTCTGATCAATGTGATGTTATTTTAATGGACAAAAAGCGCTTTTCTTTCAAAAACAAGGACATTTCTAAGTGACTCCAAACTTTTGAACAGTAGTGTACATATACGGATACAAACAAGCAGGCAGGCAATTTTAAAGATTCTACTGCTTTACAGTTCATATAAAGAAATCAGTCAATTAAAATTATTTAATTAGGCCCTAATCTATGGATTTCACATGACTGGGCAGGGGTGCAGCCATGGGTGGGCCTTGGAGGGTATAGGCCCACTCATGTGACAGCCAGGCACACCCACTGGGCAGCCAGGCCCAGCCAATAAGAATGAGTTTTACCCCACAAAAGGTCTTTAATACAGACATGAAACATGGGGCCAACACTTTGCGTTTTACATTTTTGTTCATTAATATAGATATATAGTGATCTACAGTTGAAGTCGGAGGTTTACATACACCTTAGCCAAGTACATTTAAACTAAAAGTTTTTCACAATCCTGACATTTAATCCTAGTAAATATTCCCCGTCTTCGGTCAGTTAGGATTACCACTTTTTTTTATTTTAAGAATGTGAAATGTCAGAATAATAGCAGAGAGAAGGATTTATTTCAGCTTTTATTTCTTTCATCGCATTCCCGGTGGGTCAGAAGTGTACATACACTCCATTAGTATTTGGTAGCCTTCCACAATCTTCCCACAATAAGTTGGAAGAATTTTGGCCCATTCCTCCTGACGAAGCTGGTGTAACTGAGTCAGGTTTGTAGGCCTCCTAGCTCGCACACGCTTTTTCAGTTCTGCCCACAAATTTTCTATAGTATTGAGGTCATGGCTTTGGGATGGCCACTCCAATACCTTGACTTTGTTGTCCTTAAACCATTTTGTCACAACTTTGGAAGTTTGCTTGGGGTCATTGTCCATTTGGAAGACCCATTTGTGACCAAGCTTTAACTTCCTGACTGATGTCTTGAGATGATGCTTCAATATATCCACATAATTTTCCTACCTCATGATGCCATCTATTTTGTGAAGTGCACCAGTCCCTCCTGCAGCAAAGCAGCCCCACAACATGATGCTGCCACCCCCATGCTTCTCGGTTGGGATGGTGTTCTTTGGCTTTTTTCTCCAAACATAACGATGGTCATTATGGCCAAACAGTTCTATTTTTGTTACATCAGACCAGAGGACATTTCTCCAAAAAGTACAATTTTTGTCCCCATGTGCAGTTGCAAACTGTAGTCAGGCTTTTTTATGGCGGTTTTGGAGCAGTGACTTCTTCCTTGCGAAGCAGCCTTTGAGGTTATGTCGATATAGAAATCGTTTTACAGTGGATATAGATACTTTTGTACCTGTTTCCTCCAGCATCTTCCTTTGCTGTTGTTCTGGGATTGATTTTCACTTTTCGCACCAAAGTACATTCATCTCTAGGAGACAGAATGCGTCTCCTTCCTGAGCGGTATGACGGCTGCGTGGTCCCATGGTGTTTATACTTGCGTACTATTGTTTGTACAGATGAACATGGTACCTTCAGGCATTTGGAAATTGCTCCCAAGGATGAACCAGGCTTGTGGAGGTCTACAATTTTTTTTTTCTGAGGTCTTGGCTGATTTCTTTAGATTTTCCCATGAAGTCAAGCAAAGAGGCCTTTCAAGGTAGGCCTTGAAATACATCCACAGGTACACCTCCAATTGACTCAAATGATGTCAGTTAGCCTATCAGAAGCTTCTAAAGCCATGACATTGTTTTCTGAAATTTTCCAAGCGTTTAAAGGCACAGTCAACTTAGTGTATGTAAACTTCTGACCTACTGGAATTGTGAAATAATCTATCTGTAAACAATTGTTGGAAAAATTACTTGTATCATGCACGAAGTAGATGTCCTAACCGACTTGCCAAAAATATAGTTTGTTAACAAGAAATTTGTGGAGTGGTTGAAAAAGGGATTTTTAATGACTCCAACCTAAGTGTATGTAAACTTCCGACTTCAACTGTATAAGAGATCTTAAAACAAATCTTTTTAGCTTTGCTTTTCCTTCGGGTGCTTTTTAGTCATTCAGTTTTTGTCACTCTTTTTAGTTTTTATTCTTATGTTTGTTGTGTAGTAAATATTTCAGCTTTTATTTTCGTTGTTTTTTTGGTATGTTTTTTCCTGTGAAGCACATTTTGTTGCATTCCATGTCTGAAATGAGCTGTATAAATAAAGCTTGATTTGACTTTTTGTCTGTGAATAAACCCGGGTTGGTCTTTCTATCTAAACCATAGCAACACTCTCTATACATGTACTGTCATGTGTACCATGTTGGCTTTATTTGCTTTTCAGTTCTAAGCAGTATCTTGCGTAATGCTCTTGGGGAAATCATTCAGATCACTGTTTTTTGATTATTCTGGAGGTCTGAAATTCAGTTACAGCAATCAAGATTTTATGCCATCTTAAAGCTGTGTCCGTCTGTCAATCCTGATTCCTAGACATAACACGCAATCTGCCCAGCGTTCATATAAAGCCACCTATACAGGAACAAAGGCCAGTGTCGTTTCTGAGCTCTAGGGAAAGAGAACGGGCCATTTAGAAATACCCAGAAATAGACTGGCCATAGGGCATTTCGGGCAAATGCAAGATATGCAGGTCTGTCAGCCCAGTGGTCCTGTGTACGTTTGTTTAAAGAAATCATTTGCGCGGTATTATCGTTATTTGACTAATAATGGGGGGCCTCTCGAAAACAAATGGGCCCTTGTGCTGGAAATGTTAGACTGGAACCAGAAATGAGCATTTCTGTCTCTGGCAATACCACAGGATTATTGTTGCAGAATACAATGATCTTATTGCAGATCATTTGTTTCCGGAGACTGCAGTATTACATTCTTTTCAATTCTATTGTTTAGAATGTCTCTGTCTGAGCTGCTCTGACCTAAATTCTTTGTTTGGGTGTTACAGCGGATTCCACTGGAACACATTCTCTCTACACTACTTACAAAGACTATGAGCTGATGTTCCACGTGTCCACACTGCTCCCCTACACCCCCAACAACAGACAACAGGTGAGTGGACACTGGAAGTCTATGGGTATCTGTTAGCATGCTAGCAACGCTACCTCTAACTTCCTTCATACTGGATACGGATGCATAACATTTTTATCCACGAGTTCATCTGACTCTGGGGAAGTAGCTAAAAGGCCTCATTGCCAACATCCCAAAGTATCCCTTTAAAGCAGCTCTAGTCAATCTGTGTCCACCCACAGTGGGCCCCCAACATTTGTGTAAGTAATCTGAGAGATTGGTCTTGGCAAATGTCACTGCCACTGAGGTATTTGAATATTGTTGTAACTGCCCTTAAAGCCAGATTTTGGAGTGGCACTTCAAAAGAGCAATTTAACACTTTTTGATAATTAACAAAAAGATCTAGTAGGTCAGTTTTTAAAATTTTTATTAAGGGCTGAATCGAAACTTGAAAAGTGCACATAACCAGTGGTGGAAAAAGTACCCAATTGACATACTTGAGTAAAAATAAAGATACCTTAATAGAAAATGACTCAAGTGAAAGTCACCCAGTAAAATACTACTTCAGTAAAAGTATTAAATATACTTAAGTATCAAAGTAAATGTAATTTCAAAAATATACCTAAGTATCAAAAGTAAAAGTACAATCATTTCTAATTCCTTATATTAAAACCTCTTACGACAAGAGTTTGACAATAGCCAGTGAAAAATCAGAGCGCCATATTCAAAACCACAAATCGAATAATTTCTATTTCTCAAACATAGGACTATTTTACACCATTTTATAGATACACTTCTCCTGAATCGAACCACGCTGTCCGATTTCAAAAAGGCTTTACAGCGAAAGCAAAACATTAGATTATGTTAGGAGAGTACATCGACACAAATAACCACACAGCCATTTTCCAAGCAACTAGCATGCATCACATATACCCAAAACACAGCTAAATGCAGCACTAACCTTTGACGATCTTCATCAGATGACACTCCTAGGACATCATGTTACACAATACATTTTTTTGTTCGATAAAGTTCATATTTATATATAAAAACAGCATTTTACATTGGCGCGTAACGTTCAGAAAATATTTTCCCTCAAATACTGCCGGTGAATCAGCGCCACAATTTACAAAAATACTTGTCATAAACGTTGATAAAATATTAAACTGTCATTCAAAGAATTATAGATGAACATCTCCTTTATGCTAACGCTGTGAAAGATTTCAAAAAAGCTTCACGAGGAAAGCACTCTTTGCAATAATCTGAGTACTGAGCTCAGAAAAATACACTAGGCTATACAGACAGCCGCCATTTTGGAGTCATCTAAAATCAGAAATAGCATTAGAAATATTCCCTTACCTTTGATGATCTTCATCAGAAGGCACTTCCAGGAATCCCAGGTCCACAATAAATGTTGTTTTGTTCGATAAACTCCATAATTTATGTCCAAGTAACTCCTTGTTGTTCGCGCGTTCAGTTCAGCTACTCCAAATGTAGGAAGCGCGCGGACAATGTCACGACGAAAAGTAAAAAAAAGTTGTATTTATGTTCGTTCAAACGTTGTAAAATATCAATCTTTAGGGCCTTTAGAACGTGAAGATTCAGTAATATTTCAACTGGACGGTTCCTGTGTCTTGAAAAACATTTTGGAACAGAGGATCCTCCCTCGTGAACGCGCACCAATGAAGTGATGTCCTTCCCTGAAAGACCAACTTCCCCACCTTCTCATTCGGTCTCTGTTCATCGTAGATGCCTCAAACAACTTTGTAAAGACTGTTGACATCTAGTGGAAGCCTTAGGAAGTGCACAATAATTACTACGTCACTGTGTGTTCAATAGGAAACGACTTGAAGAGAGCCCATGCATCTAGATTTCCACTTCCTGGTAGGATTTCTCTCAGGTTTTTGCTTGCCATATGAGTTCTGTTATACTCACGAACATCATTTAAACAGTTTTAGGAACTTCAGAGTGTTTTCTATCCAAATCTACTAATAATATGCATATCCTAGCTTCTGAGTTTGTGTAGGAGGCAGTTTAATATGGGCACATTTTTTCCGAAATTGTCAATACTGCCCCCTATCCTTAAAGAGCTGTAAAAAGTTAAGCAAACCAGGTGGTGCCATTTTCTTGTTTTTTTATTTACGGAAAGCCAGGGGCACACTCCAACGCTCGGGCATCATTCACAAATGAAGCATGTGTGTTTAGTGAGTCCGCCAGATCAGAGGCAGTAGGGATGACCAGGGATGTTCTCTTGATAAGCGTGTGAATTGGACCATTTTCCTGTCCTGTTAAGCATTCAAATTATAACGAGTACTTTTGGGTGTCAAGGAAAATGTATGGAGTAAATAGTACATTATTTTCTTTAGGAATGTAGTAAAGTAAAAGTTGTCAAAAATATAAATAGTAAAGTACAGATACCCCCAAAAACTACTTAAGTAGTATTTCAAAGTTTTTTTACTTAAGTACTTTACACCACTGCACATAACCCTCTTGAGTTAATTTCCGCGGTGCCGCGACACTCTAATTAGCATAATAAAAAAATCCCCATCAAAATCCGTCTTAGTTGCATCTATTTTATTGTGTGGGTTTAACTGCCATCCTGGTACCAGTTAAAAAAATGTATTAAAGTATATATGGAAATAGTTTAGTGCCCAAAAAATTGGGTTAAATATGTGCAAAAATAATAAAATAGTTTCCTGATCTTATATCACTCAGATATAAGACAGACACTTCAAAACAAACTTACTTTTTTTACTATCTAAAAAGGATCTGTTTTTACATGTATGAATCTGTTATCAATGTATTTCTATCGGCTAAGTTCAGTAAGCTCAAATTCAATGTTTCATCAAATACTGTTTTAATATTTTGGGGGGATACCTAAAGGGGTTCTAAAATTCTAAATCAAATAGCTTGATATGATCATCTTAAAACAATTCCATATGTTAGCTTAGTAACCCCCCCCCCCCCCCCAGAAACTCAAGTCAAGCTCACATTTTTTAAACTGCTGTGAAAAATAGTTTTAAAAATCACTTATGTTAATGAAGTTAACTCTAAATGCAATCCTTTTTTTTCCGTCATAATAGTGATCATTATCATGAACATTTCTTATAGTTTCTACCCCTTTACAACAACAGGTAGCTTGCCATGTTGATCCTTTAGTCACAATCTGCTCTCCAATATTAGAAATTGGACTCATCATTTCAGAGTTGCTCATAATTTTCCCGTCAGTGACTTGTTAATTGGAAATGATATTTCTGGAGATGTTGCCACGACAACAATTTCGCATGCACTCCTCAATTCAATTCCCCACTCTGCTTGGTGTCTGTGAATATGCCTGGGTGGGTCTTTCTATCTAGACCATAGCAACACCCCTTATAAATGAATTGTCACGTGCACCATGTTGATTCTATTTGCTTTGCAGTTGTAAGCAGTATCTTACGTAGAGCTCTTGGGAACAGCATTCAGATCAGTTTTTTTTAAATGAATGGACTATTCTGGAGGTCTGAAATTAAGTCACAGCAATAAAGATTTTAGGCCATCTTAAAGCTGTGACCATCTGGCAATCCTGATTCCTGGACATATGCCGCAAACTGCCCAGCGTTCATAGAAAGCCACCTATACAGGAACGAGGGCCAGTGTCTTTCTGAGCTTTCCGAAATTAGAACGGGCCAAGTGTCTTGGGCTTCGCATGTGTCTTGGGCCTTGATTATTAGGATTTGAAGTTTCATTCCTCCCCTGGGATCCCATTTGATTTCTGAGATTAGCCGTAAGCCCCCCCAAGGTCGGCAGAGGCTCTGCCACTACTTGAGCCCCTTGATCCAGCCAATTCCACCCCTCATCCTGTTTGTTTACCACCTACACCACGGGACTTAACAGATTATGGCCTCCTGGTGAGGAGGCTATCGCCCTGTTAGAAACCCCTGCACCCTAGCCACTGCCTTTAGCACTTCTGTTGATTGGCAAGGATATGAGAGGTATAAGCAATATGACAGTACTGTAGCTCCCACAGGCCCTCTGATAGACTCCAAATAAACATGTTTTACTGTCCTCCATATCCTTTCCTAGACCACTTAACAGCTTGACTTGTGTTCTAGAATGGGATAGATTTCCATCATTTAGGTCTTCATCAGCCTTTGAGACCTTTTCCTAGTCTCTCATGTACTGTAAGGGCATTTACTTTTCTGAATTCTAATGTGCTTTTTCTTTTCTGTTTCCTTTTCTTGCCATTTAGCTACTGAGGAAGAGGCACATTGGAAATGACATCGTCACCGTCATCTTCCAGGAACCTGGTGCTCTTCCCTTCACTCCCAAAAACATTCGCTCACACTTCCAGCACGTGTTCATCATCGTCAGAGTCCACAACCCTTGCACAGAAAATGTTTGCTACAGGTGAGCAAAGCGGACCGCCGATACTTCTAAAATACATGGTGTGAGAGATGTGTAAAGCTGGATTCAATTAACTTGCATTGATTCAAGCATTCATATACCTAAGGGCCCAATTTCAAACATTATAAGAAGTACCTCTATTAATGATTGTTGAATCAAGTGTCAACTCCCTCCATCGCTAAAGTTCAGTCCCTGGACAATAAAGTAGACAAGCTTAGGGCTAGGATCTCTTTCCAGAGAGACATCAGGGACTGTATAACATAGTCTTTTTTTTTTTTTACAGAATCATGACTCTGCGGATATATTGTCCATTCAGCCAGCAGGGTTCTTTGTCTATCGTACATTCAAAAAAATAAGAAAGTTTCATGATTAACAGCTGTGTGATTGTGGTAACGTTCTCCCAATCTGGAATACCTCACGATCAAATGCCGACCGCATTACCTCCCAAAATACATTTATTCGGTCATTGTCATTGCCGTGTATATTCCCCCCCAAGCCGACACTGCGACGGCTCTCAAGGAACTACACTTTTCTATGTGCAAACTGGAAACCGCTTATCCTGAGGCCGCATTTATTGTAGCTGGGGACTTTAATAAAGGAAATCTGAGGAAAACGCTACCGAAATTCAATCAACACATCTCCTGTGCTACATGCGCAACACGGACCGTGGATCATTGCTACTCTCCCTTTTGGGGCGGGCTACAAGGCCATCCCCCTCCCTCCCTTAGGCAAATTAGACCACACCTCTCTTCTGCTCCTGCCCACCTATAGGCAAAATGGGTACAGGAAGCTCCCGTGGTATGGACTGCTCAATGTTGGTCTGACCAATCGAAATCTATGCTTCAAGATTGTTTTGATCACGCGGACCTGGAAATATTCCGGGTCGCCTCTGAGAATAGTAGTATTGACGTACACACTGACTCGGAGACTGGGTTCATAAGGAAGTGCATAGAGGATGTTGTCCCACTGTGACGATTAGAACTCATCTAAACCAAAAATCGTGGATAGATTGCATCATTCGCGCAAAACTAAAAGTGTGAACCATCGCATTTAGCCATGGCAAGGTGACTGGGAATGTGGACCTGTACAAGCAGACCAGCTATGACCTCAGTAACGCAATCAAGAGGCAAAACAACATTAGACAGTGAAGTTGCATTAAACTGCTCCGACATGAGACATATGTGGCAGGGACTCCAGACAATCACGGATTATGAAGGGAAAGCCAGCCACGTTGTGGACACCTACGCCTCGCTCCTGGACGAGCTAAACACTTTTGCCGCTTCGAGGAAAACAACACAGAGCTGCCGATATAGCTACCGAAGCCCACCAGGACTCTGTGCTTTCGTCCTCCACTACTAAAGGACACCGATAATTAGAAGAGGCTAGCTTGAGCCAAGAAAGACGAGCAATGGACATTAGAGCAATGGACATTAAACTGTCCTTTGGTCTGATGGGTACAAATTTGAGATTTTTGTTTCCAACCGCCTTGTCTTTGTGAGACGCAGAGTAGGTGAACAGATTATCTCCGCAACTTTGGGTGGCTAAGATGTTTAACATTTTTTTGGTTACTGCATGATTCCATATGGGTTATTTCATAGTTTTGATGGCTTCAAGAGGGCCACCATTGTTCCTGTTCCCAAGAAAGCTAAGGTAACTGAGCTAAATGACTATCGCCCCGTGGCACTCACTTCCGTCATCATGAAGTGCTTTGAGAGACTAGTCAAGGACCATATCACCTCCACTCTACCTGACACCCTGGCCTAGACCCACTCCAATTTGCTTACCACCCCAATAGGTCCACAGACAACGCAATCGCAATCACACTGCACACTGCCCTAATCCATTTGGACAAGAGGAATACCTATGTAAGAATGCTGTTCATCGATTACAGCTCAGCATTTTAACACCATAGTACCCTCCAAACTCGTCATTAAGCTCGAGACCCTGGGTCTCGACCCCGCGCTGTGCAACTGGATCCTGGACTTCCTGATGGGCCGCCCCCAGGTGGTGAGGGAAGGAAACAACATCTCCACCCCGCTGATCCTCAACACTGGGGCCCCACAAGGGTGTGTTCTCAGCCCTCTCCTGTACTCCCTGTTCACCCATGACTGCGTGGCCATGCACGCCTCCAACTCAATCATCAAGTTTGCAGACGACACTACAGTGGTAGGCTTGATTACCAACAACGACTAGACGACCTTCAGGGAGGAGGTGAGGGCCCTCGGAGTGTGGTGTCAGGAAAATAACCTCAAACTCAACGTCAACAAAACAAAGGAGATGATCATGGACTTCAGGAAACAGCAGAGGGAGCACTCCCCCATCCACATCGACGGCCGCAGTGGAGAAGGTGAAAAGTACATGTTCCTCAGCGTACACATCACGGACAGCCTGAAATGGTCCCTTCACACAGAGAGCGTGGTGAAGAAGAAGCAACAGTGCCTCTTCAACTTCAGGAGGCTGAAGAAACTCCGCTTGGTCCCTAAAGGAATCCGCAGAAGAGTTTGTGCATATATTATGACAACATTTAGTTATTTTTTAGTTGGTTTTGGACCTCGGTACGGGTTTTTTCAGCTGTTCGGGAACACATTTTTCTCGGGGCCAGCCAAAGTCTACGCCCCTTTGTCCGTGATTGGTCAACTGTAGGAATTCTTCAATAAAGAATTTGTCATTTGATGAGAAATGACTTGTTTATATGCAAATTTGTTCATTGAGAAATATTGCACCAAACATTTTAGTTGCTCAATTCTACACCTAACTAAAGATCTCCTCAGCAAAAACGTCAAAATTCATGACTGATTTCTTGAGTTACCTTAGATTAGTTCTGACTATTTTGAGGAATAACTATAACTGGCTACGGCGTCTCAAATAGGACAAATATGACTTGGTGCTTTTTTTCTCGTTTTTCAAGAGGTCTTTAAGGGAGTATGCGAACACTCTCGTTTGCCTAGCTGACTTAGGCCGAACTGAAACATGCTGACACCTTTAGACCCTCAGAAACTTCTACAGATGCACCATTGTGAGCATCCTGTCAGGCTGTATCACCGCATGGTATGGCAATTGCACCACCCGCAACTGCAGGGCTCTCCAGAGGGTGGTGCAGTCAGCCCAACACATCACCGGGGGCACACTGCCTGCCCTCCAGGACATCTACAGCACCCGGTGTCACAGGAATGCCAAGAAGATCATCAAGGACCTCAGCCACCCAAGCCACAGCCTGTTCACGCCGCTACCATCTTGAAGGCAGAGACCGTACAGGTGCATCAAACCTGGGACCGAGACACTGCTTGTATCTCCAGGCCATCAGACTGTTACAGTCCCCACTAGCCGGCCTCCACTCAGTTCCCTACCCTGAAACTTAGTCACTGTTCTAGCCGGCTACCACGCGGTACTCTACCCCCTGCTCCTTAGACTGCTGCCCTATGTACATAGGCATTGAACACTGGTCACTTTAATAATGTTTACATACTGTTTTACCCACTTTATATGTACAGTGCATTTGTAAAGTTTTCGGACCCCTTTTTCCACATTTTGTTACGTTACAGCCTTATTATAAAATGTATCAAATGAATTGTTTTCCTCATCAATCTACACACAATAACCCATAATAATGAAGCGCAAACAGGTTTTTAGGAATCTTTGCAAATTTAAACAAATAAATAAACAGATCGCAAAAGGTTTGAATAATTATGTAAATAAGCTATGAGACTTGAAATTGAGCTCAGGTGCATCCTGTTTCCATTGATCATCCTTGATGTTTTTACAACTTGATTGGATTCCACCTGTGGCAAATTCAATTGATTGGACATGATTTGGAGAGGCGCACACCTGTCTATAAGGTCCCACAGTTGACAGTGCATGGCAGAGCAAAAACCAAGCAATGAAGCTGAAGAAATTGTCTGTAGAGCTCCAAGACAGGATAGTGTTGAGGTACAGATCTGGGGAAGGGTACCAAAAAAAATTCTGCAACATTGAAGATCCCCAAGGACACAGTGGCCTCCATCATTCTTAAATGGAAGAAGATTGGAATCACTAAGACTCTTCCTAAAGCTGGCCGCTCGGCCAGACTGAGCAATCGGGGGAGAAGAGCCTTGGTCAGGGAGGTGACCAAGAACCCAATGCTCACTCTGACAGAGCTCCAGAGTTCCTCTGTGGGGATGGGAGAACTTTCCAGAAGGACATCTCTGCACACTCCACCAATCAGGCTTCTATGGTGGCCAGATGGAAGCCACTCCTCAGTAAAAGGCACTGGACAGCCCTCTTGGAGTTTGCCAAAAGGCACCTAAAGGCTCTCAGACTACGAGAAACAAGATGCCCTGGTCTGATGAAACCAAGATTGAACTCTTTGGCCTAAATGCCAAGAGTCACGTCTGGAGGAAACTGCCACCATCCCTACGGTGAGGTGTGATGGCAGCATCATGCTGTGGGGATGTTTTCAGCGGCAGGGACTGGGAGACAAGTCAGGATTTGAGGGTAGGATGAACGGCGAAAAGTACAGAGAGATCCTTGATGAAAACCTGCTCCAGAACGCTCAGGACCTCTGACTGGGGCGAAGATTCACCTTCCAACAGGACAACGACCCTAAGCACACAGCCAAGACTATGCAGGAGTGGCTTCTGGACAATTCTCTTAATATCCTTGAGTGACACAGCCAGATCCTGGACTTGAATATGATCGAACATCTCTGGAAAGACCTGAAAATAGCTCTGCAGCAACACTCCCCATCCAACCTGACAGCGGTTGAGAGGATCTGCAGAGAAGAATGGGAGAAACTCCCCAAATACAGATGTGCCAAGCTTGTAGCTTCAAACCCAAGAAGACTCAAGGCTGTAATCGCTGTCAAAAGTGCTTTAATAATGCTTCAAAAAGTACTGAGTAAAGGGTCTGAATACTTATGTAAATGTGATATTTGTTTTTTACTTTTAATAAATAAAAATGTGTGAACCTGTTTTTGCTTTGTCATTATGGGGTATTGTGTGTAGATTGATAAGGGAAAAAATAAGGATGTAACAAAATTTGGAAAAAGTCAAGGGGTCTGAATACTTTCCAAATGCACTCAATATACTGTACTCTAGTCATGGCTCAACCTATGCATCTACTGCTGGACAATACTGTCCATACTGCCTTTACACCATTATATGTGTATATACATATGTGTGTGTATATATATTTATATTCCAGTCTCTGACATTGCTTGTTATTTTTCTGGATTGTGTATTTTACGTTTTTTAATTGCTAGCTATTACTGAATTGTTGGAGCTAGATACACAAGCATTTTGCTGCACCTGCGATATCTGCAAATCTGTGTTAGCGACCAATAAACTTTGATTTGATTTGGATATGCTGCTGTATGATTCAAATCCACTACAATTATTTCCGGCCCTTACTGTTAGAGGACCTGAGTCTTGAATCAGAATTCTGATCATACAGAAACACGAGTTGCTTGTCACTTCCTACACCACTGTGAGGGTTGAAATAATCTCTATTTGTTTAAACTGAAACCACACCTCTATTTATAATAGAGGCTTTTAAAATGAAGCTTGTGTAGTCAATTATATTCACGCAATGTAACAGCACTTTAGCTATCTAATATGACGTTCAGTTGATCATGAAACCACTTGTTCTGCTCTTGTAATTGCCCTTTGGATTAGCAGAACAACAGTTTGTAACCTTTTCATTTCCAGGGAGTGGCTTTAATTCAAATCCCCCCCCAACAAATCTCTCTCAAATGTATTGTTTTGACCTGTTTGTGTTACTTATCAAATATGGTGATGGAAAATGACAGAGGGATTAAAATAGCTGTTTGTCTTTATTTTAGTGTGGCAGTCACCAGATCTAAAGACGTGCCCGCCTTCGGTCCTCCCATCCCCCAGGGGGTGCTCTTCCCAAAGTCGGCCATGTTCCGGGACTTCCTTCTGGCCAAGATGATGAACGGTGAGAATGCGGTGCATAAGTCCGACAAGTTCCGCGCCATGGCCATGCGCACGCGCCAAGAGTACCTGAAAGATTTGGCCGAGAACTTTGTAAGTGCCAACCCTGTGGACTCTTCAGCGGCCAAGTTCAGCTTCATCTCGTTGGGTGTCAAGAAGAAGGAGCGCAGCCGACCCCGGCGGAACGCCCACCTCCAGAGCTACGGGGCAGTCACTTGGGCCGTGGTGGCCCGGGACTTTGGCCAGTCGGCGGACATTGGCTGCCTGCTGGCTGTCTCCAATGAGTTTGTGGTGCTGATCGAAGAGGCGTCCAAGGAGGTGGTGTTCAACTGCTACTGCCGCGACGTCCTTGGTTGGAGCGCAACATCTGGGAGCGTCCGGCTCTTCTACGAGCGAGGCGAGTGTGTGGTGTTCTCCACGCAGGAAGGATGCTGGGACGACGTCCGGGAGATCATGCAGAGGTTGGAGGTAAGGAGGTTGTGTTAGGCTAAAAGACAACATAATTCAGTGCTACACATCCTGTACACAGGTTAAGCCTAATAATGGACTAAGCAGTATTTTCAATTAAAATCTTTCATTGAGAATGATATTTAGTCCAGGCTTAATTTGTGTCCGGGAAACCACACCTCGGTGTTAAAGTCCTTTAAACCAGGGGTCGCCAATCGGACCCACAAGGAACATACCTAATTCATAGTCTCCAAGTATTTACTGAAGACTAGGTTTAGTTGATCACTTGAATTGGGTTTGGGTTTGTTACCGCTTGGCTGTACCCACACTGGCCCAGAGAGAAGATTGGCAACTTCTGCCTGAGACATACACTACCGTTCAAAAGTTTAGGGTCCTTGTTTTTGAAAGAAAAGCAATTTTTTTTGTCCATTAAAATAACATCAAATTGATCAAAAATACAGTGTCGACATGGTTAATGTTGTAAATGACTATTGTAGCTGGAAACGACAGATTTTTTTTTTTAATGGAATATCTACATAGGCGTACAGAGGCCCATTTATCAGCAACCATCACTCCTGTGTTCCAATGTCACATTGTGTTAGCTAATCCAAGTTTATCATCAAAAGGCTAATAGATCATTAGAAAACCCTTTTGCAATTATGTTAGCACAGCTGAAAACTGTTCTCATTAAAGAAGCAATAAAACTGGCCTTCTTTAGACTAGTTGAGTATCTGGAGCATCAGCAGCATTTGTGGGTTTGATTACAGGCTCAAAATGGCCAGAAACTATTAACTTTATTCTGAAACTCATCAGTCTATTCTTGTTCTGAGAAATGAAGTCTATTCCATGCGAGAAATTGCCAAGAAACTGAAGAGCTCATACAACGCTATCATTACATCACAATACATTTACGTCATTTAGCAGACGCTCTTATCCAGAGCGACTTACAAATTGGTGCATTCACCTTATGATATCCAGTGGAACAACCACTTTACAATAGTACATCTATATCTTTTTTGGGGGGAGGGTTAGAAGGATTACTTTATCCTATCCCAGGTATTCCTTAAAGAGGTGGGGTTTCAGGTGTCTCCGGAAGGTGGTGATTGACTCCGATGTCCTGGCGTCGTGACGGAGCTTGTTCCACCATTGGGGTGCCAGAGCAGCGAACAGTTTTGACTGGGCTGAGCGGGAACTGTGCTTCCGCAGAGGTAGGGAGGCGAGCAGGCCAGAGGTGGATGAACGCAGTGCCCTTCTTTGGGTGTAGGGACTGATCAGAGCCTGAAGGTACGGAGGTGCTGTTCCCCTCACAGCTCCGTAGGCAAGCACCATGGTCTTGTAGCAGATGCGAGTTTCAACTGGAAGCCAGTGGAGTGTGCGGAGGAGCGGGGTGAGGATTGAGCAGAGGGAAGAGATGATAGGATGGAAGAGGAGAGAGTAGCAGGAGAGAGAGAGCGAAGGTTGCGACGGCGCAATACCATCTGAGTAGGGGCAGAGTGAGTAGTGTTGGAGGAGAGCGAGAGGGAAAAGGATACAAGGTAGTGGTCGGAGACTTGGAGGGGAGTTGCAGTGAGATTAGTAGAAGAACAGCATCTAGTAAAGATGAGGTCAAGCGTATTGCCTGCCTTGTGAGTAGGGCGGGACGGTGAGAGGGTGAGGTCAAAAGAGGAGAGGAGTGGAAAGAAGGAGGCAGAGAGAAATGAGTCAAAGGTAGGGAGGTTAAAGTCACCCAGAATTGTGAGGGGTGAGCCATCCTCAGGAAAGGAACTTATCAAGGCGTCAAGCTCATTGATGAACTCTCCAAGGGAACCTGGAGGGCGATAAATGATAAGGATGTTAAGCTTGAATGGGCTAGTGACTGTGACAGCATGGAATTCAAAGGAGGAGATAGACAGATGGGTCAGGGGAGAAAGAGAGAATGTCCACTTGGGAGAGATGAGGATTCCAGTGCCACCATTCCCGCAGACCAGATGCTCTCGGGGTATGCGAGAACACGTGGGCAGACGAGGAGAGAGCAGTAGGAGTAGCAGTGTTTTCTGTGGTAATCCATGTTTCCGTCAGCGCCAAGAAGTCGAGGGACTGGAGGGTAGCATAGGCTGAGATGAACTCTGCCTTGTTGGCCGCAGACCGGCAGTTCCCGAGGCTGCCGGAGACCTGGAATTCCACGTGGGTCGTGCGCGCTGGGACCACCAGGTTAGAGCGGCAGCGGCCATGCGGTGTGAAGCGTTTGTGTGGCCTGTGCAGAGAGGAGAGAACAGGGATAGACAGACACATAGTTGACAGGCTACAGGAGAGGCTACACTAATGCAAAGGAGATTGGAAGGAAAATTAACTAAACAACTGGGGAAGCGAGAGAGCAGGGCCTCCCTCACTAACCATTCACTGAAACACTCAAATATAACTTTTCCAACTTCAACTTTAGAAATTATAATTGATGTAAACTACAGTGGTTCAATGTTTCCAGGAATAGGCTCAAATTTAGTTTATTCAGCTAGATAACTTGGTACAGTATTCTTCCGTGAAACCCACCCAGTGCACCGTGTCCTATGACGCCGTAGCAAACTAGCATGCTAGCATCCATTAACACACGGTTAGCACCAATACTTGGTTACAACAAACTACCAATGGATCATTCGTGTCCGTGTCTAGTTCCTTTCATAACTCAGAAGTAATTAAACGTTGGCTAGCTAACACAAAGTCAGTCCTGCTAGCTACACAAGTGGACTACACAACTTGAAAGTTCAGAAAGTTAAGCTTACATTGCAAAAATCTTATTGACAAAAAAATTATACAGTACTGCTAGCTGGTAGAGTTGGCTAGCTAGCAGTGGCTGCGTTTACCTTTCTTTTATCTTTGACACAGAGACAACTATGTAGCTAGCTAACATTACACTAATCAAATCGTTCCATTGTAATGTATTTAGTTTCTACAGTACTGCTAGTTGGTAAAGTTGGCTAGCTAGCAGTGACTGTGGTGTTGACGCCATTTGGAAAACGGCGCGAACGAACGAATACAGCTGGCTAGCTAACCTTGTTAGTTTCTCAAAGCTACACCTTCACCTTTAGCTGCACCTTTATCCTTGATGTAAAGACAACTATGTAGCTAGCTAGCTAACATTACACTAATCAAATCGTTCCGTTGTAATGTAATGAAATGTAATATTACCCGCGGAGCGAAGTACAGCACGACTACTCACTCCAGCATCCGGTCCAAAAAAAAAAAAAAAAAGTTATATGTACTACTCCCTTCACAGAACAGTGCAAACTGGCCCTAACCAGAATAGAAAGAGTAGTGGGAGGCCCCGGGTCACAACTGAGCAACAGGACAAGTACATTAGAGTGTCTAGTTTGAGAAAGAGACTCCTCAAGTCGTTCCTCAACTGGCAGCTTCATTAAATAATACCCGCAAAATGTCTCAACGTCAACAGTGAAGAGGCTACTCTGGGATGCTGGCCTTCTAGGCAGAGTTGCAAAGAAAAAGCCATATCTCAGACTGGTCAATAAAAATAAAAGATTAAGATGGGCAAAAGAACACAGACACTGGACAGAGGAACTCTGTCCAGACAGAGGAGACTGACAAGCTTCAGAAGAAAGGTCTTTGTTTCTGGCCATTTTGAGCCTGTAATCGAACCCAGAAATGCTGATGCTCCAGATACTCAACTAGTCTAAAGAAGGACAGTTTTAATCAGAACAACAGTTTTCAGCTGTGCTAACAAAATTGCAAAAGGGTTTTCTAATGATCAATTAGTCTTTTAAAATGAAAAACTTGGATTAGTGAACACAACGTGTCATTGGAACACAGGAGTGATGGTTGCTGATAATGGGCCTCTGTAAGCCTATGTAGATATTCCATAAAAAATCTGCCATTTCCAGCTACAATAGTCATTTACAACATAAACAATGTCTGCACTGTATTTCTGATCAATTTGATATTTTAATGGACAAAACATTTGCTTTTCTTTCAAAAACAAGGACATTTCTAAGTGACCCCAAACTTTTGTAGTTTAATATCATAAGACACTTGCATAAAACCTTGTACCTCAGTATTTGGCTGCGTTTAGACAGGCAGCCCAATTCTGATATTTTTTCACTAATTGGTATTTTGACCAATCAGATCTGTAAAAGATCTGATGTGAAAAGATCTTGTTAAGTTAAATAGTTTACTATGGGTAAACACTGCAGTGAGAAGATTACTCAAGCCCTGGGAGCCAGCCCAAGTCACAGCAGTTTAGTCAGCAGATGTCCCCCATTATACCGACACTTTACCTCAACCTCAGAACAATATGTTTGTTGTTAGAAGTTACTGTTCTTGAATCACTGATGGTAATAAACGCCTGCCGAGGCATGTACTTTCCTCCTGCTTTTTTTTGCCTGGGATTGATTAAGTCATTTGGTTGATAATTGTGTTATTTAGGGGGAGACGAGAGGTCGTATGGGGTCGGGTGTCCCTGAGCGTTCTGTCCCAGGCCCTTTTAATTTCAGTTAAATGGGATAATCCAAAGGTGTCTAAAGCCTCTGCTAGGGTTGTCACGATACCATTAGCCTCAGACGGCCAGGCTTTAAGACGCTAAAAAGGGGTGAAGAACTGGGGAGTATGGATGAAAAATAGTGACACGTTGCCACTCTAAACAGATGTTGTTTTTTTTACCTTTGGCATCGTGACGACCCTAATCTCTGCAGAGCTTGACATTGTGCGATTGGCTGGTTTATTCTGAAATTATCTAGGTATTTCTTCTGTTGTTGGCAAACTTTTTTGTCAAATCCCGTAACTGTTTCCTGCGCTTCAAGAGGCCAGCTCAGGCCACTTTTGGACTATATTTTGTTTTTGTTGCCAAGTTTGATTGAATGGAGCCCTTTAGTCTTTTCAACCAACTTTATCTTGGAAAAGGATAATTATTTAAGTTCTCATTGGCTTCGGTGCAATTTAAAGTTTTGTTTTTGTGTGGATTAGATCAAATCACAAAGTTGCTAATTACTGCCCCTCCATGAGGTTAACTGGGGTAAAGGTTGATCTACAGTAGGCCTTATAAGGTAATGCTCATAACTTATCAAAACAGTTGCCAACATGGATAAACCCTAATAAAGCCATTAGATCAGAGTAGGCTAGAATTGACTCTCTTGGTCATGTCGCCCTAGATTGTCACCCGGGGCTGCGAGACAGTGGAGATGACCCTCCGGCGGAACGGTCTGGGCCAGCTGGGATTCCACGTCAACTTCGAGGGCGTGGTGGCGGACGTGGAGCCTTTCGGCTTCGCCTGGCAGGTGGGTCTCCGTCCGGGCAGCCGGCTGATGGAGATCTGCAAGGTGGCTGTGGCCACACTATCCCACGAGCAGATGATCGACTTGCTGCGCACGTCCAACACAGTCAGTGTGGTCATCGTCCAGCCCCACGAAGACGGCACACCCAGGAGGTAGGTTAAACACCACCACCTTCTTTGCACTTAAACTAAGCTCTGTTTTATTCTTACACTGAACAACAATATAAACGCAACAATTTCAATGATTTTACTGAGTTACAGCTCATATAAGGAAATCAGTCAATTTAAATAAATTCATTAGGCCCTAATGTATCAAATCAAATGTATTTATATAGCCCTTCTTACATCAGCTGATATATCAAAGTGCTGTACAGAAACCCAGCCTAAAACCCCAAACAGCAAGCAATGCAGGTGTAGAAGCACGGTGGCTAGGAACAACTCCCTAGAAAGGCCAAAACCTAGGAAGAAACCTAGAGAGGAACCAGGCTATGAGGGGTGGCCAGTCCTCTTCTGGCTGTGCCGGGTGGAGATTATAACAGAACATGGCCAAGATGTTCAAATGTTCATAGATGACCAGCATGGTCAAATAATAATAATCACAGTGAACAGGTCAGGGTTCCATAGCCGCAGGCAGAACAGTTGAAACTGGAGCAGCAGCACGGCCAGGTGGACTGGGGACAACAAGGAGTCATCATGCCAGGCAGTCCTGAGGCATGGTCCTAGGGCTCAGGTCCTCCTCCGAGAGAGAGAATTAGAGAGAGCATACTTAAATTCACACAGGACACAGGATAAGACAGGAGAAATACTCCAGATATAACAGACTGACCCTAGCCCCCCGACACATAAACTTCTGCAGCATAAATACTGGAGGTTGAGACAGGAGGGGTCAGGAGACACTGTGGCCCCATCCGATGATACCCCCGAACAGGGCCAAACAGGCATGATATAACCCCACCCACTTTGCCAAAGCACAGCCTCCACACCACTGGAGGGATATCTTCAGCCGCAAACTTACCATCCTGAGACAAGGCCGAGTATAGCCCACAAAGATCTCCGCCACGGCACAACCCAAGGGGGGGCGCCAACCCAGACAGGAAGACCACGTCAGTTACTCAACCCACTCAAGTGACGCACCCCTCCTAGGGACGGCATGGAAGAGCACCAGTAAGCCAGTGACTCAGCCCCTGTAATAGGGTTCCCCTCTCTCCCAGTGGAGAGAGGGGAACCGGCTAGGCAGAGACAGCAAGGGCGATTCGTTGCTCCAGGGAGCCAGCCCCAGCCAATCAGAATTCGTTTTTCACAGCAAAAGGGCTTTATTACGTACATAAATACTCATCAGTTTCATCAGCTGTCCGGGTGGCTGGTTTCAGACGATCCCGCAGGTGAAGATGTTAGATGTGGAGGTCCTGGACTGCCGTGTTTACCCGTGGTCTGTGGTTGTGAGGCCGGTTGGACGTTCTCTAAAACGACATTGGAGAGGCGGCTTATGGTAGAGAAATTAACCTTCAATTCTCTGGCAACAGCTCTGGTGGACATTCCTTTAGTTAGCATGCTCCCTCAACTTGAGACATCTGTGGCATTGTGTTGTGACAAAACTGCACATTTTAGTGGCCTTTTGTTGTCCCTAGCACAAGGTGCATCTGTGTAATGATAATGCTGTTTAATCAGCTTCTTGATATGCCACATCTATCAGGTGGATGGATTATCTTGGAAAAGGAGAAATGCTCACTAACATGGATGCAAGCAAATTTGTGCACAAACTGAGAGAAATAAGCTTTTTGTGCAAATGGAACATTAATGGGGTCTTTTATTTCAGCTCATGAAACATTGGACCAACACTTCACATGTTGCATTGATATTTTTGTTCAGTATTAAAGATTGAGTTCATTATAAGGTTCAATCTAACTTTTTTTTCTCAAAAGGGCAGGGTTTGGGTCTTGGGGAATGTGTGGAGTGGTTGAAAAACGAGTTTTAATGACTCCAACCTAAGTGTATGTAAACTTCAACTGTATATAGTCAATCTTTATTTTTAGCTTTGCTTCTTGGATGTTTGTGTTTGTAATATCTTAAGTTGCCACTGGCATAATTAAGGTTACACATTTCTGCTTTAAACACTCTGTTAGTATCATTGCTTCATCAATTTCCCACGATTTCGACCACTATAACCTGTTGGGTTTTACATCAATAATTCTTATTCCTGTCAGCGGCTTGCACTCCCCTGTCTTCACAATGGAATAATGTCTCTTGACAGTGTTATGGCTCACCTGCACAACTGCCAGAACATGTTAGCCGTCACATCAATCAAGTTATGACGGCACTGCCGTACTCAGTGTTCTGAAAGAATTCTGACAATAAACCAAAAGTTAATCTTTACCATAAAATGTCTCAAACATTTTATTGATCAGTATAATGCCCCCTTTTAACCAAATGACTATATACAGTTGAAGTCGGAAATTTACATACACTTAGGTTGGAGTCATTAAAACTCGTTTTTCAACCACTCCACAAATTTCTTGTCCTAACCAACTTGCCAAA
Source organism: Salmo trutta (assembly GCF_901001165.1). Taxonomy (NCBI): domain Eukaryota; kingdom Metazoa; phylum Chordata; class Actinopteri; order Salmoniformes; family Salmonidae; genus Salmo; species Salmo trutta. Next base: position 21,152,766 of record NC_042994.1, read on the forward strand.
ACTATAGTTTGTTGACATCTACTTTGTGCATGACACACAAGTAATTTTTCCAACAATTGTTTACAGACAGATTATTTCACTGTATCACAATTCCATTGGGTCAGAAGTTTACATACACTAAGTTGACTGTGCCTTTTAAACAGCTTGGTAAAATTCCAGAAAATGATGCCATGGCTTTAGAAGCTTCTGATAGGCTAATTGACATAATTTAAGTCAATTGGAGTTGTACCTGTGGATGTATTTCAAGGCCTACCTTGAAAGGCCTCTTTGCTTGACTTCATGGGAAAATCTAAAGAAATCAGCCAAGACCTCAGGAAAAAATATTGTAGACCTCCACAAGTCTGGTTCATCCTTGGGAGCAATTTCCAAACGGCTGAAGGTACCACGTTCATCTGTGGAAGTATAAACACCTTGGGACCACGCAGCCGTCATACCGCTCAGGAAGGAGATGCGTTCTGTCTCCTAGAGATTAACGTAATTTGGTGTGAAAAGTGCAAATCAATCCCAGAACAACAGCAAAGGACCTTGTGAAGATGCTGGAGGAAAGAGGTACACAACTATCTATATCCACAGTAAAACGAGTCCTATATCGGCACAACCTGAAAGGCCGCTCAGCAAGGAAGAAGCCACTGCTCCAAAACCATAAAAAAGCCAGATCTTTGGTTTGAAACTGTACATGGGGACAAAAATCATACTTTTTGGAGAAATGTCCTCTGGTCTGATGAAACAAAAATAGAACTGTTTGGCTGTAATGACCATTGTTATATTTGAAGGAAAAAGGGGGAGGCTTGCAAGCCGAAGAACACCATCCCAACCGTGAAGCATGGGTGTGGCAGCATCATGTTGTGGGGTGCTTTGCAGCAGGAGGGACTGGTACACTTCACAAAATAGATGGCATCATGAGGCAGGAAAATTATGTGGATATATTGAAGCAACATCTCAAGACATCAGTCAGGAAGTTAAAGCTTGGTCGCAAATGGGTCTTCCAAATGGATAATGACGCCAAGCATACTTCCAAAGTTGTGACTAAATGGCTTAAGGACAACAAAGTCAAGGTATTGGAGTGGCCATCCCAAAGCCCTGACCTCAATCCTATAGAAAATTTGTGGGCAGAACTGAAAAAGCGTGTGCGAGCAAGGAGGCCTACCAACCTGACTCAGTTACACCAGCTCTGTCAGGAGGAATAGGCCGAAATTCACACAACTTATTGTGGGAAGCTTGTGGAAGGCTACCCAAAACGTTTGACCCCAGTTAAACAATTTAAAGGCAATGCTACCAAATACTAATTGAGTGTATGTAAACTTCTGACCCACTGGGAATGTGATCAGAGAAATAAAAGCTGAAATCAATCATTCTCTCTACTATTATTCTGACATTTCACAATCTTAAAATAAAGTGGTGATCCTAACTGACCTAAGACAGGGAATTTTTACTAGGATTAAATGTCAGGAATTGTGAAACTGAGTTTAAATGTATTTGACTAAGGTGTATGTAAACTTCCAACTTCAACTGTACCACATATGATTTTAGCTGAAGCATTTATATCAATCTATTCCCATATAGAATAGATACTACACATTTACCTTCCTGTTAGTGAGCATTTCTCCTTTGCCAAGACAATCCATCCACCGAACAGGTGTGGCATATCAAGAAGCTGATTTAAACAGCATGATCATTACACAGGTGCACCTTATGATAAAAGGCCACTCAAAAATAGGCAGTTTTGTCACAACACAATGCAACAGATGCCTCAAGTTTTGAGGGAGCGTTGCAATTGGCATGCTGACTTCAGGAATGTCCACCAGAGCTGTTGCCAGAGAATGTTACTTTCTCTACCATAAGCCGCCTCCAACGTCGTTTTAGCGAATTTGACAGTACGCTCAACCGGCCTCACATCCGCAGCCCATGTGTAACCACGCCAAGCTAGGACTTCCTCATCCAGCGTCTGCACCTGCGGGATCATCTGAGATCAACCTCCTGGACAGCTGATGAAACTGTGGGTTTGCACAACGGAAGAATTTCTGCACAAACTGTCAGAAACCATCTCAGGGAAGCTCGCCCTCACCAGGGTCTTGACCTGACTGCGGTTCGGCGTCGTAGCAGACTTCAGTGGGCAAATGCTCACCTTGGATGGTCCTTGGCTTACTGGAGAAGTGTGCTCTTCACAGATGAGTCCCGGTTTCAACTGTATCGGGCAGATGGCATGTGTTGCGTCTTGTGGGCGAGTGGTGGGCGACTGGTTTGCTGATGTCATCGCTGTGAACAGAGTGCTCCGTGGTGGTGGGGTTATGGTATGGGAAGGCATAAGCTACGCACAACGAACAGAATTGCATTTTATCAATGGCAATTTGAATGTACAGAGATACCGCGACGAGATCCTGAATCCCATTGTCGTGCCATTCATCCGCCGCCATCACCATTTTTCAGCATGATAATGCCCAGCCCCATGTCGCAAGGATCTGTACACAAATCCTGGAAGCTGAAAATGTCCCAGTTCTTCCATGGCCTGCATACTCCCCAGGCATGTCACCTATTGAGCATGTTTGGGATCCTCTGGATCGACATGTACGACAGCGTGTTCCAGTTCCCGCCAATATCCAGCAACTTCGCACAGCCATTGAAGAGAAGTGGGACAACATTCCACAGGCCACAATCAGCAGCCTGAAGAACTCAATGTGAAGGAGATGTTGCGCTGCATAAGGCAAATGGTCACACCATCTTTGACCAACATATTCATATCTGTCTTCCCAGTCATGTGAAATCCATAGTTTAGGGCCTAATGAATTTATTTCAATTGACTGATTTTCGTTATATGAACTGTAACTCAGTAAAATCGTTGAAATTGTTGCATGTTGCGTTTTATATTTTTGTTCGGTGTTTATAGCACATTCCTTTTGGCCAGAGCCCTATGGGCCCTGGTCAAAAGTAGTGCATTATAATGGAAATGGGTGCCATTTGAGACTTATGAATCCAACATGTATGAATCAAGACAGGGCTTTCGTGCTGTGCCATTTTTTGGGACATTCCAAGGCAGTCGTTTGGGTTGGTTGAGATCTTAAGACTTGCCAAATCATGTTTTAACAGGAATCAAGCAGAGTGAAGGCGAAAAACATGATCCATATTTTTGTACTATATGTGCGTAAGGAACATTTCTGGGATCTTTTATTTTAGCTCATGGAACATTGTTTACATGTTGTGTTCATATTTTTGTTCAGTGTAGGAAATAGGGTGCCTTTTGGGACCCAGCCTATATCTCCCAGCTAGTTCAAAGCTAATTATCTCTGTAGTCATGACCTAATGGGCTTGTTAAATTAATCAATGTTGTCTGTTAGTATATAACATTATGTCATGTTTTGTGTGGACCCCTGGAAGAGTAGCTAATAGGGGACCTAATAAAATACTAATACCAGTGCTATTGATGTCAATCGGCCACAGGCTTAGTCAATGCAGCTCATATCCATCAGCAAATATTGAACATATTTAACTGTAGCAAAGTAGCAGTAAATTTGGATGAACTTGGACACGAGTTGGCAGCGACTGGTCCCAAATGCAATGGAAAGTTGGTCATCTCTTTCGCACCAAGAATATTGGGTTAATACTATATTCTGACGGTTAAATCATTCGAGCAAGAAAGAGGTGGAACGGGGCTGTACCTCTTTGGAAACGGACGTATCAAGTAGCAGGCAGTGAAAAATCTCAAAATACCGAACACTTAAAATGCAGTCCATCTTCCAAATATCAACATAACTCTCCCATTGACTTAGAATAGCCTATGAGGATTGTGTCACACTTTTTACATTAGATGCACATAATAACATGTAACAACACTTACTCATGCTCTTACAGTATAATGTAAATACATGTACTTCACCATTTAAGATTGTTTTGTAAGACGCTCAATTGTTAATGTGTCTTTTTGATTTGTTCTATCAGGAGCTGCTCGGAGATGTACCGCGTCCCCGTGGTGGAGTACAAGACCTCCACGGCTGCCGGCTGGCACCGCGTCTCGGCAGCACCGGGTGGTGGCCCATCCATGTCCCGGACCTCCCCCACACAGGGCCCCAGCCCCGGGCAGCAGATGTTCCACTACGCCCAGGGGGCCATCTCCCGCAGCACCTCCTTCGACAGGAAGCAACAGGACGGGACAAGGTACACCTCAGCACCCACTTCCATCTTCTTTGACTCAATTGACTCATAGTTCCTAGTTCTAGCACCCTAGATCCGAGGTACTCAAATTTGAGCCTGGATGGCCAAAGTCCTGATGTTTTTTTTTAATTTTCGAACAGAGTAAACTCATTGTCACTGTTTGGTTAGTGCTAGTGAGTGGAATCTCGATCTTAATAAGTCCCTGCTTAGAGCAAAGAATTTACATCAGCAGTACTTCTTGTCTGGAGGCCAGATTTTAGTATCCCTGCCTTTGACACTCATAATCATGCTCAGTGTGTCACCAAAAGCGACTTGAAGTATATTACATCAATCATGCTTCCTTACTTGGCAAGAAGAGTCACTCCAATTCAGAAAATATTTTCATGTACATATACAGATTTGCTGGCCAACCATGTCTGACTCATCCCAAGGACCTGTACTAATAATTGAATAGGACTCATTGCCGACTTGTTTTTGTTAGTGAAATTGTATAATTTTCTCGATGGACACAATGGCACATCTATCCTTAGTATCACTGACACTGCACGATATTAGCATAGGCTGTGCATAATGAGGTCAAGGTTTTTGTAATTTGATTAGCATAAAATTAGCAAGTGGCAAATACATGACTGGGAAACTGAGACTGGGCTCTGACAGGAAGGAAAACAAGATGGCGGAAGGGGCATTAGGGAAACCAACAAAGTGTTCTAAAAGGATTTGCAATGGAAAACAGGAACAAGCTTTTATTTGACAAGTCTAGGTAAACCGTCCCTGTTTGTCTGTTTTCTACCGTTCATGCCTAATGAACTCGACCCAGCTCTAATTCCAACTCTAACATACTGTGGCTACTATACTTAAATCAGTGTTTTCTCATAGACATGGTTTCAGATGGTATTTGCACACACAGTGGGTCCCAGGACTAGAGAAAACAACTGAATCAATGCTGAATGTAGATGAGAAGAGCTCTTTGGCACTGTGATAATACTAACAGAAAAACAAACAGAAGAGACTCTAAGGTTTTTCCTAGTGTTTTATTTTTGCTCTTATGTTGGGTCATGTTTTATGGAGTGATTTTAGTGGCAACAGAATTTCTATCAGAATTTAATCATGTTGAATTTGTATTATGAAATGTTTCATTTTGTTGGCACTAATATCACTCCATAAGCATCAACTTTCTTTACCCTGTATTTAGAGTGTATGTTTCTCACTCTGTCTGCGGGTTGAGGATCGACCTCCATGTTGTGCCCGGGGGGGGGGGGGGGGGTGTTAGCTAGCAGGGTGTCATGGCATGTGAATGTTTTATTGAGCTCGGGAGTGTCGAGGTGCTTGTTTGCAGCCCTGCACTGCCCCTCTGCTGTGGACTGTCCACGATTGTCTGTACACACACACACACACACACACACACACACACACACACACACACACACAGCGACAGTAAGGCTACCTCAGCACTGGTCTTTCAGGGTAGGTTTGCATTACATATCAGGTTGAACGCGCGTGTGTGTCCATGCCATGCGTATCTGTGGTGTTACATCTAATCAGTGTGTGCGTGTCCATTTCCAACTGTGTGACAACTGTGTGTGCGCATGCAAGCATACCAGTATGTGTGTGTGTATATGTGGGAGTAGTGCAATTGTGTGGGATGAGTTTGACCTTTTGTAGAAAGAAAAGCACAACTTGTTTGCTGGCGGAAAATTGAGATTAAGTGATTCCCTTCTAGTCAGTGGTTTCACAGGAATGATTGCGGCATGGATTTGGCCTCTCATGAGAAAACTCTATTTTCAGATTAGAGTGTCCTTGTATGTCTGTTATGAAAGACTTTACAAGTCTACACTGAGTGTACAAAATATTGTGAAGACCTGCTCTTTCCATGACATGGACTGACCAGGTGAATCCAGATGAAAGCTTTGATTTACATTTACATTTAACATTTGATCCCTTATTGACACAACTGTGGGATGAATTGGAGTCAACGTGGGCGAGCATCCCTGTGGATTGCTTTCGACACCTTGTAGAGTCCAGCCCCGACGAATTGAGGCTGTTCTGACGGAGGGGGGGGGGGGCGCAACTCAATATTAGGAAGGTGTTCTTAATGTTTTGTACAGTCAGTGTATATTATAGACCTGTTTGCAACCTTTTAAAGAAAATAGGGGGTTTGCTTCGCTACAAACTCTTCTGGTGGCAGTCTGGGAACCAAATGGTTGTTGTGACATTTCTCTCATTAAACTTAATATGTCATGAGTTAAGATGTCAACCCCGCTTGGCACCAAATGGTGAATTTATTTTATCTTTATTTTAACAGGGATTCATACTAGAGGTCGACCGATTAATCTGAATGGCCGATTGATTAGGGCCGATTTTCAAGTTTTCATAACAATCGGTAATTGCCATTTTTGGACATCGATTATGGCCAATTACATTGCACTCCATGAGGAGACTGCATGGCAGGCTGACTACCTGTTATGCGAGTGCAGCAAGGAGCCAAGGTAAGGTGCTAGCTAGCATTAAACTTTTCTTCTAAAAAAAACAAAACAATCAATCTTAACATAATCACTAGTTAACTACACATGGTGGTTGATAGTACTAGTTTTTCTAGCTTGTCCTGCGTTGCATATAATCGATGCGGTGCCTGTTAATTTATCATTGAATCATAGCCTACTTCGCCAAAAACGGGTGATTTAACAAGCACATTCACGGAAAAAAGCACTGTCGTTGCACCAATGTGTACCTAACCATAAACATCAATGTCTTTCTTAAAATCAATACACAAGTATATATTTTTAAACCTGCATATTTAGTTAATATTGCCTGCTAACATGAATTTCTTTTAACTAGGGAAATTGTGGCACTTCTCATGCGTTCTGTGCAAGCGGAGGCGGTATATGCAGCAGTTTGGGCCGCCTAGCTCGTTGCGAACTGTGTGAAGACCATTTCTTCCTAACAAAGACCGTAATTAATTTGCCAGAATTGTACATAATTATGATGTAACATTGAAGGTTGTGCAATGTAACAGGAATATTTAGACTTAGGGATGTCACCTGTTAGATAAAATATGGAACGGTTCCGTATTTCACTGAAAGAATAAACGTTTTGTTTTCGAAGTGGTAGTTTCCGGATTTGACCATATTAATGACCTAAGGCTCGTATTTATGTGTGTTATTATATTATAATTAAGTATATTATTTGATAGAGCAGTCTGACTGAGCGGTGGTAGGCAGCAGCAGCCTCGTAAGCATTCATTCAAACAGCACTTTCCTGTATTTGCCAGCAGCTCTTCGCTGTGCTTCAAGCATTGCACTGTTTATGACTTCAAGCCTATCAACTCCCGAGATTAGGCTGGCAATACTATAGTGCCTATTAGAACATCCAATAGTCAAAGATATATGAAATACAAATGGTATAGAGAGAAATAGTCCTATAATTCCTATAATAACTACAGCCTAAAACTTCTTACCTGGGAATATTGAAGACTCATGTTAAAAGGAACCACCAGCTTTCATATGTTCTGAGCAAGGAACTTAAACATTAGCTTTTTTACATGGCACATATTGCACTTTTACTTTTTTCTCCAACACTTTGTTTTTGCATTATTTAAACAAAATTGAACATGTTTCATTATTTGAGACTAAATTGATTTTATTGATGTATTATATTAAGTTAAGATAAGTGTTCATTCAGTATTGTTGTAATTGTCATTATTACAAATATATATATTTAAATCGGCCGATTTTAATAGGCACCGGCTTTTTTGGCCCTCCAATAATCGGTATCGGCGGTGAAAAATCATAATCGGTTGACCTCTAATTCATACTGAAACCAAGATCTCTTTTACAGATGACACCCTGAATTACAGAAAATACCCACATCAAAATATAAATACAAAATGCAAGCAGAAAGGAAAACACGGTCATAAAAAACAAACGCATTCATCAGTAATAACGTCCTCAATCAGCTTTCTGAATTGCCCTAGAGGCACCAAAACATAACATTTAAGAACATTTTAAAGATTGTTCCACAAAATAATTTGCCAGAAAACTTAAAGCCGAGTTACCTAACTCTGTAGAGACCAAAGGAATTTCCAGAGTTCGCCATCCCTGAGACCGGGTGTCTGAAGTTTAGTAAAGATGTTAGTCCCACTGTACCTATTTGTAAAATGGCTTTATAAATGAAAACATAGCAATGTATCAACCTACATGACATCAGAGGGCCAACCAACTTTCTGGTAGAGAATGCAGTGTACTAAAATTGTCGCCTATAATAAAGTGCAGTGTGCTACGATAAACTCCATCTAAGGCTTTAGTGAACCTAAAGTCCTGACCCACTAGTCATTGTCCTTTTTTTATTATTTTAATTTTAAAGGGGAAAGCTTTTAGAACAAAGTTTGAATTTTCATTGTCACCGTAATGTCTTGGAAAATAAAAACATTTAACATTTAAAATGACCACGTATTTCCAAGACACTAGCCTTCCCAGTCTACGTTTCGGACCAGACCAGTTAATATAGTAACATACTGGTTCTTATAAGCACTGTGGAGCGGACCGGGAGTCACCACACCATTACCAGCAGGATTTCTGGGTTATGATTCATGTTACATTACATTTCCCGCACACTTTTACCATACCGTATTTGTTATATGTGACACTTTGTCTGGGATCTACAAAAAAGCATCCGCTACAAGACCATGGTGCTTGCCTACGGAGCTGTGAGGGGAACGGCACCTCCGTACCTTCAGGCTCTGATCAGGCCCTACACCCAAACAAGGGCACTGCGTTCATCCACCTCTGGCCTGCTGGCCCCCCTACCTCTGAGGAAGCACAGTTCCCGCTCAGCCCAGTCAAAACTGTTCGCTGCTCTGGCACCCCAATGGTGGAACAAGCTCCCTCACGACGCCAGGACAGCGGAGTCAATCACCACCTTCCGGAGACACCTGAAACCCCACCTCTTTAAGGAATACCTGGGATAGGATATAGTAAAGATTTAGATGCACTATTGTAAAGTGGTTGTTCCACTGGATATCATAAGGTGAATGTACCAATTTGTAAGTCGCTCTGGATAAGAGCGTCTGCTAAATGACTTAAATGTAAAAAACATAAGTGGTAGACTGAGGTAGTACAATGTAACCATTAAGTTGACATGTTTTCCTAAGGGAAACATACATGGAGACACTGCTTAAGTTTATTGTGTGGGGATCGTTTGAATTCAAACACTTTGTGGCTTCGACTCCTAGTCGGAGCTTTGCCAGCTAATTAAGAGGGAGTGGAACTCAATTTGCAGCTGCCAACGCCTTGCGAAGCATGCCTGCTCCAATGCTGCTGAAGATGCAGCATTGACGATGCCTTTCACACCTCCTCATCCTTTACTCCCTCCCTGCCCTATATAACCTCCGTTATGCGAGCTTCTCCATTGCACATTTATCTCAGCTTTTCCATATGATGTGTAATTACGTGTTTTTCGTGAGGGCTCAGCGTTCTTCCCGGGCCGCTGGGTGAGTCAGGTTTCACGAGTCGGAGGCTCGAGCATCTCCTACTCCACGGAGGCTTGGAACAGTGTGTTCAGGCTAAGAATAACGCCTTGCCTAACTGCTTAATTACGCTATGTTCCCCAAGTATTTCCCCAAGCACTCTTCATAAATGGATGGGATTCTAGTAGTCCAGTCACTACTTGTCATCACAGTATAACGGTTGACCTACTATTTCTATTGTCAGTATCGAATAAACCCTCTTTTTTTTATTTTTATAAACCTTATCTACACTGTGTAATTTGACCTTTGGCATAATACACATAATGATATACAAAACAAACAAACATCAGGAGCACATGCATCATACGTCCAGACTAGGTGATGAGTTGTGTTGACACGCCTGACATTGTCTTGACAGCACTTTTTTATTTTGTGTCACAACTCTGAGAATAATAGGAGTGATAACATGGTCGTTTAGCAGATGCATTTATCCAAAGTGACCCCCCCAGTGGCCAATTTAGTTTTGTCTGCTAGGTACAGTCAAATCGTTTCCTTAGACCTAGTGTGTGTGGCCCTTTTTGAGAATCAAACGAACAACTAACCCTTTCCATTAAACAGGGCCATTGGAGCTGTAGCCTACAGGTGGGGCACTTTAGCGGTTGAGGCCCATTTGGTTAAATGTCTCCTAAATGTTATTTTGTGGTTTTCAGGGTACTGCAGGAATATGAGATCTCCCCTACGGCGTCCTGTAGCAGTCGGGAACCAGGACAACTGTACTGTAGCTCCCCCAGCAACCAGTCCACGTCCAGTGACCCCGGACCCTGTGGCACCTGGTCCCAGAAGGCGGGATGCATTAACGGGTAAGTGCATTAGAGCACAGTGCTGCGGTGCACATTTTATGACAGCTATGGTGTATATTTTAGGACAACTACGGTGTACGTTTTAGGAAACTCTCAACCTCAAGCATCACCCTTCCATGGAGAGTTACGTACACAGCAGACTGGGTTTGAATACAATTATATTCAAATACTGTATCTGAGCTTGATTTAGCTTGTCTGGGGCAATGGTGCCAATGAAATAGTACCAAAAGTGGAAACCCTGCCCACCTATCTGTTTAAAGGGATAGTTCAGTCCAAAATAAAAGTTTGTTAGATGTTTACGTTTCTCAAAATAGTCAAGTCCATATTTGATGGCATCTGTTGTGTGTACCGGTTACAGATAGGCCTACAGCTATGAGTATTAGGAGAAATCTACAGACCCCAAGCACAAATAAATGGGAGAGATGGCTGTCATGTAATAAAATGCATGTAGGTGCTTTTCTTTGCTCCTAGATTAGATCAACTTTAATATCCCAACAGGTGGAAATTAATTTGGTCATGTGCTTAAAAAGACAAAGTACATAGAAACACAGAATAATGCACAATTAAAATTCATATGAATAGTGCTACAGGCTAGATATTTATATCGACATTTCAATCCATATTTACACTCCTTTAAACCAGACTATTCCCTCCTGTGCATACTGTAGATGGCACATAATCTATAGAGAAAGAGTACTATAATAATACTATGGTCATTTAGCATTTTTCATAACTGTTAAGCATTCACAGTGACTCATACTGTATATGAATCAATCAGATTCAATCACATTTATTTGAAAAGCCCTTTATCCCTCAGCTGTTGTCACAAAGTACTTTACAGATACCCAGCCTAAAACCCCAAAGACCAAACAATGCAGAAGCATCAGTGTAGTGTTTATATTCAGTACATCGGCCCATATATTCAGCATAGTGTGTATATATTCAATACAGTGACCCATACATTCAGTATATGTAGTGGGACCAGTTGTGTCATATGATAGGCCGGCTCCTCTATCTAGGACAGAACAATACCATTACTACCCCCCATCCTGGTTCTTCCAGGACCCCCATTCCTTGACCTTCGGCAGTCCAGACCAGGTTCTAGTCGCTAGGCCAGAGGCCCCAGTCGGAACCTGGCTCTCAGGTTGTAAGGCATTCCTTCAATATCCCCGCAGCATCCGTTGTGGAAATGTGTCTGGGCAGCCGCAGCTTAACGGATACTGTTACACACCAAGGGAAAGGTTTGAAATAGCTCAGTGCGACTAGCCAGGTGGTGAGAAACGGTGAAACAATGGCCAGTGGTGTGAAAAGCAGGAAGTGGGGCGGATAAGTATTACAATGCACTTTAAAGGTTCCAATGCAAAGCAATAAGGATGCTGTGGGAGAAGACTATAATTTGAACACATTTCCTCATTTGTAATGTTTGAGAGCCATGATATGCTGGTTAAAATTCTCTTTTCTCTTTGAGGCCTGTGTTTAGGACAACAATTCTCATTTGACATCATTATTGCATTGAACGTTGATACAGTTGCGATTAGGTAAAGCATGGCTCGGCAACCCTGTTCTTGGAGTGCCGCAGGATTTTGCTCCGACTAGGTACCACACCTTACCAACTGAGGTAATTGGTCAGTTAAATGATTGTCTAAATGCAAAACACCTGGTCATCCAGGTTTGTTAAATCAAAAACAAGAAAGTGCCTACGTCACTCCAGGACAAGGGTTGCCAACCCTTGTGATAGGAACTGGCAGCTCTACATTGGATAATTTAGGTGTGGGGTCAGTTAACTGTAAGTTTGTTTGGGCAACAAACAAAAAAATGGCTGACCTGCGCGTCACTGATTGCTGAACATTCTAACCATGAAGAGAAAGACGTCATATCTTTCCTCCCACTTTTGAAGATTTAAACCAGTTTGCTGATACTGCTAGCTTTGTCATATCCTTCTTTCGTGCACCTGTAGATGCCAGTCCCCTGCACTGCTCCTGGACCAGCCGAGCGACAAGGAGGGAGAGGGCCGGAGAGAGAGGGAGCCCAAGCTGGAGAGGACCAGATCTGCAGGTAGGAGTTCATCTTCTACAGCACCATCATAAGCATCATGTTTCACCAATTTCATTTTCATCATCATCAACTGTGCTATGAAAGAGACTCACTCACCTGTCAGTAGAAATGCACTTCGCAAAAAGGTCAGCTGGAGACAAAATTGAAAGCAATATTAACTGTCATTCTTACAGATTCAAGATTGTCATTCACATTAAGCGTTACCAAATGTGTCATGTTGTGATGTCAACAAATGACAAATGTGCTTTCATAGCCTATACCATAAAATAGAATGACCAAATAACTGCCATTCCAATTCATTTTTTGGCAAATCAGGAACTGCATTGAAAAAATTCCAGTAATGGCAACTAGGGTCATATTCATTAGATCACACTGTGTCAAAAGGTTTTGCAATGGGAAAGGAAAATCTAGCGTTTCTTATTGGACACATTCAGGTAGTCCCTCCCCACTTCAATCTGTTTGGTTCCTAGTGAATATATAATAGTTCAAATCCTGACATCAACTCTGGTGGACAGTATCGTAGAAATTGCACAAGTATTTTAATGAGAAAATTATATCTAAAAAAAACAACAACAAAAAAACAATCACAAATTGTCTTCTTCCTCTTTTGCAGAGGCCAAGTGGCACCATCCCTCCACAAAGATTCTGAACATGAGGGAGAGAAGCCAGCCGAGACAAGGAGCAAAGGACTCCCCCAATAAATACCAACATGTGAGTACTCCTACTTGGAAAGAGTTATCTTAATGTTTAATGAGGGTTGCCAGGTTAACTTTGATTTTACACTGTAATGCTTTTTTCTTGTCATGTTGGATTTGGGTTAGCTTGTTGCGTCTGTCATCTCATGCAATAGCCTACATTTGAGCGTCAATGGAAAGCATGTCTTGTAACACTGTTTCAGGACAAAATCAGTTAGTTGTAAGACCCTTTAAATAAACAAAGTAATACATTAATCAATCATATGTTTCATTAGTTTCATATGAAAGCGTTGATGTCATCCGATGACAGAACATCATGGCCATTTGGTGAACGTTTTCCATTGGAGTCCCGTCAATCGACAAAGGCTTTGGTAGACCTAACTATGCGCTCGCAGAGCACCTTATCCCCTACTAGCAACATGCATGGTCTTCGGTTTGGACCGCAACACGACACCCTTGACAGATGGGTCATGATACCGTACGTATAGTCATCTGATCTTTAGGGTCACACCTAGCAGTAGAGAACGGCTTGGTTACCCCTCCTCTCGTCAGTTGACTAGAACGGTCCTTGATGGATCAGGCCAGAAAAGGTCAGCTTACTCTTGTCGTTGATGACGTTTTTACTAACATCAAACTGTCGCTTCGGGATTTATTATCCTGTACTACCCCCCAACCCCCCCACCACCACCTAATTTGAAATAAATGTAAATGTGTATTGAAAGTAATGGCGACGCATGGTGACTATCGATTCATGTGCGTTATTTATTTCCATTAATATTACTATAAATGAGGAAGCATCCCAACAATTGGCCCTGGAAAAATATTGCAATGTTTGAAGCTTGAAGGGATAAACAGATAGAGCGGTAGAATGTACTTGTCTCCCTGTGCAGAGTGCATTAAAGTTTCATATGCCCTCCTAACCCATTTGGAATTGTTTGGTTTATGGAATTTTCAATTAATTGCAGCTTCAGGAATGATTTATTTTACTACGGTGTAGTTAAAATGGGACCCAAGTCGACTATGAATATAGCTCTCAACAGGAGTAGGAAGCCAATGGCTGGATAGCTCTATTAAATCAAAATGTGAATGGTTTAAAGTCCAAACCACACATCGTCTAGCAACAAGAAAAGTATGTTTTAACTGAAATGTAGTTTTGTTACACTAAAGGCCAGTGAAGTGGTATGTTGGTCATTTTCCCACACAACTTGTTGGATTAGGGTTAGGATTAGAGTAATTTACTGCTGTAAATACATTGTAACAATGAGTAATTACAATAGTAAATTGTACCAAACATTTCCAGGGCCCCAATTTCATCATTCTCAAGTTAAGTGGTTTAATACATTCTGAACCAGTGAATAAACCCTATTATCTAAGATTTGATTGAATTGTGGTGTAAGGATACATAGCCTATGTATACTAGCTGCCGAATCCTTGTTTCCTCAATTCCTCTCAAAGGTCATTGGAGGTCAGAGGGTGAGGTCTTGGATCCTTTACGCCAATGCTCTTTGAGAGGAACTGAGAAAACAAGAACGGACGAAGCAAGGATTTAACCGCTAATTTTCAGAGACAAATGAATGCTGCTGACCACTGACCTATTGCTGTGTTTGATCTCCATCTCTTCTCCCAGTCTGGCTCCAGCCACTCCAGCAGCAACACGCTCTCCAGCAATGCCTCCAGCGGCAGCAGCGACGACAAGCGCTTCGGCTCTGGTGACCCCATGGACCCCGATGCCCTGGGCCTCATCTACATCAAGGGCGCGTCTACCGACAGCGGCATCGACACGGCACCTTGCATGCCCCCGCCACCTCCCCCTCTACCCGGCTGCAGCGGAGGTGGTGTACCGGGGGTCTCGGCTGGCCGGCCAGTCCCCCAGAATGCCCGAGGGGAGCAGTGGGTGCTGGAGTACCACGGGACGGGAGGTTACCACGGAGCGGGGACGCCGGAAAGTGGATTGACGTCACAAGGCTACAGCACCCAGGCCACTTCGGCTGGGCAAATAACGGACGGGAGTCTTGGCGACCTGAGTGAGATTTCCTCCATGTCCAGGTAAGGTGTAGCTCCAAAATAAAGTTCCCCAAAGGACAGATCTAGGATCAGCTTCCACTCTCCCAATCCATTAGTGGGAAAACCGCAAAACTGACCCATGATCAGTGTCTAGGGGCAACATCACCCTACACCAAGAGGCTGACTGGATCCCTTTTATCTGACTAATGACCAGCGCTTGAATTGTTGGCAACGACTCACCGATACACGGCACCAGCATCTGACATGTTATTCTGCTTGATCATTGGCACCTCTTGTAGAATATTCACTCTAAAATGAACCCTGGTACTGAAAAATTTCAATCAGTACTGGTACCTTTTTCATTCCGATTCAACCACTGCCAATGACGCATCATCAGGCTAAGTAGTGAGGTCAAACCGCCCATGTCAATGTTTTCAATGTCTGTTGGATTATTGGATGCGAGTTATTTTTGCTCTAGCAATGTACACATTACACATTGGCATGATGAGTAAGCAGGGACGGACTAGGACAAAAAAACGGCCCTGGACTTTGACGCAGACTACCCCACCACAACCAGTTCCTCAGATACTCCACCGCCTACGCACACACGTACGCACACCAGCCCCTAATACCACCACCTAGCTGCATCACAGCTATTGTACACTAATGCAGTACTATTTTCAGAGTGCTACAGAACACACACACACGCTGTACGCTGTTATAAGAGTTCTACAGAACATGTACTGAATTGTCATGATTGAACAACATCCCGTCATCTGAAGCCTAGAATAAAACAGAGAAGGTATAATAGCTAGAATACTCAGTGAGACAGAGCACTGGCTGGCTATTTTTCAGAAAGGGCTGGCTGGCTTCACTCTGTCAAAGCAGTAGACAACACTACTACAGACAGCACAGTGAACCAGAAAAAGACACCCGAAATTTGGGCGTAAAGAGAATGGTAAGTAAGCAAGGTGTAGAAAAATATGTCCTGGCTACCTTTATTGGAGGAGCAGTTTTCTCAGCAGCACACTTTCCTCTAGCTTAGCACAAACATTCAGTTGTAATTCATAGTTGTTTTAGCTACAGATTATAAATATAACAACATAGTGGAAACAATAGCTTTAGTCCGAATTTATCATCGTAAAATGTATAAATAAAAGGCAGCTGTGCTGTGTCAAAGGCTGCCTTTTCAAGCATTTCACTACACCCGCAATAACATCCGCTAAATATGTGTATGCGACCAATAAAGTCTGATTTGATTTGACTAATGTCAATAGTAGGGCTTCAAACAGAACCTGTTGAATGTAATGTAAAAGAAAAATTGAATTCTGCCTAAATATACATTCCCAAACGTAGTTATTTATCATGAGTGCCATAAACAATAGCTAGTAATGCTGCATACTCCAAGAAAGATAAAAATCGCACCTTTCTGGTAAAAATAGTTATAAATTGCCGAGGTGTACTCACTTTTAAAGACACAAGCTCAAGTACATAGTAAAAAAAATATGATTAAAATATGAAATCATATGTTGTAGTTCTTATTCAACAAAAGTTGAGGAATAGGGCTTGAAATTACTGTGGCTTGCATGTACATTAATCAAGAAACTGTCTGGCTGGTATCATGTTACTGGTATAATTAGTTAGCCTAGTTAGTTTGCCCAATATTGATGTTGTGTTATCCGTGTCTCCCTCCCTGCCCTGGATCCCCATTGCCTATCGCTTCGGCTGCACTGACTTTTGCTGGTGCTAGGCTCACAATCGTCGACTATGCTGTCGCTGTCCTCTTCTTCTGCTAGAACTCTTTGACCCGGGGCTGTGGCATCCTCCTTGGCATGGGCGTACATGCACGTTGTTGTTAGCATTGGCGCTGTCCCTTAACTTTCCGGCCCCACCTTTTTTGTGTGGTGTTACTTTTCCATGTTGATTTGGGAGTTTTCCTAAGTGGACCTCTCTTGATAGATAGCTCAACTTCTCGTGAACGGGAGCCCCTGCTCCCTCTAGTTTTTCTCCACACTACTTGGTTCACTATCACTCCGACTCTCTGGTTCATTCCTATGCTGTCTGGGCTGTGTTCAGTGAAAGGAAATGTTTGGAAAGTTGCAGATAGAAATGTAATAAATAGAGCTGACATGATTCTCTACTGTTAGCCATTTCAGTGCTCCAGATGGCCAGTCCATTACTGGGAGTAAGGCTAAATAGGTCATTGCTGTGCCTGCACAATAGATTGTTTTGTTATTTCACATAGACTCTGGTCACATCAGCATCGATAATGACGCAGCTAAAGTAGCCAGCTAACCTACTTAGCCAGCAACTAAGCAAAAACCACCGTCGTCATCATCACAATCTCCCCACCAGATTCCCAATCCATTATTCTCGCACGTCCTCTCCAAGCTTGTGCACAGTAGCCTGGAGTCAAGGTTACCTTTCCAACATTTTGTGTCCTTCATTTTTGGATCAGACAGAATGAAACGGAGTAGACAGTTCCCTGCCCAACTCTGCAGTTTCCTGCTGGGCCAGGCTGAGAGGTGACACCAGTACCTCCATTTTGGGGTCAGGCAGGACCAGATATAGTCTTCATTTTCACGCTGTGCCAGGCTGAGCGGTGACATCAGGTTCTCCATTTTAAGTCAGACTGGATGAGCCAAAGTGCAGTTTCCTACCGGACTAAAAGTAACCTCGTCCTTCGGCTATTGCGCCCAGCCTATATAATCCTGGGATATCAACCACTCTAAATTGGCCTTAATGGGAGTGGCCATAGAATTCTATGGGAGTGCTCTACTGTACTCAGTATTTGTCATTTAATTTTAGCGAATCACCTGACTGCGAGGCGTGGCTCTGTGCTTGTGGTGTGCTAGCATATGGGGGATGGGGGATAGTGAAGGGGAAAGCGTTCTGGGAGATGATTTGTTGGTAGATTAAGCCGATTTAAACCAATGCCTGCGCTGGGAGTTTCTTCAGGCTCTCTGTATTGGCTAACAAAGGCTAAGTTTGACGCGTTGGTCCACCAGACTCTTTGTGCATTTGGGGCGAAAGTGTCTGCGAACAAGATTAAGCTAAAAGGTTGACGACCGGTCTGCCATGTTGTGGCAGGCTCACTGTGGCCGTGGCATGATCCTGCCTCCCCCCGCAGTGGGCACAATGCAGTATTTAATGAGGTGTGACACATTTGCCCTTCGCTGCCAGCGGCAACAGTGCAGTGTCATCATGCCCCAATTCGTATCACTATGTTGTCCGCATAGGCAGGGTTGGCATGAATGCTGCTGAAGTCGGCTAGTGGAGTCATAGGAGTTAGGATCAAAACCTGCTCCGAGAACCACACAGAGCCCATCGTGAGGAGAACCACTGATATGGGTAGCAGGGTTTGGGTCAGGTCAATTCAGGAGGCAGAATTATCCCTCCTCATTATCCCGACTTTACTGATATAAAATGGGCTGACCCCAAACCCTGGATTTTTGGCAGCCACTCATATTTGACGTAATTGGCCAACTGTGATCACATGTTTCTGTCTCGGTTTTCCTAGTGGCTCACGGCACTCAGGCAGCCCCTTGGAACGTGGTCCTAAGACCTCCACCTCGGTCGACTCCTCCAAAGTTTACATTGTCTCCTCTGGCAGCACGGTGACAGGGGCGGGGCTTAATGATCCTATCCACGCCCGCCAATCACCAGGCAAAGAGTATCGGATTGGCTGGAAGAAAGCCGTGGATGGCTCTCCAATGGAGGATCTGGGCAGGCCAAAAGACTACGGGTGAGTAAATAAGCAGTGTTTTGCGGGGTTGTATTCTTACTTGGACATATAATTTGCTCCTAGAACGCTGTCAATATGCTCTATAGCATCATAATACACTGCTCCAAAAAATAAAGGGAACACTAAAATAACACATCCTAGATCTGAATGAATGAAATAATCTTATTAAATACTTTTTTCTTTACATAGTTGAATGTGCTGACAACAAAATCATACAAAAATAATCAATGGAAATCCAATTTATCAACCCATGGAGGTCTGGATTTGGAGTCGCACTCAAAATTAAAGTGGAAAACCACACTACAGGCTGATCCAACTTTGATGTAATGTCCTTAAAACAAGTCAAAATGAGGCTCAGTAGTGTGTGTGGCCTCCACGTGCCTGTATGACCTCCCTACAACGCCTGGGCATGCTCCTGATGAGGTGGCGGATGGTCTCCTGAGGGATCTCCTCCCGACCTGGACTAAAGCATCCGCCCACTCCTGGACAGTCTGTGGTGCAACGTGGCGTTGGTGAATGGAGCGAGACATGATGACCCAGATGTGCTCAATTGGATTCAGGTCTGGGGAACGGGCGGGCCAGTCCATAGCATCAATGCCTTCCTCTTGCAGGAACTGCTGACACACTCCAGCCACATGAGGTCTAGCATTGTCTTGCATTAGGAGGAACCCAGGGCCAACCGCACCAGCATATGGTCTCACAAGGGGTCTGAGGATCTCATCTCGGTACCTAATGGCAGTCAGGCTACCTCTGGCGAGCACATGGAGGGCTGTGCGGCCCCGCAAAGAAATGCCACCCCACACCATGACTGACCCACCGCCAAACCGGTCATGCTGGAGGATGTTGCAGGCAGCAGAATGTTCTCCACGGTGTCTCCAGACTCTGTCACGTCTGTCATGTGCTCAGTGTGAACCTGCTTTCATCTGTGAAGAGCACAGGGCGCCAGTGGCGAATTTGCCAATCTTGGTGTTCTCTGGCAAATGCCAAACGTCCTGCACAGTGCTGAGCTGTAAGCACAACCCCCACCTGTGGACGTCGGGCCCTCATACCACCCTCATGGAGTCTGTTTCTGACCGTTTGAGCAGACACATGTACATTTGTGGCCTGCTGGAGGTCATTTTGCAGGGCTCTGGCAGTGCTTCTCCTGCTCCTCCTTGCACAAAGGTGGAGGTAGCGGTCCTGCTGCTGGGTTGTTGCCCTCCTACGGCCTCCTCCACGTCTCCTGATGTACTGGCCTGTCTCCTGGTAGCGCCTCCATGCTCTGGACACTACGCTGACAGACACAGCAAACCTTTTTGCCACAGCTCGTATTGATGTGCCATCCTGGATGAGCTGCACTAGCCACATCATTTTTCTCCCTCCCATACTGTCAAGTTTTCAGCCTCGACTCTACGTAACCCGTTGAAATAAACCCCATCGTCCTATTTTAATAAAGAAGCCACAAGTGCGTACGCGTGTCAACTTTACTAGTACTTTCCTGCTAACCTTTGGCCAGGTTGACCTTGCAAGCGAGGCTTTGACCCTCAAGGGTCTTTCTTGGTTAACTGAACTGGAAAAAATATGGCGAGCTGACAAAACTGTCTGCTTTGGTCCTGTTGAAAAGGTGGCAAGCCATACTGCCATACTAAACCAAAGGCCCCCATTTTAGGCAGGTTCTGATCAAAGGGGACAGCCATATTAAAAGTAACCTCTGACTTGATGCTCTGACAGAATCCTCGATGCTCTGGCAGTGTCCTCGAGTACGGTCTCTCATTTAGCTAGTGTCAAGTGTCCATCGGCTAGTGCAACCTTTTCTGATATTTTCCGTTCACAAAACAGCCTTCGTAGTGGGCATAGTGCCCCCAAAATAAACATATCATTTTACATGGGACTGCACATAGCTAATACAAATCAAGTTTAGATTACTGCTGCTACACTACATGAAAAAAAGTATGTTAATACATGTCGAACATCTCATTCCAAAATCATGGGCATTAATATGGAGTTGGTCCCACCTTTGCTGCTATAACAGCCTCCACTCTTCTGGGAAGGCTTTCCACTAGATGTTGGAACATTGCTGCGGAGACTTGCTTCCATTCAGCCATGATCATTAGTGAGATTGGGCACGGATGTTGGGTGATTAGGCCTGGCTCGCAGTCGGCGTCCCAATTCATCCCAAAGGTGTTCGATGGGGTTGAGGTCAGGGCTTTGTGCAGGCCAATCAAGTTTTTCCACACCGATCTCGATAAACCATTTCAGTATGGGCCTCGCTTTGTGCATGGGGGCATTGTCATGATGTTGCCACAAAGTTGGAAGCACAGAATCGTCTAGAATGTATTATGCTGTAGCGTTAAGATTTCCCTTCACTGGAACTAAGGGGCCTAGCCCGAACCATGAAAAACAGCCCTAGACCATTATTCCTCCTCCACAAACTTTACAGTTGGCTCTATGCATTGGAGCAGATAGCGTTGTCCTGGCATCTACCAAATCCAGATTTGTCCGTCGGAATGCTAGATGGTGAAGCATGATTAATCTAGAACATGTTTCCCCATCTGGTGCCCCACGAGCATAGCTTCCATCAATGTAATTGTCTGCATCATTTCCAATACCCATACATTTTTTTTGTGAAGGTTTTTCTTTATTTTGACTATTTTCTACATTGTAGAATAATAGTGAAGACATCAAAACTATGACATAACACATATGGAACCATGTAATAACCAAAAAAGTGTTAAACAAATCAAAATATATTTTAAATGTGAGATTCTTCAAAGTATCCACCCTACACCTTGATGACAGCTTTGCACTTCGATAGTCACCTGGAATGCATTTCAATTAACAGGTGTGCCTTGTTGAAAGTAAATTTATGGAATTAACTGTAATGAACTTATCCTCTGCAGCAGAGGTCACTCTGGGTCTTCCTTTCCTGTGGTGGTCCTCATGAGAGCAAATGTGACGGCACTTGAAGAAACGTTCAAAGTTCTTGAAATGTTCCTCATTGACTGACCTTAGTGTCTTAAAGTAATTATGGACTCTGTCGTTTCTCTTTGCTTATTTGAGCTGTTCTTGCCATAATATGGATTTGGTCTTTATCAAATAGGACTATCTTCTGTATACCACCCCTACCTTGTCACAACACAACTGTCTCAAACGCATTAAGAAGGAAAGAAATTCAACGTCCGTCAGTGAAGCGTGAGTCATCATTCCAGAGAAAGCATTTCCACTCCTGCAGAGTCCAATGGCGGTGAGCTTTACACCACTCCTGCCGACACTTGGCATTGCGCATGGTGATCTTAGGCTTGTGTGCGTCTGCTTGGCCATGGAAACCCATTTTATGAAGCTCCAGACAAACCGTTCTTGTGCTGCTGTTTCATCCAGAGGCAGTTTTGAGCTCGGTAGTGAGTGTTACAACCAAGGTTTCAGCACTTGGCGGTCCCCTTCTGTGAGCTTGTGTGGCCTACCACTTTGGCTGAGCCGATGTTGCTCCTAGACTTTTCCACTTCACAATAACAGCACTTACAGTTGACCGGGGCAGCTCTAGCAGGGCAGAAATTTTACAAACTGACTTTTTGGAAAGGTGGCATCCTATGATGGTGCCACGTTGAAAGTTACCGAGCTCTTCAGTAAAGCCATTCTACTGCCAATGTTTGTCTATGGAGATTGCATGGTTGTGTGCTACATTTGTATACACCTGTCAGCAACGACTGTGGCTGAAATAGCCGAATCCACTAATTTTAAAATGGTGAGTGACCACATACTTTTGTGTATATAGTGTGTGTATATATAGTGTAGAAGTAGCATTCGTGGACAGTTGTCATTCTTTTGTTGTTATATTATATCATGGCATGACAGGTTTCATTGTAATGTTTATGATTGGTGGAGGATAACAAGAGTAGAGCAGTATTTTCATCACCACTTTACATTGGCCTTATTCCAAGGTAACTATTATGTAATTAGTTTGTACTATGTGTGCAAGAACAAGTAGTTAGTGTACTTACCCCTGTACAGAAACAATTAACACAAAAGTAACAGGTTTATAACATAATCTGCTTTATAAGGCCAATGTTATTTGAGGTATGACCATATAGCATAGCAATTTTGACCGCAATATGCTTGCATATCAGCCATGTATACAGCTTTTGTTTACATCTCAATGTACATTACCATTATTTCCCTCCTTTTTTCACTTGGGGTTTTCTACATCAGTGGAGTGGAAGGCGTATTGTCTTTCCTACTAAAGACTCTAACACTGAGATCCAGGTACACTAGCTTTACGGAACCCTGTTTGGTTCAATAAACCTCTTACGCATGCTTTATTTTACAGTCCACTATTTACTTTGTATTTTCTAAGAAATTACATTGTAAAATTGGGATTATATAATATTTACCTGTTTCTTTGAGATTAAAATCACCATTTGGTTGTGTGGAAGTCTTTTTAAGTTAAGTGCGTCATTTCTTAATAAATATTGGACAGAGCCCGGTTGAAATGTGCTGGTAAAATAAATCTACCCACTTTGTCATTCGCATGGTGTCTGTACACAATGCAAACGGTGCCTTCCGTGACACCCCATCCCCACTCTGTGTGTTTACCTGGAAACGGCAACTCCCCAAACTAGATGCCCTCCAGTTGAAGAACTGTCATTGACTGGCTCCGAACAGCATATTGTAATAAATGACTCCCCCTGTTTGTGTGTGTTGATATTCAACTTTCAATAACCCGTTACAGTAGTTCTGGTAGTATACCTCTTTCTTGTGACCTTGTTTTATTATTTTGTCCTTCCCAAAGAGCAGTGTAATGTGCTGCCTGGTCTTACTTCTGATAGCTTTATGCTTCTATATATGTCTTACTGTTTTCGGTCTTACTGTTCAGTAATGTCCTTACTCTCCCACACGTGTCACTATGCCCCCTCTACCTCACCTTTGTGGGCAAATTACCCCTTATTCCACATGTAGTGCACTGCTTTTGACCAGGAATTGGCTGTTATTTTAGACGCATGTTCTTTGTTCAGGAGAGACCCTTGTACAATAGCTTTCACAAGAAACTTCAATGAAACTGATGAGCTTGTCTCTAATTGCATCTCTTACCTTTTTTTGCCCCAAATCTACACCCTCTCTCTGCCTGTTTCTCATCCCGATCTCTTTCTTCCCTCCTTTCTCCACCTCACTTTCTCTCTACCCTCACTTTCTCGCTACATTCTCTACCTTACCATCGTTCTTCATTTATCCTTTTTTCACTCATCCCTATCTCGATCTCTTTTCTCTCTTCCGCCTCTTCGTCTTCCCCTTCCTCCCTCTCTCCATTGCATCCCCCATCGTCCCCTGGGGAGCAGGCTGCGGGCCATGCTGGGTGCAGACGGCCAGCTCCAGCAGGTCCAGCCCAGCCTGACCAGAGAGGCCTTCTTGAAGATGATGCTGCCCGACAGTCTTCCTGGGGAGGGGGGGTGTGGCAAGGTGAGCCCCTGCTCCCACTCGTTTTTCCTCCACACTCTACTTGGTTCACTATCACTGTGTTCAGTGGAAGGATATGTTTGAACGTCGCAGATGGAAATTTTATAAATAGAGCTGACAGCATTCTCTAGTGTAGTGTTAGCCATTTCCTCCCCTGACAATGAGTGTCTTGCTTTAATTTCCTTCCCTCCTTCAGTCGGCTCCTTCCTCCGCTTGACATAATCTATTCAGATTGCTTGTGATATTAAAAATCAAGGCTGCCACCGTTTTCAAATGAACTGAAATTAAAACCAAGGGGGATTATAAGGCGCCAGACTTGGGCTAACCTTTTTCCAGCACAGCTTCCCTCCGCCTGTCGAAAGGTTAATGTAGACGTCTACCGTTCAATACCACCGGCCTAGTGTCAGGAAAAACCCCACCACTTGATGTAAAGGCTCTTGGGTAATTAGAAGAAGACAATGTGGCCAGGAAACAAGGGTGGAGGTAGAATGGGAAGGGGTTGATACAAATGGATTTGATCTGGGAGCTAGCAAGCTGCTCTTCAGACCTCTTTGTTCACTGATTGAAAAATACATCACAGGAAAATGGCTGCCAGCAACATAGTCAGTAGTCTTGACATATCCTCCTGTAGTAAATGTGATGCAGGTTTTTCATTATTATCTGATGCCCTGCATTGATACCAACTACTATGCGCAGTGAAGCTATCGTCAGATAATTGAGGGGAAATTATTGGCTCTCATTTTTGGCACTGTGGTAGACCAAAGTTACTGTTTTGCCAGTTTTGTGGAAGATATAAACTATTTTTTCCCCTAGTTTAGCACTACCAGTTGGCGCTTGAATCACCCCTTCTGTGGTGCTGCCCTCCGAGATGTAAAATGTCTCAGAATTTTCAGTCACCCTTTTTCCCTCCCTCATTTTCTCCATCCCTTCCTGCAGAGTCTGACTGGTCCTGGCGGCCTGCCCATGTCCCCACGGAGGTCCCTGTACCGGACCCTGTCGGACGAGAGCCTGTGCAGCAGCTACAGGAAAAACCTGTCCCTGGTCAGCTCCCGGAGCTCTCTCCTGGACCAAGCCCTGCCCAACGATATCCTGTTCAGCACCGCCACTGAGCCCTACCACAGCACCCTGCCACCTCGCATGAACCTCGGCCAGAGCCATGGGGCACCGCTAAACAAGAGTGAGTGTCTGCCCGTTTAGGGTAGGGGTGGCGTAGTCTCTCTCGCTAGCTAGGTCTTGTCAGTTGTAAAAACAGAATTTAGTAGAACAGATAGATAATATATATATATATATATATATACTTCAATCTATATCTATGGTTGAGAGGTAATAGGGATGGCCAACCTTTCTCCTGGAGAGCTACAGGATGTGTACATTTTCTTCCAGCCCTGCTCTAACTCACCATATTCAGCTAATACCGTTTTTTCCAAGGCCCCTTTTACCTTAATTGAAATTTGTCAAAACTGTATAATCAGTGTAAAAGTACCAAAAAGTCTGCCCAACATTTTATTATATATTAGGGAAACCTTAGAGTACATTTCATTGATTCAGACATTCAATTAGGAATGGAACACATGTTACGAAATCATTAATGTATCTGCCAAAGATTGGTCCCGTGTGGCTCAGTTGGTAGAGCATGGTGTTTGCAACGCCAGGGTTGTGGGTTCGATTCCCACGGGGGACGGAGAAAAAAATGTATGAAATGTATGCATTCACTACTGTAAATCGCTCTGGATAAGAGCGTCTGCTAGATGACTAAAATGTAAATGTAAAATGAAGGCAAATGGACAAACGCATTAAATGGACAGTGGACAGCTGCATTCACCTACTCTTGAAAAGCACTTAAAGGCCTACTCTGTGATATTTACAGCCACTTTTATATTTCTCCAGACTCATTCCTCAGCTTTATAGTAAACAAAGTGGCGGGGCAGCCATTTTGATTTTAAAATTAAGGCCATAGAAATAAAAAATATCTAACTGCGAGCTCATTGTGGTCAATTAAATGCAAACGCCCTTGCCAGTCTGAAGCTGAACTTTACGAGACCTATTGTAAAAGATACAGCATATGCTACTTTCAATTTCCCATCTGTCTTATGCAAACCTATTTTAAAAAGCTTACTCTGTTTATAAGAAACACAGCAAGATATTGGATATTTTCCACTGGGAAAAACATCCCAGTATGTGCTCATTGAGTATGCAAGATATTAACCCTTTCACTGTCGGTCCTCCTTGCGTTCTTTGTTGAAACATTCTAACCACTTGTTGTATTTCGCAATGACACACAGGGGCTGATTTACCCCCCCCCCCCCCCACCTTGGAGGGTGGAGGTTGTGTGTGGATATTTGATTGCTGTGTCTTATTCAGATCACCTTAACTCTAGGGGGGGGCTGCTGTATGGGATCAGAAACCATAATTAAGCATCATGAATTTCCAGCTGTGTGCGAGATTAAGGTGCGTATGTGTGTTTTTATGCACACATTTGTATGCCTCGGTTTGTGTGAGTTTGCCAAAGCTGACCCCTGTGGATGTCCCCTAGAGGCAGGTTATTTGTCTCTGGCGGGGGGAAGCGCTCCCCCTTCGTCTCCGTCCTCTAATCAGCTTTCAACAGCAGACTGTGACATTGGGTTTTTAAAAAAGTAACCGTGTTCTTGGCAGTTTTCCAAGCAGGAGGGCAATTTGAGTATGTAATTGTTTTGCATTTTTTTACATTTGGGGTGGGGGTTTGTCTCGCGCAGTCAATTTGGTGCAAATTGAACAGGCTGAATTGTATTTGCTTCAAGGGGAATTCCAGATGTCTCTAAAAATGTCTGTTAAGGTGATACAAGTCGTATGAGATGTTTGTCTTACGCTTTGGTGGAAAGTGCCCGTCTTTCATTCGTTAAGAGTAACATCTTATTTAAAAATGTGTGTTTTTACTGACTTTGAAACCTAAAACCCTGAAATGACTTTGAAAATCTGCAAGCAGTTTGGGCTTAACATAGGAGCAGGTGTTCCAAGTGGAGAATGGATGAGCACTGATGTCTAAATATCGGTAGACAGAAGGGAGAGGGGGAGGGGGAAGGAGGGGGAGGGGGAAGGAGGAGAGGGGGAGTGGGAAGGAGGGAGAGGGGGAGTGGGAAGGAGGGAGAGGGGGAGGGGGAGGAGGGAGAGGGAACCAAATTGGTGAGCTTGTCAGTCACTTATCTAAACCGAAATGTCTCATCTCTACAGATGAGCTGTGGTTCTCTGACAGCTCCCTGGCCGACCGCTGCAAAATGGCTGATGGCAGTCTGATGCCCCTCCCGGAAGCAGTCTCTGGCCTGGACTGGTCCCATCTTGTTGATGCCGCAAGGGCTTTTGAAGGTAAGGACAACGTCTAGATTCATCATACTCCCGCATGGCATTAAACAAAACTGCGTGCTTATTCACTGTTTGACCTGTTGATGCTCCCAAAAGCTTACCCAGCTAACAATTTACATTGCCTAGAACAGTATGGAATGTTTTTGTCAGGTACCCATTTGGTTGTGATGTGAGAACATCAGAAGGGGAATCTTCACATTTGTTGGGACATGATACGTTTGAACAATGTCAAAAGGAAAATATCCCTTTGGACAGACTTTCTTAAAGCACTTAAAAGCTGGACCAACAAAGGTTATGGGAATGTTATCTCCTAACCTACCAGAAACGTTATCTCCTAACCTACCAGAAATGTTCTGGGAATGCAGAAATGTTAGCTAGGTGTAAGTGGTACCTGATTAACATTTGCTGCTACCAAGGTTCCTGTCAGGTGTCATACTGTCAAAGGCTGTCAAATCTTTTGTCCCCAGTTCTCATCAGGCTTTCAGCGCTTGAACTGTTACCCTTTTGTTCACTCAGTATTTGTATTTATTATGGATCCCCATTAGCTGCTGCCAACAATTCCTGGTCTTTATTCAGTGTGTAAATCGTACTTTGTGTTTTTTTTCCACTCTGGTCAATTTAGGTATCTAATTTGGCGTGTAATTCAAAGTGCGAAAATATCATTATAAAAGTTGTTTTTCTTTTAATGTTCAGATGTGATTTCATTGTCCGTCATCCAATTAAAGTCTGCCAAATTCATTTGCTGAAGCGTCTTGACATGAATTACAATTGACCCTCAATATCATCTTGACCCAGTCAAAATCTTCAGTCTCTCCCATTGTCTGTGTCTACCTTGAACTCAGTCTGTCTACCTCGAGGTGCTAATTAGCAGGAAGTGGAAGGAGAGAGAGCGTATTTGGGGACTTGAGAAACGAAGCATCATGACAATGGCGCGCACAGCAAGGAACCATTTTGCCAATTCGCGCCGTAATTGTACCTCTTGCTTGCACACTTTCTCTGGCAATTATAGCTTCGCTACCTCGTCCAACTGTGTTTCTGGTAATCTGGAATTACAGGGTGATGTACTCACAATGTTTTTTTTTCTTCTCCTGCAAATGGCTTCTGCTTCCTTCATGACCAACAGATGTTTATAGACTGGATAGGTTGGAAACGGTGACCACATTTCTTTTCTCCCTGAGCAACGAGGGGTGGGGCCGGGGACTCCATTGATTAGCATCGGGCTGCACAGCAGCCTTCGATTTGTATGGAAGTCAACAACGGAGAAAAGAGGGGGAACTAATTTTCTTGGAGAGTCGTGGGTGTGCTGACCCTGGCATTATTATGCCGTGTCGTTTAATTGACTTGTTTTTGTTTCATGTCGCTCGCTGTGTGCTCTCAAGGCAGTGTTGCTAAGCACGCAGAAACTCTAGCATGCTAGCGGGGGGAAAAGGGCGGGGTGAACATTAGTAGCAACACGCGAGCATTATTTATGTTACCGTAGACCCACGCATACTACAACAGGATAAATGGTTCACGTTCACAGTCAAGAGGGCAGCAGAACAGACACAACACAGACATTCCTCTCTCCTGGCGTGTCTCATTCTTCAGTTGTGATTCATATTTATCAATGATAACTTAACCTCAGGATTTATCTTAGACCGTTTGTCTTCCATGTTGAACATTACGGAAAGAATGTCATGGGATATTTTAGTTGTTTCCAACTCACTATAGGCTAGTCTTTTTACTAAAGGAATACCTGGCTCTGTTATAGATCTCCCTCTTTTGTTTTCCACTATGATAATCACTTCATCTGTGATTTACCAAAGTCAATTTTAAGCCAGTGTTGAGACTGTCAATTAGAACGGAGTGATTGTTAAAAGGAAGAAAGAGGGATGTGTAATTATGGGTGAAGTTTTCAAAGCTTCAGTCTCTCGCTTGGCTCTCAGAAGCAACTTCAGTGAGACACTTATCTTTAGTGAGAACCACTTTCATCTCTCTTCCCTCTCGCTCTTACCCCTCTCTCGCAATTCCCTTTTTTCTCTCTCCCCTCTTCTCACTCCTTTAGCGAGAACAATCTTAGTGAGAACAGCTCCCATCCCTTTCCCCTTCTCCCTCCTTTCTGTCCTCAAATACCACATTCCAAATCCACGTCACCTCTCAACACCATCTAAATATTAAGACAGACGCAGGTGGGGGATGGTTGGTGCTGCCCTTTCGCAAGAAACTTAACCTCACTTTCCTCAGTAAGAACCCCCGGCTTTCTAAATCGATATGTGATGCCCACTCGGACATCTGCTAGGCTATTCTGACATCTCACAAGCTTAGTCTGTTTTTTCTTGTCTTCTTCCCTATCCAGAATTATCCTATGCTCTCTATCTGGAAGGTAACAATAGTGTGCTGTGCCGTGTTGGTTATTAAGGGTTCTGGCTTCTATTGTTTCTCCACTCGGCAACCCATCTGACTGCACTTTATTGTTCTAGCCCAGTGCTAACGCACTTGATTCAACTTAACCACGGGCTGTTTGAGTTGTTGACTAGTTGAATCGAGTGTCTTAGTGTTGGGCTAGAACAAAAATGTGCAGTCATGTGGGTCTTTACAGCTGGATTTGAGAATCACTGGCTTACAATGCCTTTGGAAAATATTAAGACCCCTTAAGACTTTTTCCAAACTTTGTTAGGTTACAGCCTTATTCTAAAATTGATGAAATAGTTTTTTCCCCTCATCAATCTACACACAATACCCCATAATGAGAAAGCAAAAGCAGGTTTAGACATTTTTGCAAATTTATAAAAATAAAATTACATTTACATAAGTATTCAGACCCTTTACTCAGTATATTGTCAAAGCACCTTTGGCAGCAATTACAGCCTTGAGTCTTCTTCGATAAAATGCTACAATCTTGTCACACTTGTATTTGGGGAGCTTCTACCATTCGTCTCTGCAGATCCTCTCAAGCTCTGTCAGGTTGGATAGGGAGCGTTGCTGCACAGCTTTTTCAGGTCTCTCCAGAGATGTTCGATCGGGTTCAAGTCTGGGCTCTGGCTGGGCCAGTCAAGGACATGCAGAGACTTGTCCTGAAACCGCTCCGGTGTTGTCTTGGCTGTGTGCTTAGGGTTGTTGTCCTGTTGAAAGGTGAACCTTTGCCCCAGTCTGAGGTCCTGAGTGCTCTGGAGCAGGTTTTCATCAAGGCTCTCTCTGTACTTTGCTCCGTTCATCTTTCCCCGCGATCCTGACTAGTCTCCCAGTCCCTGATGCTGAAAAACACCCCCACAGCATGATGTTGTCACATCATGCTTTACCGTAGGGATGGTGCCAGGTTTCCTCCAGATGTGATGCTTGGCATTCAGGCCATAGAGTTCAATCTTGGTTTTATCAGACCAGAGAATCTTGTTTCTCATGGTCTAAGAGTCCTTTAGGTGCCTTTTGGGGAAACTCCAAGTGGGGTATCATGTGCCTTTTACTGAGGAGTGGCTTCCATCTGGCTACTCTACTGTAAAGGCCTGATTGGTGGAGTACTGCAGAGATAGTCCTTCTGGAAGGTTCTCCCATCTCCACAGAAGAGCTTTGTCAGAGTGACCTGTCGGGTTCTTGGTCACCTCCCTGACCCAGGCCCTTTTCCCCCGATTGCTCAGTTTGACTGGGCGGCCAGCTCTAAGGATAGTCTTGGTGGTTCCAAACTTCTTCCATTTTAAGAATGATGGAGGCCACTGTGTTCTTGGGGACCTTCAATGCTGCAGAAATGTTTTTGTATCCTTCCCAGATCTGTGCCTCGACACAATCCTGTCTTAGAGCTCTACGGATAATTATTTCGACCTCATCGCTAGGTTTTTTTCTCTGCCATGACATGCACTGTCAACTGTGAGACCTTATATAGACAGGTGTGTGCCTTTCCAAATCTTGCCCAATCAATGGAATTTACCACAGGTAGATTCCAATCAAGTTGTAGAAACATCTCAAGGATGATCAATGGAAACAGGATGCAACTGAGCTCAATTTTGAGTCTCATGGCAAAGAATCGAAATACTTTATGCAAATAAGGTGTTTCTGTTTTTTATTTTCAATACATTTGTAAAAAATGTCTAAAAACCTGTTTTCACTCCATCATTGTGTGTGTAGATTGCTGAGTTTTTGTAAAAAAAAAAAAAATCAATTTTAAAAGGCTGTAACGTAACAAAATGTGGAACAAGTCAAGGTGTCTGAATACAGTCTGAAGGCACTGTATATTATACTGTGAGTGGGGCCTTAATTGTGTGAAATCCAGTTTGCTCTCATATTTAACCCTGCTCGTGCAACCCTCTTCACCCACCGAGAGAGTGGATCCAGTTGTTATATACAGCGCCGTGAAAAAGTATTTGCCCCCTTACTGATTTTCTCTATTTTTGCATATTGTTGATACTGAATGTTATCAGATCTTGAACCTTTATCTAATATTAGGTTTTGTTGAAGATCTGACGACGTTCAGTATAAAAAAATATGCAAAAGTAGCGAAAATTAGAAAAGGGGCAAATACTTTTGCACAGCACTGTAGCTCCATTCTTGTTGCTTTTAGAATAGACTCTGGCAAATGTTTAGGGATGGGAGCTAACCATAGCACCTCCACAGGATCCGTTCTACTCTACATCACTCCCTATTAATCATGCTCTCTGCCTACATGGTTGCAAGATTGGACTGTTTAAAAGGGCTGCACCAGAATGTGCCTTTCCTTAGAACATTGCTTTTGGAGCATTTAAGCGCTACTGTAGGTTATTTGCACTGAAAGTGGACTGTACACAGTGTGGGTAGCTGAACTGTATCTGAGGGATGTGCTGTCTCCTGTTTTCAGGTCTGGAGCTCGACAACGATGCCAGTCGTCTGTGTGATAAAGACTGTCCGAAAGACTCACTAGGTGACATGACATTTTGCTCATCAAGGCTCTCTACTCTTCACTGGAATTCCTTGACTTTTACTACCACTAGTTAGTTACTGGCATTAGAGCTTCTTTCACCTTTACTGCCATTGGTGCTTTTGCTATTACTGCTATGGGACCTCCACCCCTACTACAATTTTATTTAGTGTTGAAACCAATTCAAATTAGGGTTTCTATTAGCATTTCTGCCAATGCTACCACAGCTACTACTACAACAGCTAATGCTTCTGTAACACCACAGCAGCTACTACTACCACTGTACCTCTACCACCACCTTCTAGCTGCCTAGTGCCTCTGCCTAGTGTTACCTTAACCACTTCTTCTATTGTGATGTTTTCTCCTGCTAACTTTTGTTCCAGCCTAGCACTAACACGCCTGATTAAACGGCTCTCCTCTTCTAATCTGGCATTTCCCAGCAGTTAAGAACATTATTGAAGTCAAAGATGTGTGTCATGGTATTTAAAGATGCACTATGCAGAAATCGCTCTGCCATATCCTGGTTACTAATAGTTTGACTCATTTCAGTTTGTTACAAAACAAGCAAGTGTAGTGTAGGGAATCATTGTACCATCTAAACCTCTGTGAAATGTATATTCC
Source organism: Salmo trutta (assembly GCF_901001165.1). Taxonomy (NCBI): domain Eukaryota; kingdom Metazoa; phylum Chordata; class Actinopteri; order Salmoniformes; family Salmonidae; genus Salmo; species Salmo trutta. The sequence goes on from NC_042994.1 coordinate 21,185,977, forward strand.
ATAACCAAAAACATTGTACACTGACCAAAAATGTAAAGTATTGGTCCCATGTTTCATGAGCTGAAGTAAAAGATCCCAGAAGTGTTCCATACGCACAAAAACTTTATTTCTCAAAAATGTTGTGCAAAAATGTGTTTACATCCCTGTTAGTGAGCATTTCTCATTTGCCAAGATAATCCATCCACCTGATAGATGTGGCCTATCAAGAAGCTGATCATTTGTAAGTCGCTCTGGATAAGAGCGTCTGCTAAATGACTTAAATGTAAATGTAAATGTGATAAAACAGCATGATCATTACACAGGTGCACTTTGTGATGGGGTCAATAAAATGCCACTCTAAAATGACACAACACAATGCCACATGTCTCAAGTTTTGAGGGACCGTGCAATTGGCATGCTGACTTCAGGAATGTATACCAGAGCTGTTGCCAGAGAATACAATGTTAATTTCTGTACCGTAAGCTGTCGTCTTAGAGAATTTGGCAGTACGTCCAACCAACCTCACAACCGCAGACCATTTGTATGGCGTTGTGTGGGCGAGCGGTTTGCTGATATCAACGTTGTGAACAGAGTGCCCCATGGTGGCGTTGGGGTTATGGTATGGGCAGGCATAAGCTACGGACAACCAACACAATAGCATTTTATCAATGCCCATTTGAATGCACTGAGATACCGTTACGAGATCCTGAGGCCCATTGTCGTGCCATTCATCCGCCGCCACCACCTCATGTTTCAGCATGATAGTGCTCGGATCTATGTCTGTACACAATTCCTGGAAGCTGAATATATCCCAGTTCTTTCATAGCTTGCATACTCACCAGACATGTATGTGATGCTCTGGATCGACGTGTACGACCGCGTGTTCCAGTTCCCGCCAATATCCAGCAACTTCGAACGGCCATTGAAGAGGAGTGGGACAACATTCCACATGCCACAATCAACAGCTTGACCAACTCTATGCGAAGGAGATGTGTCGCACTGCATGAGGCAAATGGTGGTCACACCAGATACTGACTGGGTTTCTGATCCACACCCCTGCCCATTTTGTGTCTGTGAAATCTATAGATTTGGACCTAATAATACTTTAAAAAAAATTTGATTTCCTTATATGAAATGTAACTCAGTAAAATATTTGAAATTGTTGAATGTTGCGTTTATATTTTTGTTGACTGTATTTTCAGCCATTTCAAGCTGGTGTACAAAAACTAAGTAAAAGTCGCAAAAATGAAACGTGAGAATGGGATGCATAGAAATAGAGCACATAGAACAGATCTTCCCCCAAAAAGTTACATATTGCAGATTTAATAGTATTGTGTGTGTGTTTCTTTAGCAGCGGACCAGGATTCACTCTGCTCCATGTTGGATGTGAAGCAGGCCCAACAGGCCATGGAGCTGTCCCGTGAGCTGAGTCGGAGGGTGGCTGCGTCGGATGCCGCCGCTCTGGAGGCAGGGTAGGTGTACTGCGTATTTGGGTGGGGCAGGCAGGTAAAGCAGCTTGACTTAGTAGAGAAGGGGATTTAGTTATTGAAGGTCTTACATGTACGTATGTTTAACACTACTTACTGACTGAATGCACTGACAATAGCATGAATGCTAAAATATTGTTCATCCTCTAAAGGAATAACTTTTATGATCAAAAGATTCCGATTAAAGGCCCAGTGTAGTTAAACATGTGATTTTTCCGTGTGTGTGTGTGTGTGTGTGTGTGTGTTAAAAAAAATCACATTGTGGTTGGAGTAATATTGTGAAATTATGATAATGCCTTTCTAGTGTAAGAGCTTTTTGAAAGACTGCCTAAAATTTCAGCCTGTTTTGGTGGGATGGAGTTTTGGCCTGCCTGGTGTCAACACAAATTAGTTAATAGACCAATAAGAAAGAGTTCCAAACCTCTCTGCCAATAACAGCTAGTTTTCAGTTTTCTCCTGCCCACTCAGACCTCTCCCAGACAGTCCTAGCAGTCCTTCCTTGAAAAATTGCTCTTTGCTAAGAAGCTATTTTTGTTTATTTTTGACCATTTTAATTGAAAACAATCACAGTAAGGTGCTTAATTGTTAACCAGAAAATGTTATTTTGAGATAAAAATGTCTGCATAGGACCTTTTTTAAAATGAACTAATAACTATAAACATTTTCATAAATGACCTTCACTTCACATAAATGACCTTGAGTGTGGACCTACAACACTATTCACTTAAATATGTTTTAAGTCAGTGACCTGGTCACACCTGAAGTTAGCTAGTAAACAATGCCGTTTTTTGTCAGTAGTTATACTCCACTTCAAAGAGTGGTCCAATTGATGCTGTATAAAAGCATATACCATTAAAGACAGACATAACGAAGAGGTCAATTTCTATAGACTGCTCAATAGACTCGCAAAACTTAAAGAAGCCTGTCTCTCTCTATCTCTGTATAGGGATGGCTCTCCTGCTCTGCTCACTGGCAAAGTCATCCAACTGGAAGAGATCCTCAGACAGCTTCAGTTCGACCTACGAAAGGTATAGTCAACTCCCCGAAGCACATCGGTAATGTGTCCAGTAATGTGTCCACTTAGCATGTATAACAATAATAACATGTCATTTAGCAGATTACTTTTATCCAAAGGGATGTGCAGCTAACACATGAATCAGTATACTACTCTGATATACTAAAATGGTGTGTACAATTTAGCTGTTGTTTTAAAATGTACCTCTTCTCTGTTGGTGTATGTTGTAAATCATACAACCCCAGCAAAACCAGTTGTCATGGTCAGGTGTAATACTGATTTGTAAAAGGACGTTTTGTCAGTCTTTTCAGCAACCAGAAACATATGTCTTTATCTGACCAGATAAACAGCAGGAATATGATTGCTTTCCCATGTGGTGACGTCGTCATATAATATACATCTTTACCTGGCTATAACAGAGACCAGTTACTTGTAATCTGGTTATATTTTGTATTCTCATTCAGAAAACCAGTGTACAACCAAACAAGTATGTCATAATGAAGCCAAATGTTGTCTACTGTGCCAAATGGTGATCATATGTATAGCCAATGTCATCATGCCAGGTTGTGTAATAACCGAAGTGTGTGTGTGTGTGTGTTCCCTCTCCACAGGAGCAAGAGGACAAGGCCATGTTGCAGGAGCAGGTCCAGCACTTGCGTCAGGACAACATGCGTCTGCACGAGGAGAGCCAAACGGCAGCTGCCCAGCTCAGGAGGTTCAGCGAATGGTTCCTAAACTCGGTTGGCAACAAGAAGCCCTGAGCAACAAAAAAAACACTGACACACACTGCAGTATGGCCGTTAACTCCACATTACCTGAGCCAGTGGCATGTCAAGAGGGACGATGTCTACAGTGATTCAAAGTGAATAGCCATCGCGTGAGTGCGAGAAGTTGCGAGTTAGCATGCTACTGCTAGTAGCATTGTTTTGAAATCAAAACAACAACATGAATCAGTGTAAATATACCAAGGGGCTGGGGGAGGGTAAAAGGATACATTTATAGAAGGTTAAAATAAAGGGGAGGAAGGGAAGAATGCTGCAGATCTCATGTTTTTGGCTATTTGCGTATAGGAAGGAACATGTGAATAAAAAAAAAAAAATGAATGTAACTTATGTGAAATCTATATTATTTTGCCGAATAAGGCAAGTGTAAACTTAGCGGTTCCCTCAGTAAACAACAATGAAAAGAAGTTCACCCAAATAAAATTACTCAACTTTACCTTGACTTTTAATGAATTATATAACAACCAGGATATAACAACCAGGAAATAACTAAGGTGTTACAAGGTTCTTGTATAAGTTTTGTAAATACTCCACTTTTGAACAAAAAAAATGAAATTGTCCTAGCAATAAATATGGTGATAGTCACAAAACTGTTATTAATGGTTAGCACTGATTGTGGTGTTGTCGAAATTGCGGTTGTGTTGGATTACTTGGAAGTGTTTATTTTGCAGTTACAAAAACGTGCCTGACTTTAACCAGTGGTGTATGGATAATGTAGTCTTTTCTGTTGTTGTAGTCCCCCATCCTTTTCCAACCCCTTGCCTTGTCCACCACTCTCACTAATGATGTCTACCATGATGTTATTACCTTTTTCTTTTTGCCACAGAGAAAAGTATTCTTATGCAGTTGATCATGAACACTTGCAGGTACATAAGGTACCACCAAGTGTACGAATTATGTATTTTCAATGCCAAAGTGTGTTTGATGGTCTTTGTACAGTACTTCAGAGAAAGTGTCTTGTATTTAACACTCTTATTTAAATTTACCCTCCAAATTGTTTATTTTAATATTGAGTATTTTGTTCCTTTCTGCACTAAAAAAGATTAATGGCTCCTTATTGGCAATGTCTGTATAGTTGGCAAGAGATGAGATATAAATACTATATACATATAAAGGGTTATTTCTGGGAAGTCCAACGTTTGGATGCTGCTAGAATACAGCCTGTTGTTTTGTATGCCTTTCTTTCTTTGTAAGATGTTTTGTTAAAAATGGGACAAAAGGTTGGCTTTTTTAATAAATGTAGGATGTTGGAAAAACAAAATGGACTCAGTGACATTTAATTCTAGCGACAATGTTTGTGAGTATTAAGGTATTTTTTTGTAAAGTTCCGTGCTGTTTTGCAGACAAATGGTGTCTTAAAAAGACAGCCTATAGTATGTCCCTGATGAACTGGTTAGTTGACAGTCTTGATAAAAATCGACTATAATCAGTGCTACACGCTGTTTGATAAGTGGCATGCAGTCGTTTAGAGTATTGAATTATGGGTAACACTTGTACAGGGATCACATCTTAGGCACAATTGGGAATCTGCATAGTGCCTTCCTTTTTTATAGGTCAGGCCATTATTCAAAACAGCTCCTTTCTAAAGGATCTAGCAAAAGTGATGCCTGACTGGCTGGCTGGAAACGGGTCTTGTTAGACCCAGATGGGCCGGCAGTGTCCACAAGCATCACCTAGATGAACCTTTTGAATTACTCATGGCTTGGAAGAAATATCATTATAATACTTTTGAAATAGAATTTTTAGATCTGGATCCTGGAGCCATGTTAAACTAATAAAAAATATATATTGGTACAATGATGGTACTGTAAAGTATTTGGCTCCGAGGTCTCTGAGGAGTAGGGCTACCAGCTCTTATGGCAAGGTGGCACAAGTGAAATTTTGCTCTGAGTGCAAATAGCTGTCAACCTTGCGTCTTGTACTGGAGAATTCACACAATATTAATCGGACTATAATTGTTTTTATTCCTTTTCGGTTAGACTTCACATATTGGAAAGTTTTGTGTGTTGAGAAATCCGAGCATAGTATTTTCCTAAAACCCCACACAACCAAACTAGTCTATTATGAAAACCTTGAATACATTCTGAAAACAAGGCCTAGATTTGGTTGACACCAGTTTACCTCTTAAGGATCTCTACAGATCGGTGTCCCACCCTCGGGACGGTTGAGCTAATGTGCGTTAGTGCGATTAGCATGAGGTTGTAAGTAACAAGAACATTTCCCAGGACATAGACATATCGGATATTGGCAGAGAGCTTAAATTATCAATCTAACAGCACTGTCCAATTTACAGTAGCTATTACAGTGAAAGAATACCATGCTATTGTTTGAAAAATTATTAATAAACCAATTAGGCACATTCGGGCAGTCTTGATACAACATTTTGAACAGTTCTTTGGACCAGTCTAAAACTTTGCACATACACTGCTGCCATCTAGTGGCCAAAATCTAAATTGTGCCTGGGCTGGAATAATACATTATGGCCTTTCTCTTGCATTTTAAAGATGGGATGGTACAAAAAATATATATATATTTTGTATGATCTTTTACCAGATCTATGTTATATTCTCCTACAATAATTTCACATTTCCACAAACTTCAAAGTGTTTCCTCTCAAATGGTATCAAGCATTTGCATATCCTTGCTTCAGGTCCTGAGTAGTTAGATTTGGGTATGTCATTTTAGGCGATTATATAGGTCCTGGATGGCAGGTAGCTTGGCCCCAGTGATGTACTTGGCCATTCGCACAACCCTCTGTAGCGCCTTACAGTCAGATGCCAAGCAGTTGCCATACCAGGTGGTGATGCATCCGGTCAGGATGCTCTCGATGGTGCAGCTGTAGAACCTTTTGAGGATCTGGGGACCAATGCCAAATCTTTTCAGTCTCCTGAGGGGGAAAAGGTTTTGGCATGCCCTCTTCACGACTGTTTTGGTATGTTTGGACCATGATAGTTCATTGGTGATGCGGACACCAAGGGACTTGAAACTCTCAACCCACACAACTACAGCCCCGTCGACGTTAATGGGGGCCTGTTCAGCCCGCCTTTTCCTGTAGTCCACGATCAGCTCCTTTGTCTTGCTCACATTGAGGGGGAGGTTGTTGTCCTGGCACCAGACTGCCAGTTCTCTGACCTCCTCGTTGTCGGTCATGGTTGTGTCGTCAGCAAACTTAATGATGGTGTTGGAGTCGTGTTTGGCCACGCAGTCGTGGGTGAACAGGGAATACAGGAGGGGACTAAGTACACACCCCTGTATGGCACTAGTGTTAAGGATCAGCGTGGCAGATGTGTTGTTGCCTACTCTTACCACCTGGGGTGGCCCGTCAGGAAGTCCAGGATCCAGTTGCAGAGGGAGGCGTTTAGTCCCAGAGTCCTTAGCTTAGTGATGAGCTTCGTGGGCACTATGGTGTTGAACGCTGAGCTGTAAACAATGAACAGCATTCTCACATAGGTGTTCCTTTGGTCCAGGTGAGAAAGGGCAGTGTCATCTGTGGATCTGTTGGGGCGGTATGCAAATTGGAGTGGGTCTATGGTGTCCGGGAGAATGCTGTTGATGTGAGCCATAACCAGCCTTTCAAAGCACTTCATGGCTACCAACGTGAGTGTCACGGGGCGGTAATCATTTAGGCAGGTTACCTTCGCTTCCTTGGGCACAGGGACTATGGTGGTCTGCTTGAAACATGTAGGTATAACAGACTCGGTCAGGGAGAGGTTGAAAATGTCAGTGAAGACACTTGACAGTTGGTTTGCGCATGCTTTGAGTACACGTTCTGGTAATCCGTCTGGCGAGGCGGCTTTGTGATTGTTGCTCTGTTTGAAAGTTTTGTTCACGTTGGCTGCCGAGAGCGGCATCACACAGTCATCCAGAACGGCTGGTGCTCTCGTGCATGCTTCAGTGTTGCTTGCCTTGAAGCGAGCATAAAAGGCATTTAGCTCATCTGGTAGGCTCGCGTCACTGGGCAGCTCGTGTCTGGGTTTCCCTTTGTAGTCCGTAATAGTTTTCAAGCCCTGCCACATCTGACGAGCATCAGAGCCGGTGTAGTAGGATTCAATCTTAATCCTGTATTGACGCTTTGTTGTTTGATGGTTCGTCTGAGGGCATAGCGGGATTCCTTATAAGCGTCCGGATTAGTGTCCGCTCTAGCCTTAGCTTGATGCGGATGTTGCCTGTAATCCATGGCTTCTGGTTGGGATGTACGTACAGTCACTGTGGGGACGACGTCCTCGATGCACTTATTGATGAAGCCGATGACTGAGGTATTCCTCAATGCCATTGGATGAATCCCGGGAACATATTCCAGTCTGTACTAGCAAAACAGTCCTGTAGCGTAGCATCCGTGTCATCTGACCACTTCCGTATTGAGCCAGTCACTGGTACTTCCTAATTTAGTTGTTGCTTGTAAGCAGGAATGAGGAGGATAGAATTATGGTCAGATTTGCCAAATGGAGGGCGGAAGAGAGCTTTGTATGCATCTCTGTGTGTGGAGTAAAGGTGGTCTAGGATTTTTTTCCCCCTGGTTGCACATGTGACATGCTGGTAAAAATTTGGTAAAACTGATTTAAGTTTGCCTGCATTAAAGTCCCCGGCCAGTGGGATTCGGCCGGGGATCCCGTTTATCCTCGTCATGCCGTACGGGTTGATGAATGCTCCATCAGTCTTCCAAGTCTTTGTTGACGAGATTTTCAGGGACCTGCACGGGCAGGCTGTAGTGGTGTATATTGATGACATTCTGATATACTCCGCTACACGTGCCGAGCATGTGTCCCTGGTACGCAGAGTGCTTGGTCGACTGTTGGAGCATGACCTGTGCGTCAAGGCTGAGAAATGCCTGTTCTTCCAATAGTCCGTCTCCTTCCTAGGGTACCACATTTCCACCTCAGGGGTGGAGATGGAGAGTGACCGCATTACAGCCGTGCGTAATTGGCCGACTCCCACCACGGTAAAGGAGGTGCAGCGGTTTCTAGGGTTTGCCAATTACTACCGGAGGTTTATCCTGGGTTTTGGTCAGGTAGCGGCTCCCATTACCTCACTGCTGAAGGGGGGACCAGTACGTTTGCAGTGGTTGGCTGAGGTGGACAGGGCTTTTGGTCACCTGAGGGCTCTGTTTACCTCGGCTCCCGTGCTGGCCCATCCGGATCCTTCTTTGGCATTCATAATGGAGGTGGATGCGTCCGAGGCTGGGATAGGAGCCGTGTTCTCTCAGCGCTCGGGTACGCCACCGAAGCTCCGCCCCTGTGCCTTCTTCTCGAGGAAGCTCAGCCCGGCGGAGTGAAACTATGACGTGGGGGACCGGGAGCTGTTGGCTGTCGTCAAGGCCTTGAAGGCGTGGAGGCATTGGCTTGAGGGGGCTAAACACCCTTTTCTCATCTGGACTGACCACCGCAATCTGGAGTACATCCGGGCAGCGAGGAGACTGAACCCTCGCCAGGCAAGGTGGGCCATGTTTTTCCCCCGTTTTGTTTTCACCCTTTCTTACAGACCAGGTTCCCAGAACGTGAAGGCAGACGCACTGTCCCGGCTGTATGACACAGAGGAGCGGCCCATGGATCCCACCCCCATACTCCCGGCCTCCTGCCTGGTGGTGCCGGTAGTGTGGGAGCTGGACGCGCACATTGAGCAGGCGCTACGTGCAGAGCCCGCTCCCCTCCACGGTCCCGTTGGGCGTCTGTACGTTCCGTCTGCTGTCCGTGACCGGCTGATCTATTGGGCCCACACGTCACCCTCCTCTGGTCATCCAGGCATCAGTCGGACGGTGCGCTGTCTGAGTGGGAAGTACTGGTGGCCCACCTTGGCTAAGGATGTGAGGGTTTATGTTTTCTCCTGCTCGGTGTGTGCCCAGTGTAAGGCTCCTAGGCACCTGCCTAGAGGTAAGCTACACCCCTTACCCGTTCCACAACGGCCTTGGTTGCACCTGTCGGTGGAATTCCTTACTGATCTTCCTCCCTCACAGGGTAACACCACGATCCTGGTCGTTGTGGACCGTTTTTCTAAGTCCTGCCATCTTCTCCCTCTGCCCGGTCTCCCTACGGCCCTACAGACTGCGGAGGCCTTGTTTACACACGTCTTCCGGCACTACGGGGTGCCTGAGGACATAGTGTCTGATCGGGGTCCCCAGTTCACTTCGAGGGTCTGGAGGGCGTTCATGAATCACCAATCCACCTTTCATTTTCCATTTGTTTTTTCTTGTTTTCCTGCACACCTGGTTTTCATCTCCTACTGATTACTATGTGTATTTAGTCCTCTGTTCCCTCCATGTCTGTGTGGGGTATTGTTTATTGTCTGGTTGGCACGCTTCCGGCTGGTTTGCGCCTGGTTTTGTTTTATACCCGTGCTTTGTGGCAGCCGGTACTTTGTACTTTGTTTGTGGTACTTTGTGCTGCCTCACTTGTTCTTTGGGCATTTGTTTTTGTGACGCGATTGCGTTCTGTTCATATGATTGCCTAAGTAAAGTGCTTTGTCCACTCATCTCTGCTCTCCTGCGCCTGACTTCCATGCACCAGCTACACCCACCATTGACACTCTATATTGTCCGTTTCTTCATTCAGCCACGTCTCGGTGAAACATAAGATGTTACAGTTTTTAATGTCCCGTTGGTAGGATACTCTTAATAGTAGGTCATCAGTTTTATTTTCAAACGATTTCATGTTAGCAAGGAGAATGGGAGTTTGCTCGCTCGCCTCTGGATTCTCAGAAGGATCCCTGATCTGTGTCCTCTTTTCCGGCGTCTTTTCTTCACGCAAAAGGCGTGGATCTGGGCCTGTTCCTGTGAAAGCAGGATATCCTTCTCGTCAGATTCATTAAAGGAAAACGTTTATTCCAGTCCGCGGTGAGTAATCGCTTTTCTGATGTCCAGAAGTTATTTTCGATCATAAGAGACAGTAGTAGCAACATTATGCACACAATAAGTAAAAACATAAGTTACACAAAACACAAAAAAAATACAAAATTGCACAATTGGTTGGGAGAATGTAAAATGTCAGCCATGTTCTTTGGTGCCATCTTCTCTGTCATATGGTTTGACCACAGATGTAAAAAGTGGAGGAACCGAGAGAGACACACACACACACTCACACATGCAATTGGGAGCAGACACACACGCATGCACGTCATTGAAGTCCAGGAGGAGTAGCAAGGTTTGGTTGGAGATGAAAAAGAGAGTTAAAAGATGAAGGCCCGAGAGAAACAGAAAGGACAGGAGGAGCGACGTTGAGGAGAAGAGCGATCAAACAGGAGAGGCATCCTGCAAGGAGGGGAAGACAAATGGGCCAGTGAAATAGTTCAAAGTGAGTTTTTTTTAAAGATGAATGGAAGAAAAAAGGGAAAAGTTGGATGGATGGAGTGCTGAATATTGAATGGCGCTCCATTGTCACCCCCTTTACTCTAGCTCATGTTTCACCTTCCATTTCAAAACCCCAGCGTTCTCCTCAGTGGAGCCGATCAGCGTATTTTTGAGCACTTTGGTGGTTGTGTGGGAAATGTATGGAGCACCTGCCGCATGACAAAGTGCTTTTAGGATGAGAGTCCCGACCCGAGAAGTGTAACACGAAATGAGAAGATGCTGTGTCCCATCCCTCCCAATGATCCCGTGTTTTGAACCAATAGTTGACTTAATGTAACAACACTTTACAAAGATGCTTGCGAAGCACAAGGCACGCTAAATCCCGAACAGAAGCGTTCAACCGAAGGGACAAAGAAAGCTATGCAGTGTTGTCAGTGCCGGAGTTTCTCATGGAGAGGGATCTATAATTCATAGGTTCGATGACCTGATTTCATGAAAAAATGCTGCAAGAGAGTGAAAAAAGATCAATACATTGGCATTTTTCACTGTGTTCTACACACACAATGGAAAGCAGGAAGTGTAGAGAAAGATCAGAGACCTCTATGGCTCGGGGTTAAGCTGCAAATTGTGCAATGGTTTCAGCTGTGGTGCCCCAAAGGTTTGGGCTTTCTAGGCCAGAGTGTATTCTCAGCAGTGAGCCTTAGGTCAAAATGAGAACATTTTTCTAATAATCATGGGAATGCAATGGTAATTTGGAGTATATTGCTGTGTATGTGACCGACCGTGTATCGAAGCTTAATCTAAGCATCATTAGGGCTCCATCAACTTTGCTTTTCACTGCGCAGTCCTTTCAAATAAGTTGGAACATTGTTTCTCCCCCGAACTAATCAAGGGCTTGATGATAAGTTGAGTGGTTGGAACAGTTAAAATGGGCTACAACAGAATAAGTTAAATGTGCAACCTTTCGGTTACACAAGGACCAGGATTGAAAAACGTTGATGTCTTATCTTCTCAGCAAATCGCAAAGCCAACAGAGGTTTAGGGCGGGGGGGGGGGGGGGGGGGGGGGCTGCAAGATGCATGAAAAGGTTCAGGCAAAGTCACATCTCCCGGCGGTCCAACAGGGGGAATTCAGCAGCTCTACTACCAAGGTTAGCCATGTTAACAGTTTGGTCCAGTGCCCTGAATGAAAAATTCCCGAAGCTATCTGTCAGTAGAGTTGTGAATTGAGACGACAATATTATGCTAGCCTGCTGAGCTAAAGCAAGCCAATGAAAATCTTCAGGTCTTACGAAGGTTACTCATCACATGAGCATGGTTCACCGAACAACCTCCACTATATTCACTCTTTGCCAGTGTTACAAAGGTGACAAAAATGTGTCCAGTGGACTGTAAGTGTGACATTCCCGAAGCTATCTGTCTGTAGAAATTAGGAATAGTTCTTGCTTAATCTTTGCTATTGAGTATGTAGGAAAGAGTAGCAGCAGGTTCTTCAGTAAGTAGTTCATTTACTCCTCCCTTTTCAAATGAAGGACATTTTGGGTGAACATAACAGCCCAGAGGTCTTTAAAATAATAATCTTTCAAATGAAATATTTACACATAAGCTGTAGAAGTTAAAATCTACAGTGCAACGTGTATGTTTATCGGAAGAAACCAAAGTGAGCTAAAGGTCACCATTCGTTTCACTTCAGTATGCCCTCTTTTCTTTTTATCAATTATATATGTAAATTGAGCAATCAATAAACCGTTGTAATAACCAGCAATTAAGCGTTAGATAGTAACCGTAGTATTAGTGGTTGGTGAACAGTACAGTATGTGTGCGTGTGTTGAGTGGTAAGCGTGCGTGAGGATGTATCGGTGTGCATGCATGCATGTAAGGATGATTTACATCCTAAAAAAAACAATTTAAAGGAAAGTTCACAGGAAGGTCAGTGAAAATGAGCCACATCAATTACTAAAGGATTTCCATTTTGTTTCAGATTTTTGGCCCTGGATCTCATAATTACAAAATTATTTCAGGCAAACAAAATCTAATTTGTTTATTGGAACATATAGGCCTATAGAGCTTTTAGTTACAGAAAGATACATACAGGAGTCCATAAGCGCAGATGAAGAATATCAAGGATCTGTAAAGATTCTGGATGGAGGTGTAATATCCCTCCCAATGTGGTCCAATATCCCTCCCAATGTGTTCTCCAATCTCATAAAACATTTTAGAAAACAGCTCAGTGTTGGGAGGGTGCTGCAATATCGATAATAGGGGGTACAATCAGTTTGACCCAATCTTTTTGAGATATGTTTTATTACTTGTTAAACAAAATCTATTTCTCTGAGCAATTGTATTAGTATATAATAATATACTTTTGCATTTTTAGCTCAGTATTTGTATAACTTATTTCATACAGTCTTTTTTTTGCTCATCTTTATCAAGGGAGCCAATAATTCCGGACCACACTGTAAATGTAAGAGGTTACACAGGACCTTTGTGTCTGACCTTTCAGTACATTAAATGCAGACTCAGCGGAATGACGTACAGTAGATGCAGAAAGTAAACAGCACAGAGGGTAAATTTCCACAACAATTTAGAACGTTGAAGCGCGAGGCTCAACTCCCCTGTTCTGAACAGAGTGAAGCGAACCCATGCACATGCGCAGATACTGTGTGACTGTCTGAGAGCGAAGTCTTGCATCTTGCTCATCTCAATATCTGCGGTGCCGCTCGTGGCAACGTCACTTCTCTGAGTCTACCTTTAAGTAAGCATTTCATAATAAAATACAGTACAACTGTTATTGTAAAATGGAAATGTGTCTTTGCTGTATTATGTTTTTTTACCAACACCTTCGGACATATGACTTACATGAGAGCCTAGAAGCAACACAGGGTCAACACAGGGTCAGCTGAAGAGGAGCACCCTGGAGCAGTTTATGGATTAAATACCTTACAATGGCATAACGGCAGTAGGTGGCACCTCACTCCCGCCAGATTGTTCCCTGTCAACCCTTTGTTTACTGGCCTGAGGCTACTGTCTCATAAAAACGAAATAAATGTTGGTCCCACTTTAAACCAAGTATAATTTATAAAGGCTTTATATAGCATACATAAAGATAAAGGCTTCATAAGCACTACAACAATGCTTCACAAATCTACTATAAGCCTATGTCATACTCTATAAATTGTGTATAAAGGGTACATAACCATTTCCACAGTATGGTGAATTGCAAAATCTAACATTCTACAGCATTCATAGGGTATGACATATGCTTATAGATGATTTGTGAAGCAGTTATGTAGTGCTTATGTATGCTATATAAAGCCTTTATAAATTATACTTTGTTTAAAGTGGGACCAAAATATGTTTATTTTTTATGAGGCAGTAGCCTCAGGCAGGCCAGTAAACAAAGGGTTGCCGGTTAAAATTCCAGGGCTGACGGGGAACAATCTGGCGAATGAGGTGCCATAGAAAGCCTTTATAAGTTGTACTCCATCTAAAGTGGCACCCATATTTTGAATAAAGTGTTTAACGTCGCTAATAGACTTATGTTATGAGCTATACATGCATGTGATAGCGACTTGAACAAAAGCATCAACTCGATCTGCTCTGAGTTGTTGTACTTTGACTTTCCCACAGGATGTATCACCATAGAAACTCAGTATTCCTTTTATAATCAGCACTAGAACACATAAAAATAATATGGCTTCTACTGTGCATTGAAAACTGTCAGCGTCTCTCACAACCACAATGCCGGTCCACACATGGCGACAATCCAATCGAGAAAGCCACAGGTCCAGATGTCAATATCTCTGTGTACAGTGCATCTCCCCTCTGGTCTCCAAGAGATCCTACAGGCACATATTTCTATCTATTTTTCTGCATAGGTTATCTAAGCATAGGTCTTTACCTGTTCAATTGTCATTTCAATTAATGATCCACATTGATTATTTAACAACGTTTATGCCCTTAGTAGTTTAGTACAGCTGCCACACTGGTATATATTATCATAACCCAAGAATTAAAGCAATTGTTGTATTTTCTAAAGTCTAGCAACCTTGCCAGCAAGCATGCCAGCTAAGATACTTAGACAAGCTACTCTTAACTTGATTGATAGCCTGAAATGGCTTGGTAGCTAGTTATGAGGTTGGGAGATTGGGACCCTATCTAGCTGGTTAAAGCCAACTTGATAAAATTGCTAGGTATTACAGAGAAACACCAAAACGGTTTTATTTATTCAGCAGAAAGGAACCTCCTGCGAGTCCTGCCCATCAATGGCAGCTAAAATCAAATCAAACGTTGTGTGTGTTACTCAACACTCTCTCTCCCCCTCCACTGATGATAGTGTATGCACACACTAGAGAATCTAGTGTCCTGCCTAGCATATCTTTGCTCCGTGGTGCACCTTGGAAGAAACCCTGACAGATCTTCTTTTTATAAATAATTGTGATCAAACGTGGGCTTAAAAATGACGTTTAGTAATTCATTTTACATCTGAAAAATTAAGAAACAGGGCAAATCTGAGCGGCATGACACCTCTGGGTGTGCTGCAATTTTGCATCAGCCAGTGGGTTTTGTAATCGACACCGTTTATGTGTGATGGAGAGTGGATGTCTTTGTCTCCTCTGGACTGGAGAAATAAAAGGCTTATAACAAAGCCCCGTGGAGATACCGCCTGTTCCATCTGTTTTTTTCTTGCTGAAAACATCTGGGCCCGAATTCACATAACGCAAGAAGCGTCTGGTCTCTGCTCTTCTCTAGCATCTGTATCCAGTTTTCCTTAGTTTGCATTGTTAAGGCAGATGATAAGGAGATAACTTTTTCCACATTTTGTTGTGTTACTGCCTGAATTTAAAATATATATTTTTTGGGGTTACTGTCTAACACATAATACCCCATAATGTCCAAGTGGAATTATGTTTTACATTTTTTTTACAAATTCATTAAAAATGAAAGGCTGAAATGCTGTTATGGCAAGCCTAAATAAGTTCAGGAGTAAACATTTGTTTAACAAGTTACAAACTAAGTTGCATGGACTCACTCTGTGTAGACCAGGGAGGTTTTCCAATGCCTTGCAAAGAAGGGCACCTATTGGTACATGGGTACAAAAAATCTGACATTGAAATTGAGCATGGTGAAGTTATTAATTACTCTTTGGATGGTGTATCAAGTTAAAGTGAAATAAAGCTTAATTAAAATTAAAATAAAAAATCAATATACCCAATCAATACAAAGATACAGGAGTCCTTCTTAACTCAGTTACCTCTCAGGGATTTCACCATAAGGCCATGGGTGACTTTATGGGGTTTAATGGCTGTAATTGGGAAAAAAATGGGGATGTGTCAACAATATTGCAGTTACTCTACAATACTAACCTAATTGACAGAGTGAAAAGAAGGAGGCTTGTAAATAATACAATTTTGGCAAAGTGTTATGTTTGTGGCAAATGGAATACAACACATTACTGAGTACCAGTTTCCATATTTTCAAGCATAGTGGTGGCTGCATCATGTATGCTTGTAATCTTTAAGGACTGGGGAATTTTTGGGGATAAAAAATTAAACGGAATGGAGCAAAGCACAGGCAAAATCCTAGAGGAAACCTGGTTCAGTCTGCTTTCCTCCAGACACTGGGAGATGAATTCACCTTTCAGCAGGACAACAACGTAAAACACAAGGCCAAAAGAAGACAGTGAATGTTCCTGAGTGGCCGAGTTACAGTTTTGAATTAAATCTGCTTGAAAATCTACGGAAAGATCTGAAATTGGTTGTCTAGCAATAATCAACAACCAATTTGACAGAGCTTGAAAAGAATAATGGTCAAATGTTGCACAATCCAGCTCTTAGAGACTTACCCAGAAAGTCTCACATCTGTAATCGTTGCCAAGTGTGTCACGCTCTGACCTAGGAGAGCTGTGTTTTCTCTGTTTAGTTAGGTCAGGGTGTGATAGGTGGGTGGGCATTCTATGTTTTGTTTTCTATGTTTTGGCCGGGTATGGTTTCCAATCAGAGGCAGCTGTCTATCGTTGTCTCTGATTGGAAGCCATACTTAGGCAGCCTGTTTTTCCCTTTGTTTTTGTGGGATCTTGTTTTTGTGCAGCTGTGTTTGACCAGCCCCAGAACGTCACGTTTGTTTCAGTTTCACCTGTTTCTTGTTTTGATCGAGTTCACAAATAAAATATGTGGAACTACCGGCACGCTGCGCCTTGGCTAATTCGTGACAGGGAATTCGAAGACTGCACTCGTGACCAAGTACATCGACAAAGTATTGGTGTGGGGGCTGTGCTTTGGCAAAGTGGGCGGGGTTATATCCTGCCTGTTTGGCCCTGTCCGGGGGTATCATCGGATGGGGCCACAGTGTCTTCTGATCCCTCCTGTCTCAGCCTCCTGTATTTATGCTGCAGTAGTTTATGTGTCGGGGGGCTAGGGTCAGTCTGTTACATCTGGAGTATTTCTCTTGTCTTATCCGGTGTCCTGTGTGAATTTAAATATGCTCTCTCTAATTCTCTCTTTCTTTCTTTCTCTCGGAGGACCTGAGCCCTAGGACCATGCCTCAGGACTACCTGGCATGATGACTCCTTGCTGTCCCCAGTCCACCTGGCCGTGCTGCTGCTCCAGTTTCAACTGTTCTGCCTGCAGCTATGGAACCCTGACCTGTTCACCGGACGTGCTTGTTGCACCCTCGACAACTACTATGATTGTTATTATTTGACCATGCTGGTCATTTATGAATATTTTAACATCTTGACCATGTTCTGTTATAATATCCACCCGGCACAGCCAGAAGAGGACTGGCCACCCCTCATAGCCTGGTTCCTCTCTAGGTTTCTTCCTAGGTTTTGGCCTTTCTAGGGAGTTTTTCCTAGGGAGTTTTTCCTAGCCACCGTGCTTCTTTCACATGCATTGCTTGCTGTTTGGGGTTTTAGGCTGGGTTTCTGTACAGCACTTTGAGATATCAGCTGATGTACGAAGGGCTATATAAATAAATTTGATTTGAAATTTGATTTATTGACTCGGGTGTGAATTCATATGTAAATGAGATATTTCTGTATAAATAAATTAGCAAAAATGTTTAAAAATGTTTTCAGTTTATCGTTATGGGATATTGTGAGAGAGAAAAAATATAAATAGGCTGTAACACAATAAAATGTGGAATAAGTCAAGGGGTATGAATACTTTCTGAAGGCAGTGTATGTGACAGTGCCATTCTGTTGCCCCATATGTTGATTAAATCCGTTTAGTTTTAGCTTTTGCATAGTTATTTCATTGCCTAAATTTTCAAAATGGCACGGTGGGATTTGACCTCACAACCCCAAAGAGACTAGAACAGTGCTATTCAAAGCCGAGGGTCACGATCCCACTAAACTACAGTGAAGTTGCCAAAAAATGTAATAATTAAGAGTACAGATTATTGTATGGGACAATATACAAACTTTATCAGAAAGATAAATGTTTATTGGTTTCTTTTTCGAAATTGACAGATTTCACAGTTGTGTCATTAGATTTGAAGTGGAGTGGGGTCGTGAGACATTCTTGTGGAAAAAAATTGGGTCTCCAGAAATTCTGGTGGGAAAATGTGGTCCCCTCTGAAAAGGTTTGAATACCAAGCCCACATGAAAAATATTAAGTTTATTAAAGAATACTACAGTAAACAGTAGTGTACTGTAGAATACTATAGTCCACACTGTAGTAGAGGTCGACCGATTATGATTTTTCAACGCCGATACCGGTACAGATTATTGGAGGACCAAAAAAAGCCAATGCCGATTAATCGGCCGACTCTTTTTGTTTTATTTATTTGTAATAATGACAGTTACAGCAATACTGAATGAACACTTATTTTAACTTAATATAATACATCAATAAAATCAATTTAGCTTCAAATAAATAATGAAACGTTTAATTTGGTTTAAATAATGCAAAAACAAAGTGTTGAAGAAGAAAGTAAAAGTGCCATGTAAGAAAGCTAACGTTTAAGTTCCTTGCTCAGAACATGGGAACATATGAAAGCTGGTGGTTCCTTTTAACATGAGTCTTCAATATTCCCAGGTAAGAAGTTTTAGGTTGTAGTTATTATAGGAATTATAGGACTATTTCTCTCTATACGATTTGTATTTCATATACCTTTGACAATTGGACGTTCTTATAGGCGCTTTAGTATTGCCAGTGTAACAGTATAGCTTCCGTCCCTCTCCTCGCTCCTACCTGGGCTCATGTTAAATCATCCCCCGTTTGGCGAAGTTGGCTGTCTTTGTTAGGAAGAAATAGTATTCACACAGTTCGCAACGAGCCAGGCGGCCCAAACTGCTGGATATACCCTGAATCTGTTGCAGAGGTGACACATTTTCCCTAGTTAAAAGAAATTAATGTTAGCAGGCAATATTAACTAAATATGCAGGTTTAAAAATATATACTTGTGTATTGATTTTAAGAAAGACATTGATGTTTATGTTTAGGTACAAGTTGGAGCAACGACAGTCCTTTTTCGCGAATGCGCACCGCATCGATTATATGCAACGCAGGACAGGCTAGATAAACTAGTAATATCATCAACCATGTGTAGTTAACTAGTGATTATGATTGATTGATTGATTGTTTTTTATAAGATAAGTTTAATGCTAGTTAGCAACTTACCTTGGCTTCTTACTGCATTCACGTAAGAGGCAGGCTCCTCGTGGAGTGCAATGTAAAGCAGGTGGTTAGAGCGTTGGACTAGTTAACCCTAAGGTTGCGAGATTGAATCCCCAAGCTGACAAGGTAAAAATCTGTCATTCTGCCCCTGAACAAGGCAGTTAACCCACCGTTCCTAGGCCGTCATTGAAAATAAGAATGTGTTCTTAACTGACTTGCCTATTTAAAAAATATGATATATTTTTTTTAATAATAAAAATAAAATAAAAATATTTTAAAAATCGGCAAATCGGTGGCCAAAAATACCGATTACCGATTGTTATGAAAGCTTGAAATCGGCCCTAATTAATCGGCCATTCCGATTAATTGGTCGACCTCTACACTGTAGTATCCCTTGATCATGTTTAGTACTTACTATATAATTTTGTAGTAAACTATAGAACACTATACTACAAACTGTAGTACCTCTCAATCATGTAGTGCTTAGCTTAGAATTTTCTAGTATACTGTAGAATATTATACTCCACCCTGTAGTATTCCTTTATTGTGTAGTGCTTGCTATAGATTTATTTTGTATACTGTAGAACAGTGGTTCCCAAACTTTTTATAGTTCCGTACACCTTCAAACATTCAACCTCCAGCTGCGTACCCCCTCTAGCACCAGGGTCAGCGCACTCTCAAATGTTGTTTTTTGCCATTATTGTAAGCCTGCCACACACAGACTATACGATACATTTATTAAACATAAAAATGAGTGTGAGTTTTTGTCACAACCTGGCTCGTGGGAAGCGACAAAGAGCTCTTATAGGCCCAGGGCACAAATAATAATATAATAATAATAATCAATAATTTTGCTCTTTATTTAGACATCTTACTTAAAAATACATATTTGTTCATCAAAGATTGTGAATAACTCACCACAGGTTAATGAGAAGGGTGTGCTTGAAAGGATGCATCTAACTCTGCAATATTGAGTTGTATTGGAGAGAGTCTTAAGTCATTCATCACAGTCATCCACACAGTCATCCACACAGAGTCTGTGCCTGTATTTAGTTTTCATGCTAGTGAGGGCAGAGAATCCACTCTCACATAGGTACGTGGTTGCAAAGGGCATCAGTGTCTTAACAGCGAGATTTACCAAGGCAAGAAACTCTGAGCACAGCCCTATCCAGAAATCTGGCAGTGGCTTCTGATTAAATTCAATTTTCACAGAATCGCTTGTTGCAATTTCGATGAGGCTCTCTTGTTCAGATATCGGTAAGTGGACTGGAGGCAGGGCATGAAAGGGAAAATGAATCCAATTGTTTGTGTCGTCAGTTTTGGGAAAGTACCTGCGTAGTTGCGCACCCAGCTTACTCAGGAGCTTCGCTATATCACATTTGACATTGTCCATAAGCTTGAGTTCATTTGCACCCCCAGAAAATCATACAATGAGGGAAATACCTGTGTGTTGTCCTTGTTAATGCAGACAGAAAAGAGCTCCAACTTCTTAATCATAGA
Source organism: Salmo trutta (assembly GCF_901001165.1). Classification (NCBI taxonomy): domain Eukaryota; kingdom Metazoa; phylum Chordata; class Actinopteri; order Salmoniformes; family Salmonidae; genus Salmo; species Salmo trutta. The sequence continues at coordinate 21,206,639 of NC_042994.1, forward strand.
CTCAATTTTGTCCCGCATAATGATTATAGTTGCAGAGAGTCCCTGTAATCCTAGATTCAGATCATTCAGGCGAGAAAAAACATCACCCAGATTGGCCAGTCGTGTGAGAAACTTGTCATCATGCAAGCAGTCAGACAAGTGAAAATTATGGTTAGTAAAGAAAACTTTAAGCTCGTCTCTCAATTTTAAAAAAACGTGTCAATACTTTGCCCCTTGATAACCAGCGCACTTCTGTATGTTGTAAAAGCGTTACATGGTCGCTGCCCATATCATTGCATAATGCATGAGAGTTCAGGAGCCTTGCTTTAACAAAGTTAACCATTTTCACTGTAGTGTCCAAAACGTATTTCAAGCTGTCAGGCATTCCCTTGGCAGCAAGAGCCTCTTGGTGGATGCTGCAGTGTACCCAAGTGGTGAGAGCAACTGCTTGCACACGCGTTACCATTCCACTATGTCTCCCTGTCATGGCTTTTGCGCCATCAGTACAGATACTTTAAAAATATCCTCTCATGTTGTCCTGGTTTCCAATTGTTTGCAGAAGAGGATGTCTTTCTTAATTGACCCCCCATAAACGTAACGGACATATACCAGGAGCTGTGCCATGCCCGCCATGTCTGTAAAGCATATTATTCACTGGCTTGTATGCGAAACAGTAATTGTTTCAAAACATCTCCTGACATGTCACTGATGCCTTGTAAAACAGTGTTGTTTGATGAAGGCATTGTCTGTATAATTTTTTGGGCCTTTTCCCCCAGCATTGTCCCAGCCAATTCCACGGCAGGAGGAAGAATTAAGCCCTCCACAATAGTATTGAGCTTGCCTGTCCTAGCCACTCGGTAGCTCACCATATAAGATGCTTCTAGCCCCTTCTTATTAATGGTATCTGTTGCTTTTATACATGTCTTACTACTCGAAAATCTTCTTTATTCTCGATTAAAAAAGTCTGGTGGCTTATTTTTCAAATTGTCATGTTTTCTAAATGTCTGCGCAAGAGTGAAGGTTTCCCGTGAGAGAGTAACAGTTAATGTGATTGGATGTTAATTATTTGACCAGGCTACCTATATTTGACATTGTGTTTGTCACGCCCTGACCTGAGAGAGACGGTTTATTTCTCTATTTTGTTAGGTCAGGGTGTGGGGTGGGCAGCCTATGTGTTATATTTCTATGTTGTTTTTTCCTTTGATTGGCCAAGTATGGTTCCTAATCAGAGGCAGCTGTCTATCGTTGTCTCTGATTGGGAATCATACTTAGGCAGCCCTTTTTCCCCTCCTTCTGTGTGGGATCTTGTTTTTGTACAGCTCAGTAAAGCCTGCAGAATGTGACGTTCGTTTTTGTTGTTTATTATTTTGATTTAGTGTTCTGAGTTAAATAAAATAGAAATATGAACACTTACCACTCTGCACCTTGGTCTTCTCCTTACGACAATTGTCACAGTGTTGTGTTTTGACAGTGATACGAGGCCACTCAGGTGAGAAAAAAACCTCACCTAAATGTATAGCCTCATTGAAAAATATAAATGTACTGTTTGAAAATGTGAAGAATATATATATTTTTTTATTTAAAAAAGTGAATCACATTTTAATTTGGCGTACCCCCGATGGCATTGCGTGTAGTTTGGGAATACCCCCGTTTGGAAATACCTGCTCTAAACTATCCATTCAGACTCCAGTCCTACCTACCTTACAGTATTTGTCCAGTAGGTTTCCTCAAGGAGAAAGCCCCCACTTCTATGTCTAAGATAAAGCAAAAAACACTAGGGTAAATACTGCAGTAATTTCCACAAAAACACTACAGTAAATGCTATAGTATACTACATTCATGGCCGCAAAAACAGCAGATTTTTTGCTCCTGCTGCGTTAGGCTCCATTCAACGTTAGCTTGTTATTTCATCCTTCTAGCTAAGTAATACTAGCCAGCGCCCTTCAACATTACTGCAATAAAGGTCTCTGCTGGCAGCTAGCCACCTGACTGACTGAAATATCTTTAACCATCCTGCTGTGTTCCGGTCAAATTGGACCGATTTACAAGTTTTCTCTCTGAAAAATGTAGTTCATTTAATCTGATTGTCATAAGGTTCCATGACTTTGTCCACACAGGGCGTGTGATCACACAAAATACATTTTGACAATTTTCATTATATTTTGGGTGTTTTGTTTAACTTTGTACACCTGTGGTATTCCCGGTCAAAAATGACCGGTCATTAGAAATGAATAGGTGAGACTACAGTTAGTGTGTAAAATTTAGTTCAGGCACATGCCCGTTCATCAGATGGACACACTTCCTCTCCCAGACCCCCACATGTATGTGTGATTGAGCACAGACACACACACCTCACTCCCCTTCTTGGTTTCCATGGCAACCTCCACGGGAACCTGTCCCCAATAGAATCTTTCCCCCACAAGAACGACACCTGTTGGCATTCCCACAAACAATCGCAACATTGTTTCAATAATATATCGAACTTTTCTCGCAGCTCTGGTATATAAAGCTTTTTTGAGGCCTTGCTCACAATTTATTCTGTGGCAGCACAATGACCAAACGATATTCTGTATGTGAGGCTCTTTGATCATGACACTGGTGAGGAGGAGAGAGTCCTTGTTAAACTTTGACACAAAGTAGTCTGTGATAAATAGCACAATATGTTTCATCTGAGTATTTGTTATAGTCAAAAACGAGTTGTATGAGCTCAGGTCAATGAGGCCTACAGGCCATAAATTGCAAATAGAAGTTTAAAACGTGTAATGTTCACAAGAACTTAAGATGATAAAAAGATCTAACACAACATTAGGTGATAATGTATGTATTATTATGGATTTATAATCAGCTATAATGGGGCGGTCATTTTGGACCGGGAACACAGAATTAAATAACATGAAACGAACACAACAGGAGGGTTAAGCTACTATTTACCAGTAGTGCACTCATTCTCCGAGAGTCGGTTTTTGTTTGTTTGGGGGATGTCTGTAGACGCCGCATGAGTCGCAGGATGGTTACAAATGGCCTTTTGTCTGGTATCTCGCAAACACATTGTCAGCTGGGTCTTTCGTTGCCTACTTGAGCCGACTACGAGTTGGGGTAGTAAGTTTCACCTCTCAGGCTGTCACGTCCTGACCATAATAAGATGTGATTTTCTATGGTAGAGTAGGTCAGGGCGTGACAGGGGTGTTTTGTGTTTTTCTATTTCTATGTTTAAGTTATAGTTTTTCTATTTCTATGTTGTTGTTTTTTGGGTTGATCTCCAATTGGAGGCAGCTGGTCCTCGTTACCTCTGATTGGAGATCATATTTAAGTAGGGGTTTTTCTTCCTGGGTTTTGTGGGTGATTATCTTTTGAGTAGTGTTTGTTTCTCTCTGCGTCACGGTTTGTTGTTTTGTAAATTCAGTTATTTATGTTTTGCAAAGTTTCACGGATTTAATAAAATGTGGAACTACAACCACGCTGCACTTTGGTCTGCTCCTTTCGACAGCCGTGACACAGGCCCTCAGTCTGCGCCGCGAGTGGGTGTTGTTAGCCATTTAAGAGAGTAGTGAATGTGCTGCTAAAAAGGCAAATCTGTAAGGCAAATCTGGGGAACGCAGGCGAACATAAGGAACAAACTGTTCATGATTCCATTTGTTAGCAAAGAGGCAGGCGCAGTTAGAAAAATAATATAGCCTAAAGCAATCTGAGCTTTAATCAAACGCTGGGAGCAATATTAAATGATGACCAGTAATTGATTTTCTTTGTGTACAAAATATATATTTGTATTATTGTTGTTTTATTATTTATTTTTATTACCGAGTCTCATGGAAATACTAATCAATTATGAGGAGAGACAAGGTCAATCACCAATCAGGATATTACTTTATTCAAATGTATTAATAACATAGATGAATTATTGCAATAATGAAGCTGGTTGACGAACCACCCCTAGATGATTTGTTGAGAGCCCAATGAGCGGATTTGAGCCACAGCATTTTATAGCAAAGTACATTCTCCTGAATTTTCATGACAAACAACGGATGTATGGAATGGGTCACAAGGCTAGGATTTGTATGAAAGATACTAATAATTCACAGCAGACAATATCTGCTGTAAAGACTGTTCTCATTGTGTAGAAACCAGAGTCTGGCCCCCAAAAGAAGGTTCCCCTCAACATTATCCATACCCGAACCATCTCCAACCTGGTACCTCCCGGCACACAAACACCAACTCATGCTACTGAATGCAGTCTTTAGGTTTTTATCACCAAAGGCATCGTAAATCCAGAGCCCCCAGAGGCCCAACTCAGAAAAAAACATATTCTACTCCATAAAACAACCATTTGATGTAGTTACGGCGCTGCTGATAATGGTTAACAACTTTGCATAGTTGTAACAAGCAGCAGACTTGAAACAAATAGTCTGCCAATTTCCAAGTGCAACAGTGAGGGACGCAAAGTGGAAATCTAACTCACCAGAGGAGGCTGACTGTAACTTTGTTTGTCATATCCTGCGGGTGACCTGGTTGCTGTGCCAACAAATCATGTAATCGGCAATGAAGTTGCCACAAAGACAAGGCCGTCTTCTCATATCCCTTGAGCATTGCATCAGTATACAATACAAAACACAACATCCACTTCCCTTACGCACGCACACATCCACAAGGCCAGATTTACAAGGCATTTGTATTGCTACACATGGATTTCAGAGAGGAATACAACATACGGTGAAAGGCTGAAAGAATTGAATGCGTAGAAGTCACACTGCCTTGCAGAAACATGAAGCATTTCATTCACAGGAAACAAACTCACATTTGCTAATGCCTTCTGTCATGTAATGTCATAGCGTCATATATATCACCCCGCTCCTCCGCTCTCTCCACTGGCTTCCAGTTGAAGCTCGCATCCGCTACAAGACCATGGTGCTTGCCTACGGAGCTGTGAGGGGAACGGCACCTCCATACCTTCAGGCTCTGATCAGGCCCTACACCCAAACAAAGGCACTGCGTTCATCCACCTCTGGCCTGCTGGCCCCCCTACCTCTGAGGAAGCACGGTTCCCGCTCAGCCCAGTCCAAACTGTTCGCTGCTCTGGCACCCCAATGGTGGAACAAGCTCCCTCACGACGCCAGGACAGCGGAGTCAATCACCACCTTCCGGAGACACCTGAAACCCCACCTCTTTAAGGAATACCTGGGATAGGATAAAGTAATCCTTCTAACCCCCCCCCCTCAAAAGATTTAGATGCACTATTGTAAAGTGGTTGTTCCACTGGATATCATAAGGTGAATGCACCAATTTGTAAGTCGCTCTGGATAAGAGCGTCTGCTAAATGACTTAAATGTAATGTAAATATACATTAGGAACACCTTCTTAATATTGAGTTGCACCCCCTTTGCCCTCAAATTTGATTTGATTTGACTCCCCGATCAGTCTATGTCATGGAAAGAGCAGGTGCTCCTAATGGTTTGTACACTCAGTTTATATATGCCATTTAGCATACGTTTATATCCAAAGTGACTTACAGTCATGCGTGCACTATCCTGGCATAGCAAGCACCATGCTCTACCAACTGAGCTACAGAGGTTTCAAACTATTCCAAAACCACTTACTCTGTGCACCAGAGTGGCCTTATTCAGCCTGTAAGGCTTCTTATCTAATTTCATGGTTCACCAATGTGTCATCGAAGCTGGCTTTTTAGGAATGGTTACGTTTGCCCATATTTTTTTTCTCAACAGAAAACATAATTTTTAGTGCCCCGTATGAGGAGAGTTTTGTCCACCCCCAACGCTTCTTTTCAAAGGGCTCTGATACATTCCACCTTAGGCTTCACTAAACTACAGGCTTTTGACATATAATTTGTACTGCACGTCCTTAACTTATTCATGAAAATTCATTTGGCTTTTTGCAAAACAGCTTAATACACTGACCAATGTTCAAGGGATTTTAGGCAAAATGTAATATTTCATTACATCGCTCACAAGCAATTGGAGTCGTAAATGAAACAGGTTTTGACGGATGGCTTGATTGCTTTCTGCAGCCTAGCCTTTTGTACCCTAGCCTATTTTTGTTTTAAGCCTATCCCAAACCTTAAACCTTATGTTAACCATTCGGAGTTGTCTAAACCTAACCTTAAGCAATTTTACGTTTGCAAAAAAATCTACATTTGATGTTTGAGAATCATGGGTGAACGTCTAATTCTGACCTGAGACCGTGAGAGATCGTTGGAAATAAAACAGAATGCATGAATGTAAGTGCAGGAATGTAAATATTCAATGCTTTGAATCTACTATGTTACTTAACGATGATAGCTCCATGAATCTCTAAAACAATCAGAGATGATTACTGCTGGCAGGCAGCACTGCCGCAGGAGATGGGTGGTTGGAAGGAGACATGTTGGATGGCTGCGGTTGCGGGAATGGGTTTGGGGTGAGGCTCACTTCTTTTTGTTTCCCTTCATTTACATGCTACATGTATTATTACTTTTAACTCTGTAACATGATCAAAAGGATCAATACTTTGTACTTATGTAAAAAAAAATTGTATGTTTTTTTGGGGGGGGTGTCAGGTCCTGACCATGGTAAGCTGTTTCTATGGTAGAGTAGGGCAGGGCGTGACAGGGGGGTTTATTCCATGTCTTCTATTTCTATGTTGTTAGGTTCTAGTTTTTGTATTTCTATGTGGTTTGTTTGGGATGATCTCCAATTAGAGGCAGCTGGTCCTCGTTGTCTCTAATTGGAGATCATACTTAAGTAGGGGTTTTTCTACCTGGGTTTTGTGGGTGATTATTTTTGAGTAGTGTTTGTTTCATCTCTGCGTCACGGTTTGTTGTTTTGTTTATTCAGTTTATTTATGTATTGCATAGTTTCACAGAGTAAATAAAATGTGGAACGACACACACGCTGCACTTTGGTCCTCTTCTCCTTATGACAACCGTGACAGGGGGGGCAGCCCAAAGGTATATATACTGTTTATGTCAATTAAAGAATGGAATATAATGAATGGAAAATACAATATGAACTGAATATGAAATTATATGTATGTGTATATTGTACCTGTAACCCCCCCCCCCCCCCACACACACCCCCAAACGTGTTCTCACACAAAACAAATTGCCTGTAGTTGTTGGAATACTCTAGGAATAAAGGTGATGACAGCGCAACTAACCCGCTGAGAAGAAAAACACCAAGAAAGGATTTTGTATTACGACACGCACGTGTTACATATTTCCAGACCTTAACAATCTCAAACTGGTTCAGATTCCTCTGTGAGATCATGTTGACCACATGTTTGATTCTCATAATACAGGCTCCTCACATGCAGGCGCATCCCAGTTATCTACAGTGCCATAGTCACTAATGCCTCAACTCTGGAGGATTCTGATCCCATGATCACAGTAACAGGCCACATTTAGAAGCCACATGTATTTACAGTAGTAACGAATTACATGTGACAAGCACAGTAAATGATCCCATTCCTGTGTTGTCATGTTTTGACTATGTGTCTCTGTCACCTCAATCAGTAAACCGTGGGCCACATGAACTGGCCCAGGCAAAGAACTGTGTGAATAGTGATTCACGCTTTGTGTATAGCCAAGATAAGTGGATGAATCATGTTAGATATTTTTGAGTGGACCATCTCTTTAATGCTCACCATGAACCAATGTAGCTGGAGCCCTGCTTTCATGGATCTGTAGAATTTTCTATAGCGAGGTAAAATACAAAATTATTGCTTCTAGGGCCATTTCCCCTCGACATACTGTAGATTGAATTAAATGTAACTGATGGAATGGTGCAATATAGAATATTGATGCTTCAAGAGTGAGCGATAGAAATCCTCACGATAACATTTGAAGGAAAAGGAGTGATGGAAAATGTACACCGAGTGTTCAAAACATTAAGAACACCTGCTCTTTCCATGACATAAACTGACCAGGTGATTTCAGGTGAAGGCTATTATCCCTTAATGGTGTTGATGTCACTTGTTAAATCCACTTCAATCAGCGTAGATGAAGGGGAGGAGACAGGTTGAAGAAGGATTATTAAGCTTTGAGACAATTGAGACATGGATTGTGTGTGCGCCTTCCAGAGGGTGAATGGGAAAGACAACATATTTAAGGGCCTTTGAATGGGGTATGGTAGTAGGTGCCAGGGTTTTTCACACTCAACAGTTTCCCGTGTGAATCAAGCACAGGAGGTTGGTGGCACTTTAATTGAGGAGAACATGTTTAATCAGTTGTCCTCGTAATAGAAACCAGTTAAAACCATGCTAATATTTCAAATTTCAGGTCCCACAACTCTTTTATGATGTCCAATGATAACCATGCTGTGGTTTAGAACTTTGTAGTACACAGCTTTATGGCTTAATTTTTACATGGCTCTTACTACTTCATTAGTGTATCTCAAGGGACACTTCATTAGTGTATCTGAAGCACCACCAGTGTCAACATTATGTGAAATAATTTAGAAAATCATCATTGTCAAATGTGTAGACACTGGTATGATGCTGGAGATATTAAATACATGATAAATATTAAGTGTCCCTTGAATTTTTTTTATCTTTACAAACTTTATTTGTTCCTTTGCAGGTCTAAGCTCTCTCTTCTTAATATTTTGGTAGAAAAAAAGTACTCCCATTTGTCATATCCAATACATGTAACAACTTTAAACAAACAGCTTGGCAAAGGTCATTGGCCAAGAGCAAGAAACTTTTGAAGGCCAGCGCAGCACAGTGATGGATTCTTCGAGCTGTCTGTGTACAACAAAACAAATTCATTTCCAGCCTTGTCATGAAGCACCACGAAGCATTGACAGATAACCATCCTAAAAATAACTGGGAGAGAGACAGAACATAGAAAAATGGACCGGAGAGCACCCAATCTCTCTCTCTCTCTCTCTCTGTCTCTCTCTCTCTGTCTCTCTCTCTCTCTGTCTCTCTCTCTCTCTCTCTCTCTCTCTCTCTACTCTCTCTCTCTCTCTCTCTCTCTCTCTCTCTCTGTCTCTCTGTCTCTCTGTCTCTGTAATGTAGCCAACAGGAGAAAAATGGGGGTCGGTTGTAGCTGTTGTTTTTAGAGGGTTGATGATTCACCTTTAGGAAGATAAATGGTCTCGACTTCTGGTCTTAGTTGACAAGTACAAGGTTGATGAGGAAAACGTCTCCCACCAAGGGGAGGTAGGCACACACACACACACACACACACACATATACGTCCGCACACGCACACACACATTTACTCTTATAGGGCCTATACTGGGCTCTGGTAAGGGGTCTAAGAATGCTGTCTTTAGTGCCTGGAGGAACAGAGATGCCCCTATGCCGTCTAACCTGTCAATCACAGGAGCCACAGGCCTTGTTTCAGCCGTCAGTCTCCTGTCTGTTCCAATAATTTCTCCTCAAAGACATCAACCTTCTACTGACTTCAACACCCATACAACAATCATGTGTCCATACTGTTGTCAGTTTATGTAGATTGTCTCTGTGTTTCTTCTTGGATCTTCTCTCCCATGGTCTGCTGTCGTCACGTTTATCTTTTCTTCTTTTTCAGTGAATCCGTATTTAATTTTAAGAATTTGTGCCATTTTTTAAAGATCCTATGAGAAATAGTGGAGACCTACTGATATTGTCAAAGTAATTCTGTAGGATTGTGGCTGGAGAATACAATGACAAAGGAAAAAACTGCTCCAGTCTTACAGTTGTTTGTTTCTCACTCACTAAAAAAGGCCCTCTCTCTTTCCATTTTCCAAAAGACTTGCCCAACATTTTTAAAACAGACGTGCATGGGCAGCACAACCAAAGGACACATTTAAGCGGCCCTTTTTTGCCCTAAGGCACTGGTTTCTATCTAGTTAGGAACATAGCAAGGCTGCCACTCACGGTTGCCATGGGATCGATATGTAATGTGTCTTCCTTCCATTTCCTCATACTGCCTCTGTTTATTGTGCAACTGGCATTACGACCGGCTCAGCAGGACCCCGCAATGGCTTCCTTTTTTAGGATGCTCCCCTCTTGCATTCTCCTTTGTTAACTTGTCATTCCCTGGTCCGGTTGATGATGAGAAATGAAAGAACATTTCTTTATTTTGTCTGCCGCAAAGCAGAGGAGGGAAATGGCCTTTGGGTGACACTGCGGTTTTCCTCCGACTGAGCATACTGGTTCGTTTGCATATGGGTTTTGTCAATCTGTCAGAGTTTCTGTGGAGATTGTGGGAAAAAAATGTTCTCTGGCTTTCCCTTCAGTTTAGATTCTTGTGAGATGGGGGTAGACCTTCTCTGTTTGCTTTGTGGAGGTCATTTGCATGGCGTAAATTAGCATAAACAAACATACTGTAATGTCTGAATAGGCAGACATGGGAAAGAGGTAGTGTTGGTGGGTTTTCCGACTCTATGGATCCATTTTATAGCAATGCATGAATTCTGTGTCAGATTATTCTGAATTTGTGATCATTCATCTTTGTTTTATGTTTATTACATGGAATATTCATTAATTCAGTCTGGTCCCTTCTGATGCTTCTGCCAACTCTATAGCAGTGGTGGAAAAAGTACTCAATTGTCATGCTTGAGTAAAAGTAAAGCACCTTATAAGAAAATGACTCAAGTAAAAGTGAAAGTCCCAGTGAAATACTACTTGAGTAAAAGTCTAAAAGTATTTGATTTAAATGTACTTTAAATGTAAGTATCAAAAGTAAATGTAATCGCTACAATATACTTAAGTATATTAAAGTAAAGTACAGATACTTTACACCACACATGACAACAACAGTCGATTTATGAAATGTCCTAATGTAACGGAGGTGGCATGTTGATCCACTCTCATGTGATAAGTAAACTTGCCTGGAGATAAGTAAACTTGCCTGGAGAATTCCATTAGCTCAGTAACGTAACACAGTTTTGTGGCATACAGCACACCCTGGTTCAAATCCAGTCGGTCACACTAAGTTATCATAATGATTAGAGTGAGAATATGGGCCAAAGTAGTGTGCAACCCTAGATTGAGACATAGGCACATCTGTCTGTTTGGCTTTGCAGCAGCAGTGGAATTAACATTCCAACAATTATATATGAATACTGCAAAGCCAAAACTGTTAAACTGACGCATTGTAGTGGTGGGAGTCTTTCTTTGACACAGCATGAATACATTATCCACACTTACACAGTGTATCCGACCGAAAAGAAAACTACTGGTACATACCAAGAACAACAATTGTGTGTGTGTGTGTGTGTGTGTGTGCATCTGTATGTGTGACTGCGTGCATGTGTGGTAATACTGAGTACTGAGCAGCACCATTAGGACATTTGTGTACTTGCTATAAGATGTGTGTAGGCAGGCACCCATCTTAGCCCCCCTCCTCTAATACTTCGACAGGCATTGGCTTGAGTGAGACCTGGTTGTCTCACACTCATTTACAGCCAAACACAGTGTGGTTGCTCCAGGGACCCCATCTGTAGAGAAAGTCCTATAGGACTAGATGCATATAGAGTAGAATAGAATATAGAATAGTAATATAGATTTAGAAGTTTGGACGCACCTACTCATTCAAGGAGTTTTCTTTATTTTTACTACATTGTATAATAATAGTGAAGACATCAAAACTATGAAATAACACATGTAGTTACCAAAAAAGTGTTAAACAAATCAAAATATATTTTATATTTGAGATTCTTCAAAATAGCCACCCTTTGCCGTGATGACAGCTTTGCACACTCTTGGCATTCTCTCAACCAGCTTCACCTGGAATGCTTTTCCAACAGTCTTGAAGGAGTTCCCACATATGCTGAGCACTTGTTGGTAGCTTTTTCCTCACTATGCGGTCCAATTCATTCAAACCATCTCAATTGGGTTGAGGGTGGGTGATTGTGGAGGCCAGGTCATCTGATGCAGCACTCCATCGCTCTCCTTCTTGGTCAATTAGCCCTTACACAGCCTGGTGGTGTGTTGGGTCATTGTCCTGTTGAAAAACAAATGATAGTCCCACTAAGCACAACCCAGATGGGAGGGCATTTCTCTGCAGAATGCTGTAGTAGCCATGCTGGTTAAGTGTCTCTTGAATTCTAAATAAATCACAGACAGTGTCACCAGCAAAGCACCCCCACACCATCACACCTCCTCCATGCTTCACGGTGGGAATCACATATGCGGAGATCATCCATTCACCTACTCTGTGTCTCATAAAGACACAGCGGTTGTAACCAAAATCTCAAATTTTGACTCATCAGACCAAAGGACAGATTTAAACCGGTCTAATGTCCATTGCTTGTGTTTCTTGGCCCAAGCAAGTCTCTTCATCTCATTGGTGTCCTTTAGTAGTGGTTTCTTTGCAGCAATTTGACCATGAAGGCCTGATTCACGCAGTCATCTCTGAACAGTTGATGTTGAGATGTGTCTATTACTTGAACTCTGTGAAGCATTTATTTGGGCTGCAATATGAGGTGCAGTTAACTCTAATTAACTTATCCTCTGCAAAAGAGGTAACTCTGGGTCTTTCTTTCCTGTGGCGGTCCTCATGAGAGCCAGTTTCATCATAGCTCTTGATGGTTTTTGCGACTGAACTTGAAGAAACTTTCAAAGTTCTTGAAATGTTCCTCATTGACTGACCATGTCTTAAAGTAATGATGAACTGTCGTTTCTCTTTGCTTATTTGAGATGTTCTTGCCATAATATAGACTTGGTCTTTTACCAAATGTAGGCCCCGTGTGGCTCAGTTGGTAGAGCATGGTGTTTGCAACGCCAGGGTTGTGGGTTTGATTCCCACAGGGGACCAGTATGGAAGAAAATGTATGAAATGTATGCATTCACTACTGTAAGTCATTCTGGATAAGAGCGTCTGCTCAATGACTAACATGCAAATAGGGCTATTGTCTGTATGCCTACCTTGCCACAACACAACTGATTGGCTCAAACACATTAAGAAGGAAGGCAATCCCACAAATTAACATTTAACAAGGCACACCTGTTAATTGAAATGCATTCCAGGTGACTACCTCATGAAGCTGGTTGAGAGAGTGCCAACAGTGTGCAAAGCTGTCATCAAGGCAAATGGTGGCTACTTTGAAGAATCTCAAATATGAAATATATTTTGATTTGTTAACACTTTTTTGGTTACTACATGATTCCATTTGTGTTATTTCATAGTTTTGATGTCTTCACTATTATTCTACTATGTAGAAAATAATAAAAATAAAGAAAAACCCTTGAACGAGTAGGTGTGTCCAAAACTTTAGACTAGTACTGTACAGTAATCACGTGAAAAAACAGGGAATTTCATGTTCGTTTTTTGCATGTATTCGTTGCATGTTAGAAAATACACCACACAATTAGATATGCAATACACGCCAAAGACACATAGAAGACTGGGAGTCAGAGCAGAGTAAGTGGCAAGCCTTCTTACAGAAGATTACCCAACGTTGTGTTAACTAACCCTCACTAACCCTTAGAGACAAATTAAATCAACCATGTAAGCTCCAAGGGAGAGGGCTACACTATGCAGAAGGACAGAGAGATTGCGTCCCAAATGGCACCCTATTCCCTTTACAGTGCACTCCTTTTGACCAGGGCCCATAGCGCTCTCATCAAAAGTAGCACACTTTATAGGGAATAAGGTGTCATGTGGGATGCACACAGAGCTATGTCAAGTGGTTCCAATACATTTCACATAGAATACTAGATGAGCTGTATGCTATTAATTATACATATAGTGGGCAATCATTGGCCAGTAGTTGGCTATTTTTCTTGAAGTTGCTCATCTACAGAGGCACCTTTTATTCTGAAAACAGAAAATCAGCCCATACTGTACTTACTATGTACTATGTATTTTTTCCAGTTGGAATGACAGCCTACTTATCATTATGGTGTTACCAATACTGTGCTGTACATTGGTGAGGGTGATGCCATGTGGTCCTGTGTGGCTCAGTTGGTAGCGCATGGCACTTTCAATGCCAGGGTTGTGGGTTCAAGTCATATGAATGAATATGAAAATGTATGCCCTCACTACAGTAAGTTGCTCTGAATAAGTGTGTCTGTAAAATGACTAAAATGTAAGAAAAAAATACATGATGAATCATATGACTCATTTGTTAGTTGGGGAAGAAGCAGGTGGGCTGATCTAATGATGACGTTAATGTTTCATGAACATGCCTGGAGGAAATGTCCTCATGTGGAAAAGTATAGCTTTTCTATCTCAAGGGCTGTTGTATGAATCTTTAATGTTTTCCTATTCAATTGCATGTAGGTGCCATCTGCAGTACTAAGAACTCTGTGGTGATATATATAGGCTTATGTTACTGACAGATATTCTACAATTGGGACTTACTACACCTAAACACTTTCACTCTATACAGTAGTAGGTCATTGAAATCTTATGCCTATGCTTATGCTTTGAAAGAGCGACAAGGCCAAGCTTGAATTAGCTGGCGACGCATAGCAATAAAATCACTCAAGTGTTACATCAGGTAATTAATAACTTGATTAGAGATGACCCCAAAAGGTCAGTACCAATGACAAGTCAATAAGCTACACCATGACCCCAATGAAATACATAAATTATTTTGGGAGGAAGAAATGACCTTTGCTTGCAGCATATTGTAGCATTGTCACGATCGTCGTAAGAACATTCAGACCAAAGTGCAGTGTGAAATCGGTTCGACATTTTATTTGAAGTGAACCGCACAAAAAACAAATAAAGAACAAATGAAATGTGACGTTCTGGAGTGCTCACAGGCAACTACACAAAAACAAAACAAGATCCCACAAAAACCAGTGGGGAAATGGCTGCCTAAATATGATCCCCAATTAGAGGCAACGATTACTAGCTGCCTCTAATTGGGAACCATACCAAGCACACCAACATAGAAATAATAAACCTAGAACACCCCCTAGTCACGCCCTGACCTATTATACCATAGAGAACCAAGGGCTCTCTATGGTCAGGGCGTGACAAGCATATACAACATAAGAGATGTTTGTATTAACAACGTCTGATTATTGCTTATCAGTGCTAATTCAATAGGTTGTCATTAAAAGATCAAGACACTGACAAAAACAAACACACATTCTCACTCAGTCACTACTGCATTGCGAAGGAGGTGGTGAAACTGCCCTATCTCCATTGCTGGAACGAGCAGACACCTTATTGATAGAGTCAGAGTGACCCCTTCTGGCATTGAGACAATTAGTCGGCCATGACAGGGGGTCACATAGGGGCTTACACACCCAGCACTGTTAGACAGCTAGCTAAGACAAACCAATGAACAAGGAACTTGACACCAAGGACATAAAGAAGTGGAGGGAGCCTCATTGTGGCCGTATGTCCCAATGTGGATGAAGGAGGATTAAGTAAGTAATGAACAATGAATAGTAGGATGGACAAATTCAATGTCATGGAAATCAACTCAGCATAAAATAAACAATAGTATCTGCATTTTCAGCATACAAATGGATACAAACTCTGTTTCAGTAGGCATGACGCCCCTGACACACACCACACCATACCTTACACAAATGGTTCTAGCGAGATTGATATGGCTTGTATCTCTTCTCTGTAGCCATTGAGAGTAGGGCTGCCGGATGAAGGATTGCTCTCTTGGAGATGCCCCCTGCCTCCTTGCTGCTGATTTTTGCCTAATGGCTGGACGTTATGCAGACGTTCTCCTCGGGGTGAGCTGCCTACGTCCTTGGGATATTGTCCGCATCGCATCTCGTATATAGGTCAGGCTGTCTTCAGCTGTTGTCAGGCAGTCTCTCTCTCTGACACACTTTCCAAGGCATATAACTCATGTCCTTCCCTAAGTGCTTTAGTGTACTAGAAGATAGTAGTAAAGACATTCCTCAGGGATCTTTTCATAGTCTTCTGATGTTCCTTTAGTGTTCCCCTATGATCCAAGAAGAACAAAACATCCTCCTGCAACCTATTTTCTCACATGTTCATTTGGGCACTATCAACAGGCGTTATGATATTTGATGTCTCATAGATTTTTTCACTGTAGATAGATTTTTGTTTGCCCTTTAGATTTAATGTATTATTCTGGGGTATGTTTGTGCTTATTTGTGCTTATCCCTGAGCATAGCACTGACTTCGTCGTAGGCTACTATGTAAAATCTACAAGTCTGATTACAGAGCCTTGCGGTATACACCCAAAAATGTTTGCAGTGGATGTTGGATGCCATACCAACCAGCATACAATACATTAACTTAACATTGTCGAGGAGATCAATGTGCAAGACCACCTTGGTGGCGTTTCAGGTTGTTTTTTTGGAGTTGTGCTGTGCAGATTAGACATTGTGTGATCTGATCATTTCTACCGAGTGATGTCAGAAAAGACCACCTGAAACAGTACCCTGTCCTACCTTCTATTAGCAATGCATTCACCTGGGAGATCACACAACTGTATATCATGGAATTAGCGCCCATGCACCAAAACAGAAGTAGCCACCAGTCCGCATGATGTACACTTATGTAATGCATAGGCTTCTATGCATTAGTTAAGTGAGGTTGCTTTTATTTTCTGATATAACCAATGGATATAATCAAAATATATCATATAGCTATACCTATTCCAAGAGCCCAAGGTTTTGCTGCTTATTGTAAGCTGTTCTGTCAACTGACAGCTGTGGTGGACTGGGACATGCATATGGGGATCCTACTGGTATTGGTGGCATTCTGTATGCACCTCCAGGTGTTAAATAAAAAACTAAGTTGACCTCTGATCTATGGCAGGCCAAAATGAAAAGGATAAGCCGAAGGACGACCCCCCTAGCTAAATTAAGTCTGTTAAATGTGGTAATAAGATAACAGGCTCGGATTTCAACTTGGGTAACCTTGTTTGATACAAATGTATGCAGCTTTTGGTGTGTGTGTGTACGTACGTGTCTAAGAGTGAGCTAGGACCATCTGTGCGTGCTTTCTCTAACCCTCTCGCGCTGAAATCATTGTCCTTGGCATCTGGAGCGTCTTATGTAGCCAGATCCCTGCACCCTATTCCCTATCATGTATATTTCACTACTTTTGCCCAGAGCCCATGTGGTTCTATGTAGGGCCCTCAAACTCAACTCTGGACCTCGAAGCCAGTTCCACTGCAGTTTTTCATTGTTCCCCTCTAATCAGGGACTGATTCCGACCTGGGACTCAAGGTGTTTGCAATTCATTATTAGGTAGAACAGAAAACCAGCAGGCTCCGGACCTCATAAGGTAAGAGTTAGGATGCCATTTGGAATGCACACATTAATAATTACAATTAGGTTTAGGTTTATTTGAACATCTTGGTACATACAGTATCAGTCAAAGGTTTGGACACACCTGCTCATTCAAGTTTTTTTCTTTATTGTAGAATAATAGTGAAGACATCAAAACTATGAAATAACACCTATGGAATCTTGTAGTAACCAAAAAAGTGTTAAACAAATCAAAATATATTTTATATTCTTCAAAGTAGCCACCCTTTGCCTTGTTGACAGCTTTGCACACTCTTGGCATTATGTCAACCAGCTTTTTTTATTCAATGTTTTATTTGACCTTTATTTAACCAGGTAGCACAGTTGAGAACAAGTTCTCATTTACAACTGCGACCTGGCCAAGAAAGCAAAGCAGTGTGACAAAAACAACAACACAGAGTTACACATGGGATTAACAAATGTTCAGTCAATAACACAATAGAAAAATCTGTATAAAGTGTGCGCAAATGAAGTAAGG
Organism: Salmo trutta; assembly: GCF_901001165.1. Taxonomy (NCBI): domain Eukaryota; kingdom Metazoa; phylum Chordata; class Actinopteri; order Salmoniformes; family Salmonidae; genus Salmo; species Salmo trutta. The sequence goes on from NC_042994.1 coordinate 21,224,277, forward strand.
AGATAAAGCAATAGATAGGCCACGGTGGCGAAGTAATTACAATTTAGCAGTTATTAACACTGGAGTGATAGATGTGCAGATGAGGATGTGCAAGTAGAAATACTGGTGTGCAAAAGAGCAGAAAAACTAAAACAAATATAGGGATGAGGTAGGTAGTTGGTTGGATGGGCTATTTACAGATGGGCTGTGTACACCTGCAGCGATCAGTATGCTGCTCTGACAGCTGATGCTTAAAGTTAGTGAGGGAGATATATCGTGCTACGTGTGGGTGTTGCTATGGTGACCAGTGAGCTGAGATAAGGCGGAGCTTTACCTAGCAAAGACTTATAGATGACCTGGAGCCAGTGGGTTTGGCGACAAATATGTAGCGAGGACCAGCCAACGAGAGCATACAGGTCGCAGTGTTGGGTAGTATATGGGGCATTGGTGACAAAATGGATGGCACTGTGATAGACTGCATCCAATTTGCTGAGGAGAGTGTTGGAGGCTATTTTGTAAATGACATCGCCGAAGTTAGGATCGGTAGGATGGTCAGTTTTACGAGGGTATGTTTGGCAGCATGAGTGAAGGATGCTTAGTTGTGAAATAGGAAGCCGATTCTAAATTTAATTTTAGATTGGAGATGCTTAATGTGAGTCTGGAAAGAGAGTTTACAGTCTAACCAGACACCTAGGTATTTGTAGTTGTCCACATATTCTAAGTCAGAACCGTCCAGAGTGGTGCTGCTAGACGGGCGGGCAGGTGCGGGCAGTGATCGGTTGAAAAGCATGCATTTAGTTTTACTTGCTTTTAAGAGCAGTTGGAGGCCACAGAAGGAGAGTTGTATGGCATTGAAGCTTGTCTGGAGGTTAGTTAACACAGTGTCCATAGAAGGGCCAGATGTATACAGAATGGTGTTGTCTGCGTAGAGGTGGATCAGAGAATCACCAGCAGCAAGAGCGACATCATTGATGTATACAGAGAAAAGAGTCGGCCCAAGAATTGAACCCTGTGGCACCCCGATAGAGACTGTCAGAGGTCCTTCATGAGGTCCTTCATGAGGTAGTCACCTGGAATGCATTTCAATTAACAGGTGTGCCTTGTTAAAGTTAATTTGAGGAATTACTTTCCTTCTTAACGAGTTTGAGACAATCAGTTGTGTTGTGACAAGGTAAGGTTGGTGTATAGAAGATAACCCTATTTGGTAAAAGACCAAGTCCATATTATGGAAAGAACAGCTCAAATAAGCAAAGAGAAACGACAGTCCATCATTACTTTAAGACAAGAATTTCAATAACTTTGCAAGTTTCTTCAAGTGCAGTTACAAAAACCATCAAGCGCTATGATGAAACTGGCTCTCATGAGGACCACCACAGGAAAGGAAGACCCAGAGTTACCTCTGCTGCAGAGGATACGTTCAGTAGAGTTACCAGCTTCAGAAATTGCAGCCCAAATAAATGCTTCACAGTTCAAGTAACAAACACATCTCAACATCAACTGTTCAAAGGAGACAGCGTGAATCAGGCCTTCATGGTCAAATTGCTGCAATGAAACCACTACTAAAGGGCACCAATAAGAAGAAGAGACTTGCTTGGGCCAAGAAATATGAGCAATGGACATTAGACCAGTGGAAATCTGTCCTTTGGTCTGATGAGTCCAAATTTGAGATTTTTAGTTCCAACCGCTGTGTCTTTGTGAGACACAGAGTAGGTGAACGGATGATCTCTGCATGTGTGGTTCCCATTATGAAGCATGGAGGAGAAGGTGTGATGGTGTGGAGGTGCTTGCTGGTGACACTGTCTGTGATTAATTTACAATTCAAGGCACATTTAACCAGCATGGCTACCACAGCATTCTGCAGCGATAAGCCATCCCATCTGGTTTGCGCTTAGTGGGACTATCATTTCTTTTTCAGCAGGACAATGACCAAATACACACCTCCAGATTGTGTAAAGGCTATATGACCAAGAAGGAGAGTGATGGAGTGCTGCATCAGATGACCTGGAAAATACAATCACCCAACTTCAACCCAATTGAGATGTTTTGGGATGAGTTGGTGTCACGTATACTCCCTCTTCGGCGCTCTAGGTCACCAGGCTGCTCATTATTACGCACACCAGTCACCATCATTACACGCACCAGCGCCTCATCAGACTCACCTGGACTTCATCACCTTCCTGATTACCTTCCCTATATCTGTCACTCCCTTTGGTTCCTTCCCTAGGCGTTATTGTTTCTGTGTTGTTGTTTCATGTCAATACGCTATTCGTGTTTCTTGTTATGTTTGTTTGTTTATTTATTCAATTATTTACTCCCTGAACTTGCATCCAGACTCCCAGCGTACACGTTACAGAATGTGTTTTTTATTATTATTATTTGTATTTTTTTTGGTAAATGACGTCGGGTCCGGCTGCCCGCTGCCGGAGCAATCGAGGATGCCTCAGCCGGCTCGTCAGGATTCCATGCCTCAGCCGGCACGTCAGGTTCACAAGACTCGGTTGACCGGTCAAGCGTCTGTTGCCGAATCTATCAAGGATGCCTCAGCTAGCTCATCAGGCTTCCATGCCTTAGCTGGCTTGCCAGGTTCACAAGACTCGGTAGGCTCGGCAGGCTCCCAAGCCTCAGCTGGCTCATCAGGTTTCCCCGCCTCAGCCGGCTCGTCAGGTTCCCGCGCCTCAGCCGGCTCTTCAGGTTCCCGCACCTCAGCTGGCTCGTCAGGTTCCCGCGCCTCAGCCGGCTTGTCAGGTTCCCGCGCCTCAGCCGGCTCTTCAGGTTCCCGCACCTCAGCAGGCTCAACAGGTTCCCGCGTCCCAGCAGAGGCGACCAGTCCACTCCTGGTCCCAGGGATTGTCCCTTTGGTTGGCGTCCTGCGGCTGGAGCTGCTCATCAGGGAGGGTGTACTGTCACGTATACTCCCTCTACCGGCGCTCTAGGTCACCAGGCTGCTCATTATTACGCACACCTGTCACCATCGTTACGCACACCAGTGCCTCATCAGACACCTGGACTTCATCACTTTCTTGATTAACTATCCCTATATCTTTCACTCCCTTTAGTTCCTTCCCCATGCGTTATTGTGTTTTTTTCATGTCTGTACCCTGCTCTTGTTTTGTCCATGTTCATTTATTTATGAAATTTATTCACTCCCTGCACTTGCTTCCCGACTCCCAGGTTACACGTTACAGTTGGACTGCAGAGTGAACCAAAAGCAGCCAACAAGTGCTCAGCATATCTACCTAAATATATGGATAGTGCATCAACAATAAATAAGTCATACACAACAAATTTGTACACCACCAATCGGAATGCACATTGTCCGCAATGCACATTTTAAAGGCAATGTTTCCATGTTCACGGAGACCACAAATACAGTAAAAGATGCATTTGTCGGCTCAATCGTAAATGACCTTTAAATGGTGCATTGTTTAAATCCATGATCGAATTGAATCAATACATATGCATTATCAGGACAATACATAGTGGTTGTCTTTAGATACCTGTGTATAGATCCACGTTAGGTTTTGTGTAAGTTTTGAGGTCAGTTCCAACCTCTTAATTTATGCAGATAGGACTATTTGACATTCATAAGTCAGTACTGTATGTCCCCGTTTTTCATGAAACATGGTAAATATATTTATGCAACTGTTTGAAATAGTCTAATGAAAGAATACAAAAACGTATGTCTTTAGACACAAGTAGGCTAACAAACATGGTATTTATTGCGGTTTGCCATTGCTCAGCATACTTGAGTCTGCTGTTTTATATGCCTTGCTGACTATTGAGAGTCCGAGTGGGGTTTGACTGTCATACACGTTTCTGCAGTGTGTGCATTGAGAGATGTCCTCTGAGCAAGGCCATCACCATATGCTTCTCAACCCTCTAGGGAGAGTATCCATCTCCATTCACTGTTATTGATGTCCGGGGCTGTCTGTGTGTGTGTGTGTGTGTGTGTGTGTGTGTGTGTGTGTGTGTGTGTGTGTGTGTGTGTGTGTGTGTGTGTGTGTGTGTGTGTGTGTACACACTCTCGCCTCGCCTCTCGCCTTGTGTCGTGATAGAACGAACTGGCCATGACCGACCCAGCCGACTTGGAACCCTGCTTACCTCCTCCGGAGCGATATTTCCCAGTGCTCCCTCATTTTTGAGCTACAGCCATCTTTGTTATCTTTGGATCGACTGAAGATAGCGTATCTAATTACGCTAATGTCCAAAAGGGCGCTTTCCTTGGCGATGTCCGTTTGGGAGCAACAAAACACAGTTTTGTCATAACCTGGAAGATTTCATGGCGGAGGTGAGGAAGGTATTCGATTCTCCGGTTTCCGGGAGAGAATCGGCCCAAAAACTACTGAAGGGACATCAGAACTCCCGTAGTGTGGCAGACTACGCGGTAGAGTTTCGCATATTGGCCGCCAAGAGTGCCTGGAATCTGGAGGCTCTATTCGATACCTTCCTTCACTGTCTGTCGGAGGAAATAAAAGACAAGCTCGCAGTGCAGGAGTTACCATTGGACCTCGATTCCCTCGTCGCCCTTACGATTAGGATTGATGGGCGTCTACGAGAACGCCGAAGTGAGAGGAGGTCGGGTCTCGGGAACAGTAGCTCATCCCCTGCTGCCTGCTCACCTCCGAAGGAATCCGGAATTCCCCGAAGTGTGCACTTCCGAGGAGAGCCGAAGCCACCCGAGTTCCCTCGAGAATCATCGGCGATGAGTGAGTCGGTTACACATGAGCCTATGCAACTGGGCAGAGCTGGACTATTGCCTAGGGAACGTTCCCACAGGCTGAGCGCCAACTGTTGTCTGTACTGTGGGGCTGCGGGACATTATATAGCCACCTGCCCGACTAAGACACCTATTTCGTTTGTAGGTACAAGTACTCTGGTGGGCCAAACTGGGAATCCTCTAATTCCCATCACCCGCACTCACTTTTTTGTGATACTGCTGTGGGGAGACCAGTCTATGTCTCTCCGGGTGCTCATTGACTCTGGGGCGGATGAGAGTTTTATCGATGCTACCCTAGTTTCTGAATTAGGTATCCACACTCAACTCCTCTCTGTTCTCATGGACGCTAGAGCACTGGACGCTAGAGCTCCATTGGAAGAGTTACCCACAGCACTGTGCCTATTAATCTGCAGGTTTCAGGAAATCACAGTGAGGCTATACAGCTTCTCCTCATTGATTCCCCTCATGTTCCTGTTTTGGGATTTTCTTGGCTCCAAAAACACAACCCCGTTATTGACTGGACCATGAGTTTCCTACCTTAGTTGGAGTCAGTTCTGCCATTCCCATTGCCTCAAAGCGGCGCAGCCTTCCCTGAGACGTCCTCCTCTGGGCTTAAGTGAAGCCTCGGATTTCTTTGCCATTCCCGCAGAGTACCATGACCTCCTAGAGGTCTTCAGCAAGGCACGGGCTACTTCTCTTCCCCCACATCGTCCCTACAATTGTGCCATTGACCTTCTCCCAGGCACCCCGCCGCCTCGTGGTGGGTTATATTCCCTATCCGGCCTGGAGACCAAGGTCATGGAGGAGTATATTGAGGACGCTCTGGCTGCTGGAGGCATCCGTCCCTCTGCATCCCCTGCTGGCACAGGGTTTTTCTTTGTGGTAAAGGACAAGACCCTGCGTCCGTGCATTGACTACCTGGGCCTTAATGACATAACAATCAAGAATCATTACCCCCCTACCTCTCCTCGGCTTTCGAACCTCTCCAGGGGGCTACCATCTTCTCCAAGCTGGACCTTTGGAATGCCTACCACCTGGTTTGGATACGGGAAGGGGATGGGTGGAAGACAGCCTTCAACACTGCCAGTGGACATTATGAGTACCTGGTCATGCCGTTTGTACTCACCAAGGCCCTGGTAAACGATGTGTTCCGGGACATGTTAAATCGTTACGTGTTTGTCTACCTCGACGACATCCTGTTTTTTCCCCGTTCTGCCCAAGAACACGTCCTCCATTGAGATGGCCAAGAACACGTCCTCCAGCGCCTCCTGGAGAACCAGTTATTTGTGAAAGCGGAGAAGTGCGAGTTCTACCCTCTCCTTTCTGGGATATGTCATCGCTGAAGGAAATGTCCAAATGGACCTGGAAAAGGTGAAAGCAGTAGTGGATTGGCTCCAACCTACATCCAGGGTGCAGCTACAACGTTTCCTGGGGTTTGCCAATTTCTACCGCCGTTTCATTTGAGGCTACAGCACCCTGGCGGCCCCCCTCTCTACACTCACCTCTGCCAAGGTACCGTTCACATGGTCCCCAGCTGTTGACAGAGCCTTTGTGGACCTGAAGCATCGGTTCACTACAGCCCCCATCCTCGTCCATCCGGCCCGTCCCATCACTTTGTGGTTGAGGTCGATGCTTCTGATGTTGGACTGGGGACAATCCTGTCCCAGCGATCCGCCCAGAACCAAAGCGCCATCCCTGTGCCTTCCTGTCCCATCGTCTCAACTCTGCAGAAAGAGACTCCGACGTGGGTAACCCATGAACTCCTTGCAGCCAAGATGGCTCTGGAGGAGTGGAGACACTGGCTGGAAGGAACAGAACATCCGTTTCTGGTTTGGACCGACCACAAGAATTTGGAATATCTCCGCACAGCCAAGAGCCTTAACTCCAGGCAGGCCCGGCGGGCTCTGTTATTCACCAGGTTCAACTTCACCATTTCCTATTGCCCAGGGTCCAAGAATATTAAACCTGACGCCTTGTCTTGCCTATACAGTCCCGCTTCCACATCCTCTGACTCCGAGACATCCTCCCTACCTCATGCCTTGCGGCTTCTGTGGGCTGGGGTATTGAGACCCTGGTCCGCAAGGCACAACATTCCCAGCCTGCCACTGGAGGGGGCCCGGCTAACCAACTGGTTGTTCCTCCCTAATTCAGTCCGGTCCCAGGTCCTGGAATGGGCTCATTCCTCCAGGCTTACCTGTCATCTGGGTTCCCGTCGAACCCTGGTGGCCCACAATGGTTCCTGACACCTCTGCCTTCGTCGCGGCATGCACCGTTTGTGCTCATATTAAATTGGCACCGTTTGTGCTCAGATCCGTTGTGGATCGGTTTTCCAAAGCTGCCTATTTCATCCCTCTCCCCAAATTACCCTCTGCCAAAGAGACGGCCCAGCTCATGGTGCAGCACATCTTCAGGATCCACGGACTCCCGATGGATATGGTCTCCGACCGGGGTCCTCAGTTCTTTAACCTGTTGGGGATAGGGGGCAGTATTTGCACGGCCGGATAAAAAACGTACCCCAATTAATCTGGTTACTACTCCTGCCCAGTAACTAGAATATGCATATAATTGTTTGATTTGGATAGAAAACACCCTAAAGTTTCTAAAACTGTTTGAATGGTGTCTGTGAGTATAACAGAACTCATTTGGCAGGCCAAAACCTGAGAAGATTCCAAACAGGAAGCGCTCTCTCTGACTATTTATTGGCCTTCTTGATCATCTCTAACCAAAACAGGGGATCTCTGGCATGACGTGACATTTTCTAACGCTCCCATAGGCTCTCAAAAGGCGCCAGAACGATGAATGGTGGCTTTGCAGGCCCTGGCTGAAAAACATTAGCGCATTTGGATAATGGTCGATCAGAGGACAATGAGACTGGAGGCGCGTGCACGAGCCGACACCATGTTTACTTTCTCTCTCTTTGAACGAAAACAACGACTCCCGGTCGGAATATTATCGCTTTTTACGAGAAAAATGGCATAAAAATTGATTTTAAACAGCGTTTGACATGCTTCGAAGTACGGTAATGGAATATTTAGAATTTTTTTGTCACGAAACGCGTCTGGCGCGTCACCCTTCTTTACCCTTCGGATAGTGTCTTGAATGCACGAACAAAACGCCGCTATTTGGATATAACTATGGATTATTTGGGACCAAACCAACATTTGTTATTGACGTAGAAGTCCTGGGAGTGCATTCTGACGAAGAACAGCAAAGGTAATCAAACTTTTCTAATAGTAAATCGGAGTTTGGTGAGCACCACACTTGGTGGGTCTCAAAATAGCTAGCCTGTGATGGCCGGGCTATCTACTCAGAATATTGCAAAATGTGCTTTCACCGAAAAGCTATTTTAAAATCGGACATAGCGAGTGCATAAAGGAGTTCTGTATCTATAATTCTTAAAATAATTGTTATGTTTTTTGTGAACGTTTATCGTGAGTAATTTAGTAAATTCACCGGAAGTGTTCGGTGGGAATGCTAGTCACATGCTAGTCACATGCTAATGTAAAAGCTGGTTTTTGATATAAATATGAACTTGATTGAACAAAACATGCATGTATTGTATAACATAATGTCCTAGGATTGTCATCTGATGAAGATCATCAAAGGTTAGTGCTGCATTTAGCTGTGGTTTGGGTTTATGTGACATTATATGCTAGCTTGAAAAATGGGTGTCTATTTCTGGCTGGGTACTCTCCTGACATAATCTAATGTTTTGCTTTCGTTGTAAAGCCTTTTTGAAATCGGACAGGGTGGTTAGATTAACGAGAGTCTTGTCTTTAAAATGGTGTAGAATAGGGATTATACTGGCTGTTGAGTAGGTGGGACGCAAGCGTCCCACTGGCCCAGAGAGGTTAACCGTTTTCCAGAACTTCTTGGGGTTAGACCCACAGAGAGAGAACTGCTCCTTAAAGTAACTAACTTTGGCCTTCCGGATAGCCTGAGTGCACTTACATCTCATTTGCCTGAATGATAGCCAGTCAGCCTGAGTATGCGTGTGCCGAGCCTTTCGCCAAATGCAATTCTTGAGGTAGGGTAACTCTGCAAGATCACGGTCGACCCAGGGGCTGAACCTGTTTTTAATTCTAATTTTCTTTATGGAGGCGTGTTTGTTAAGAATACCACTGAAAATATCAAAAAAGAAGGTCCAAGTGTCTTCAACAGAGGGGATCAAGCTGATTCTATACCATTTTACAGAGGCCACTTCATGAAGGAAGGCTTGCTCATTAAAGTTTTTTAGCAAGCGTCTATGACAATTCAGGATAGGTCATTTCACTGAGCAGCCATTATGAACACAGGCTGTAAAACAGTGATCACTAAGGTCATTACAGAAAACCCCAGACTGATACCTATCAGGATTATTTGTGAGGATAACATTGAGGAGAGTAGCCTTTTCTGGATGTTTGGAGTCATACCTTGTGGGATTGGTAGTAATCTGAGAAAGATTTATTGTGTCCCATTGCTTTAGGACTTGGTCAGGTGATTTAAGCATGTCCCAGTTTAGGTCACCTAGCAGGACAAATTCAGACTCAGTGTAAGGGGCCAGGAGAGAGCTGAATTTGTCCTGTAGGGGTGCTGATGGAGGATGATAGCACCCAGCAACAGTCAACAAAGAGCTATTTGAAAGTTTAATGCTTAAAACCAAATCAAATTGTTTAGGGACAGACTTGGAGGTGATCCTTGGTAAAGATTGCCACTCCACCACCTTTGGAAGATCTGTCTTGCCGAAAAAGATTATAATCAGAAAGGTTAAAACTTCTTCGGCATTCAGGGAATTGTTCGGAGTTTCTGATGACTGACGTGCCCAAAGTAAACTGCCTGTTACTCAGGCCCAGAAGCTAGGATATGCATATCATTGATATCATTGGATAGAAAACACTCTGTAGTTTCTACAACTGTTAAAATAATGTCTGTGAGTATAACAGAACTGATATGGCATGTGAAAACCTGAGGAAAATCCATACAGAAATATTTTTTTTTAGGTCACTTGCCATTTCAATGCTAGCCTATGGGATATACAAATAGATAGGACCCAGACTACGCGTCCCAAATAGGGCTTGCCTATAGCATATTATATTTGAAACATTTGCATGTAGTCTATCTAGGTCTTTAATGTCCTCGTTTTAAAATAACAATCCTGTATATTTTTCTTAATTTCTGGTGGCTTCTAGTGGCTTCCACTAGATGTCAACAGTCTTTAGACAGGGTTTTAGGCTTGTTTCTTTAAAAATGAACAAGTAGTTGTAGTTTTTCCAAGGTGTCTCTCATTAGAAAAGTAGTCTTGTTGGCGCGTGAGTGAGGCTCTTCATTATTTATCTTCCTTATTGAACATACTATTCTCCGTCTTAAATATTATCATTTATTTAGATATTAGAGAACCTGAGGATTAATTAGAAACATCGTTTGACTTGTTTGGATGAACTTTACCGGTAACCTTTTGGATTCGTTTGTATGCATGTTGAACAAGTGGATTACTGAGATCATTGGCGCCAACTAAACAGATTTTTGGGATATAAAGAAGGACTTTATCGAACAAAACAACCATTCATTGTGTAGCTGGGACCCTTGTGATTGCAAACATAGGAAGATCTTCAAAGGTAAGTGATTTATTTAATCGCTATTTGTGATTTTGTGACGCCTGTGCTGGTTGAAAAAGTATTTTGATGTGGGGCGCTGTCCTCAGATAATTGCATGGTATGCTTTTGCCGTAAAGCCTTTTTGAAATCTGACAATGCGGTTGGATTAATAAGAAGTTAAGCTTTTAAATGATGTAAGACACTTGTATTTTCATGAATGTTTAATATTACGATTTTTGTATTTTGAATTTCGCGCTCTGCAATTTCACCGGATGTTGTCGTAGGTGTCCCGCTAGCGGTTCATGCGCCCTAAGAGGTTTTAACATCAGTATTCAAAACACTCTTCCTTAACTACGGCTCAGTAATGACCAACACATCTGGATTGGAGCTGTGAACCCACACTTTCAATTGATCCATTTTAGGTATTAAGATTCTAGTGTTAACGTGCAGAAAACCCAGGCTTTTTTGAGAGCAGAAATCAGTGACGCAGATATCAGAGCACAAGTCATAATTGGGGACAGTAGATGGGCCAGGGTGTACATGCACATTTCCAGATATCATCAACAGTAATACAATCAAGACACGGCATAGGACAGGAACAGCTTTGCAGTGCTGATTTATGACATCTGAATGTACATCAGATGGCAACAAGATCCTATTGTACAGCAATTTCATCAGGAAACATGAATACAAAGCCAGCGAGAGGTGGTTAGAATAGGATGGGAGGCCAAAAGTCAGTGTAACCAATAGAGAGTCAGAGTCCCGAGTGTGGGAACAAACATAGTCTGTCCCACGGTTGGGTAAAGAAAGTGTGTAGTCAACAAAGCATGCAGGTGTCATGAGGCAAATAGCAAAATAGCAAAATGCACAAGAAAAAATGTATATATATAACGACTTGGGGCTAGCCATTGTAAGTTCAGAGTCACTCGCCCCAACAGTGCGTGTGTGCTGGAGGCATGCAAAAGCTCGGGAGAGAGGGGTGAGTGTGGTGGGGGTACCTGCACCAGACAGGGGGAGACAGGCCAGGGCAGATGGTGAAAAGATAGCCAGGTGGAATCCAAGCAGCAGTGCAGCAGGCAACGGGACTAGATGTCACACCCACTTGGGAGAAGCTTTTACTTCTGGAGGCAGATTTCTTGTAGAAAATGCCAGTGAATGGTCTTTGAACAGCAGCAGGGGTCTTCAGAAGACTCCTGCCACTTGTTGGATCAAAAGGCCTCAACACCTTTTACTTCACACCTTGGTGCTAATTGAAGTTGTATCTGGTCTGTCCTTGCAAGCCTGGGAGCCTTAACTCAGCATTCAGTCCCTTTAAAGTAAAATATATCATTATAATGTACTTTCTTTTTTCTTGTAGCACAAATGTATATCACAATTTCAGCAGCACTTAATGATAATTGTTTCTGGATCATCTGAAACGTTTCTTTTACAGTAGGTTTAATAAAGGATCATCTCAACTTCTCAAGTGTTTTGATATCGAATAAATCTAATGAAATATGAAATTGAGACTCTGGTGAGGACTGCTTTGGGTTTGCACAGTAGATTGCGTGGGTATGTGTCTCTCTCTTTCTCCCTCTCTCTCTCTCTCTCTCTCTCTCTCTCCCTCTCCACATATCTAAGCTCCTGGCTGATGGATTAGTCATTGACAGAGAGACAGAGAGGAGGATTTGAGACGACGGAGAAAGGTGCAGAAGGGAGGAGTAGAAGTCTGGGGACTGAGCAGTAGCCTAAATAGAAAGGTGAGGAGGGGCACGAGGAGCGATGAGTGGAACCAGGCTATCTGGGCCCTAAATAGAACACATTTCCATGTGTTAAGTAGCAAAATGACCCCGCCGTCAGAATGGTTCGACTTCAATGTAGTGTTTCGCTTTGAACAGAAGAGTTTCCAAATACACAGTGCCAGCTTATACTGTGAAGAGTAGACGCGTCATATTAGTACATTAAATTATTAAGCTAAGAAATGAGACTTGCTGTTGGCTGAGTAGAAGAGCAAGAATGGCTACTATTTTTGTGTGTTTGAGATCATGAGAATCAAAGACAGGTGCATGGAAATGTTTCTCTTGTAATACAATGATTTTCTTTCTGCAACTCCCCTTATCTTCTCTACAGAATATCACATGTCATATGTAACAGCAAGAAAAAAAATCTACATTGTTAGACAGGTTTAACATGATATTGCAAATGCCTCCAACAACAATGTAAGGAAAACAGGACAATGGAAATTCGCAGGTGTAAATTAAATGAAACTAACAGCGTTTTCCGGCAATTGAAGTCAATCATGGTTGCTTGTTTGCCGACAGATTGGCTGAGGCTTCAGGCAGCAACAGTTATTTTTGAAAAGCAATTGTAATTAAAGATACAGCACACACGCACACGCACACACACGCACACACACACACACACACACACACACACACACACACACACACACACACACACACACACACACACACACACACACACACACACACACACACACACACACACACACACACACATATACACACACAAGCCCAATTAAAAATACTCCCAACACGCTGGAACACCTATTATGTTGAGCCAATTATCCGTATTTCATTTCACAAGGTTAAGCAGACAGCGAATAATAACGTATGGTACCATAAAATATATATAATTCCTAGTTGCTAAGGTAACAGCAACCTTGAAAACCTCGAAAATTACCATCTTCATTAACCTGAAGACTCATGTTAGCTCCCCAAGCTGATGACTAGGCTTTGGCTCAGAGGGCTAACACATTCTTGTGGAGCACAAGAGACCCATATTCGCCCCAGCCGGTCCTTCTCACGTCACCAAATTTGACGATAGAAGTTGCAGCTAGAACCAGACAATAGAGGTCACACTGTCTGTGTCGTGATCGAGGCACTTGGGGGCAATCACAAACAACACTGTCCGTCTAACTCCACCATTAAAACCTTTACTGTGTCTCCCTTTCAGAGGAAGACAGCGGATATGTAGCTTGCGTCCCAAATTGCACCCGATTCCTTATATAGTGTACTTCTTTTGACCAGGGTCCTCTGTTCAAAAGTATATAAGGAATAGGGTGCCATTTGGAACGCACTGTAACCTTCCTCAAACAAACAACCCCCCCTTTCCTTTCCGCCCGCTTTGCCTTTTTGCTTTGTTATTTTAGCCAAGCTTCTTATTTCTCTTTCTCTATCTCTCTCCCTCTCTTAGGGAGACAGATGGAGGGATGAGGTGGGGGGCAGAGCACATCTCACGATTTCCACTGAAGGCTGTGAGCCTAAATTACTCTGACTGATTTTAACAAGATCAGCTTTAAAAGCATAGTTCTCAGATTATTTTCTCTTTCATGAGATACAGACAGTTATTTTTCATCAACTCTTGTTTTGTTGCTTTTTGTGTAAAAAAATATTTATTTCAGATTCAATAGGCTTTGGATTTTTTTGTTATTCTGATAGTTTTTGGGATCAAAAAAGGCGATAAGCATTGATACAAAACATTACATTTACAGTACCAGTCAAAAGTTTGGACACACCTACTCAATCAAGGGTTTTTCTTTATTTTGACCATTTTCTACATTGTAGAATAACAGTAAAGACATCAAAACTATGAAATAACACATATGGAATAATGTAGTAACCAAAGAAGTGTGAAACAAATCCAAAAATATTTTATATTTGAGATTCTTCAAAGTAGCCACCATTTGCCTTCATGGCAACTTTGCACACTCTTGGCATTCTTTCAACGAGCTTCATGAGGAATGCTTTTCCAACAGTCTTGAAGGAGTTCCCAAATATGCTGAGCACTTGTTGCCTGCTTTTCCTTCACTCTGCGGTCCAATTCATCCCAAACCATCTCAATTTGGTTGAGGTTGGGTGATTGTGGAGGCCAGGTCATCTGATACAGCACTCTCCTTCTTGGTCATATAGCCTTAACTTGTTATGGATAGGGGGCAGTATTTTCACGGACGGATAAACGGTTTAAACGGATAAACGAACACCTCACCAATATCCAATGGTAGAGCGTGGCGCGAAATACAAATACCTCAAAAATGCTATAACTTCAATTTCTCAAACATATGACTATTTTACACCATTTTAAAGACAAGACTCTCGTTCTTCTAACCACATTGTCCGATTTCAAAAAGGCTTTATAGCGAAAGCAAAACATTAGACTATGTCAGGAGAGTACTCACAGACACCATTCAAACAGTTTTAGAAACTTTAGAGTGTTTTCTATCCAAATCTACTAATTATATGCATGTTCTAGTTTCTGGGCAGGAGTAGTAACCAGATTAAATCGGGTACATTTTTTATCCGGCCGTGAAAATACTGCCCCCTATTCCAAACAGGTTAACATAGTGATATATATCATTTGGTCAGTATAAATGCCATTTGGACATGGTTCACTGACTTTTGGGTTCGGAAGCCGACTTCCTATGATCATATATGGCAAATAGACATAACATCCTGATTTGGTACTTTCAATACTTATGTATGGCATTTGGACATTTCTTATGCCATTAGGCCATGATTCACTGACTTTTGGGTTCGGAAACCGACTTCCTATGATCATATATGGCAAATGGACATAACATCCTGATTTGGTACTTTCAATACTTATGTATGGCATTTGGAAATTTCTTATACCATTTGGCCATGGTTCACTGACTTTTGCCTTCCTATGATCATAAATTGCAAATGGACAAAACATAGGCCTTATGGACAAAGTCAATAAAATAAGACAAAGGTATGTTCATACAGTTGTTATATATGTATAATTGACAAAAAATCAAATTTTAAAAATTTGACCCTTGGGTCTTGACTTTATGTCCATTTGCAATATGAAAATCTACGGTGGAGCACGCTCGCCATCTTTGGGATTTTTGTTGTTTGACACTTGGCATTTGCCATATGCCACTTGCCATAAGGTTTGGATGAACTGCCATCCATTTGAGTGGTATTTGCGATTGTGTATATGTTTCGCCCAATGGCAGTAAGTTGCCATTCATTTTTGTCCATTTCATGAGGGTCTTCCCTTACCTTTCTATTGCCTGCCTCTGTTGGATTATTAAACCATTGTTAATTCAACGTGTCTGCATCTGGGTCTTACCTTCATACCTGACACTGGGTCTTCCTTTCCTGTGGCGGTACTCATGAGAGACAGTTTCATCATAGCGCTTGATGGTTGCTCTTGAAGAAACTTTGTATTTGTATTTATAATGGATCTCCATTAGCTGCTGCTCCATTAGCTACTCTTCCTGGGGTCCAGCAAAATTAAGGCAGTTTATACATTTTTAAAATATTACAATACATTCATAGATTTCACAACACACTGTGTGCCCTCAGGCCCATACTCCACCACTACCACATATCTACAGTACTAAATCCATGTGTATGTATAGTGCGTATGTTATCGTGTGTGTGTGTGTATGCGTGTGTCAGTGCCAATGTTTGTGTTGCTTCACAGTCCCCGCTGTTCCATAAGGTGTTTTTTTTATCTGTTTTTAAATGTAATTTTACTGCTTGCGTCAGTTACTTGATGTGGAATAGAGTTTCATGTAGTCATGGCTCTATGTAGTACTGTGTGCCTCCCATAGTCTGTTCTGGACTTGGGGACTGTGAAGAGACCTCTTGTGGCATGTCTTGTGGGATATGCATGGGTGTCCGAGCTGTGTGCCAGTGGTTTAGACAGACAGCTCGGTGCATTCAACATGTCAATACCTCTCATATATAAAAGTCTTCCAGGAGAGATTGACATTCTTGAACGTTCTTGAAATGTTTCGCATTGACTGACCTACAGGTCTGAAAGTAATGATGGACTGTCATTTCTCTTTGCTTATTTGAGCTGTTCTTGTCATAATACGGACTTGGTCTTTTACCAAATAGGGCTATCTTCTGTATACCACTCTTACCTTGTCACAACACAATCGATTGCTCAAACACATTAAGAAGGAAAGCAATTCCACAAATTAACTTTTGACAAGGCACACCTCTTAATTGAAATACAATCCAGGTGACTACCTCATGAAGCTGGTTGAGAGAATACCAAGAGTGTGCAAAACTGTCATCAAGGCAAAGGGTGGCTACTTTTAAGAATTTCAAATATTAAATATATTTTGATTTGTTTAACACTTTTTGGGTTACTACATGATTCCATATGTTATTGCATAGTTTTGATGTCTTCCCTATTAGTCTACAATGTAGAAAATAGTAAAAATAAAGAAAAACCCTTGAATGAGTAGGTGTGTCCAAACTTTTGACTAGTACTGTACATGTCATAATACAAAAAGTATTGAGAATTGATTTTAAGGAATTAAAAAAAAGGATCTCCCATCGTTCCCCCCTTCCACATTTCATTTCAATGGTTATTCTACCTTGCCTCCCGGTCATTAGTTTCTGTTACAGTATTAGATCACCTCCTATAAATCTTCTTCAGGATCGGTGTTCCTTCCATGGGACGGCTGAGCTAACGTAGGCTAATGCAATTAGCATGAGGTTGTAAGTAACAAGAACATTTCCCAGGACATAGACATATCTGATATTGGTAGAAAGCTCTGGGCAAGTTGGGACGTGACCGTCCCACACTATTCAACAGCCAGTGAAATAGCATGGCACGAAATACAAAACAGCAAAAATATCATAATTTCAATTCATCAAACATAGGACTATTTTACACCATTTTAAAGATACACTTCTCCTTAATGTAACCACATTGTCCGATTTGAAAAAGGCTTTACAGCGAAAGCAAAACATTAGATTATGTTAGGAGAGTACCACACAGCCATTTTCCAAGCAAGGATATATGTCACAAAAACCCAAACACAGCTAAATGAAGCACTAACCTTTGACGATCTTCATCAGATGACACTCCTAGGACATCATGTTACACAATACATGTATGTTTTGTTTGATAAAGTTCATATTTATATCCAAAAACACCATTTTACATTGGCGCGTGATGTTCAGAAAATGTATTCCCACCAAAACCCCCCGGTGAATGACCACATCAATTTACAAAAATACTCATCATAAACGTTGACAAAATACATAACAATTATTTTAAGAATTCTAGATACAGTACTCATTTATGCAACCGCTGTGTCAGATTTTAAAATAGCTTTTCGGCGAAAGCACATTTTTCAATATTCTGAGTACATAGCTCGCCATCAAAGCAAGCTATACAGACACCCGCCAAGTTCTGGGATCACCTAAACTCAGTATTAGTATTATAAATATTCTCTTACCTTTGCTGATCTGCGTCAGAATGCACTCCCAGGACTGCTACTTCCACAAGAAATGTAGTTTTTTTTCGAAATAATCCCTTTTTATGTCCATATTTATGTCCGTGTGTTCAGGTCACTATCCAAAGGCATAATGCGCGAGCGCAATTCGAGACACGAAAAGTCTAAATGTTCCATTACCGTTAGTTAAAGCATGTCAAACGTTGTTTAAAATCAATCTTTATGGTATTTTTTACGTAAAAATGCGATAATATTACAACCGGACAATAGCGTATTCATTCAAGAAGAAAAATAAGGAACGGCACGCTCGTGGGATCGCGCATCACCAATCCCTTTGTCCCCAGGCAGTCCACTCATTGACTGAGCTCCTAATTTCTACCCAGTTACAGGAGAAGGATGAAAAAACTTTCTGAAGGCTTTTGACAGCCAATGGAAGCCTTAGGAAGTGCAACGTGACCCCCACAGACACTGTAGTTTCGAAAGGGACTAGAAAGAAGAACTACAATTCTCAGATCCTCCACTTCCTGGTTGACTTTCTCTCAGGTTTTTGCATGCTATATGAGTTCTGTTATACTCACAGACACCATTCAAATAGTTTTAGAAACTTCAGAGTGTTTTCTATCCAAATATACTAATAATATGCATATTCTAGTTTCTGGGCCAGAGTAGTAACCAGTTTAATTTGGGTACGTTTTTCATCCGGCCGTGAAAATACTGCCCCCTACACTTTAAGAAGTTAAATTCTTGTTAATCTAACTGCACTGTCCAATTTACAGTAGCTATTACAGTGAAAGAATACCATGCTATTGTTTGAGGAGAGTGCACTATTTTGAACATGAAAATGTATTAATAAACAAATTAGGCACATTTGGGCCATATTGATATAACATTTTGAACAGAAATGCAATGGTTCATTGCACATACACTGATGCCATCTAGTGGCCAAAATCTAAATTGCACCTGGGCTGGAATAATACATTATGGCCTTTCTCTTACATTTCAAAGATGATGGTACAAAAAAATACAAAATAACGGTTGTTTTTTTCTTTGTATTACCTTTTACTAGTTCTTTTGTGTTATATTCTACTACATTTCTTTCACATTTCCATGAACTTCAAAGTGTTTCCTTTCAAATGGTACCAAGAATATGCATATCCTTGCTTCAGGACCTTAGCTCGTTAGATTTGGGTGTGTCATATTAGCGAAAATTGAAAGAAAGGGGGTAATCCTTAATGACTGTATACCCTACGCATAAAAGTTCCACCATAGATATTCCTTTTACTCATTTTTAAACTTGGTTAACTTCTGTTAGATATTTCAAGCAGAGTTCTAAAGTAATATTGGCCTTGGCTTTTAAGTGTCTCTATTTTTGTAGTTGTCTTCTTCTTCCACACTGTCACTCTCCTTCTTGCTCAATGACTGACTGCTCTCTCTCGGGTTGCTTGTCTTCGGGCTTTGGCTGCTTGCGTTCATGTTCTGCTGGTTCTTCGCTGGAAGCTGCCTTTCCTCTCTTGGTTGGGGGGGGGGCTCTAGGTGGTCCTGCTCGGTCTTCCTCTTAGATATAGTCCTATACGCATAGGACTCTGGGTAGTCGATGAAGGAGTGGCTGGTTTTATCACATAGGGTGCATTTGCTGGTGATGTTACTTGATGGCACTTGATGGTTGTGCGTTCTTTGGCTTGATGGTCAGTAAGGTTACAGATGAAGCAGCATAGGACATGTCCAGGGTAGAAAACCCTACCACTGTAGGGGCCCAAGGCGATTGTGTTCAGCACCTCTAACAGCTCTCCCGTCCTTACCCTCTTCAACTTCACCCTGTACTTTCTCACTTCGTACCAGTTACCATACTTATCTACAGGCTTCACAGCTGGCTGTAGAATGGTGCAATATCTCTCAATGAAGCAGTCGACATCTTCGTCAGCCACTCCGTCTAGAACTTCTTCTCAATGTTCATTGAGGATTCCACCTGCCAGTGCTTCCACTTCTCATCCTGTGACTTGGTTGACTTCCAGGAAGTGGCGCAAAGGCGTCTCTGCATTGAAAACTACCCACTGGGCACAGACGTCAGTTCAACGTCTAGTTTTGATTTAAATTTGTTTGAGTTGTCAACTAATGTGAATTCAACGTGAAATTAATAAAAAATGTCACCCTGTCATTGGATTTAGGTTAAAAGCAATCAGTTTTCCACGTTGATTCAACGTCATCACATTTCATTTTTTTTTTGGCGTCGAAACAATGTTGATTCACCCAGTTTTTGCCCAGTGCGTAGTTCATGTTCCTTCCTAAAGGCTATGAAGCTATAGATGTCACTGCCGTTAATCCATTAGGGAAAAACTGAGTGGAATGCATTATTGCAACCACGTCAAAGGAATCCCTCTCCAACTTTGGTGTCCACCTACAGTCCTATTTCAAGGTCGATCAAGGAAATGGTTAATAGACATTGGTACATATTACACAGTGACCCCAGCTTTGGTAAAGCGTTTGAATCCCCCCTGAGGTTTTGCTGTAAGAGACCCTGACATTTACAAGATTTTTTAGTAAGGTGCTTAAGAAAAAAGCATCACATTTTATATCTATCATTCCCAATGGCAATTTCCTTTGTCACAACTGTGTCCACTGTTATGCCATGATCAGAGGGAACTCTCTTATCCATCCCCATTCAGGTGAGTTGATAAAGAGTTTAGGTAGAATAACATGTAACATGAAATATGTTGTATATCTCCTTAAGTGTTCTTGTAACTTTTATTATGTAGGTAAGACCAAACGTGAACTTAATACAAGGATATGTGAGCATAAGAGCTCCATTCGCAACTATGATGAATAATCACCTGTTGCCAGGCATTTCAATAGCCATAATCATGGACTAAGTGCCTTACGTTAAGGATAAATTACTTCTCCGAAGAGATACATATTGGCTAGACTGTTTGGGCACTCTGGCCCCAGCAGGCCTTAATGAGGAATGGTCTTTTTCTTGTTTTTTGTAGTATGTTTTTTTTGTAGTAGGTTATAAATAGGACAAACATTTAGGTAATTACATCATAATGTATTTATATTGTGTGTCTATCTTCATTTGATTTTTATGTTTCTCTTGATTGGGCCAATACTGACTGTGAATTTATAATTATGCCCACCTGTATGGTATTATTGTTGTGACATTGATTGGAGTTGCCTTGAACGCTGAAGAAGGGGTCATAACCAAAACATTTGTGCGGCCTTTCCCCGCGTATCTCAGCCGGGCCCAGTGCTGGCCAAAACGGACAGAACTGAGTACCATGATGGTAAGGCTTAGTTTGGCTGATCACTGTGGAAGATAGAGAGGGTGGACCAAGGCTTACTGCGTTCAGACATTGTGTTCACTAGTTGAGTTCAACTTCCCTCCTCCCTCCATCAGAGGAAGACTAATAAGTAGAACCAGGGAGGGTTCAGGGCCCAAGCTAAGTGGATGGTGGCTGTGTTTATTGTTGTGGAACGGGGTGTCATACTAAATAAGCTCTTCTGAGCTGTTTGTGCGACCCACTGACAACCTCTCCACACACTTCTCTCTCTCAGTACCTAACAAAAATAACTGTCCCTGCGTCCATAGTGCCAAGACAGATTATGAATTATAAATAGATTGCTCTTAGTAGTAGTGTCGTGAAGGAAAACATGCTGTTATTTAAACCTGGATCTCAAGGTTCTAAATACTGTGGACCCAAAGGTCTTTAATAGTTTGTCTTGCATAGATGTAAAGCAATATATTCGTAGCTCCATCTTGCCCTCTGATAGGCCTGGTGGAATTGTGGCCATATTGCGGAGACAATTCCAGTCCTCTCAGATCTAGTGCCTACGGGACAGGGATTAGGGGTTCATTTGGTATTCAGGAAACCCATACCTGCCGCCATAGCAGCATTGGTAACATTGGTAACAAGTTAATTGATTTAAAATAACTTGGTGAGGAATTTGAAGGACTCCTTTTCAGCTTCAGTAGTTTGCCAGCGACACACCACAACACAACTTAAATTATACAGCGCTAGCCCAACTGACCCTCGCTCAATCTGATCTTGGGAAGAAAAAAAAATACCTGTCACATATAGTTCACATCCAAGCATGACCCAACAGAGAAAGATGATCCTTTACAATATTGGAAAGAAACACACAGGGAAAGAAATACACAACTACTGTAGGTTGTATTCATTAGGGAACACCATAGCAAAATGTTTAAATATTGGTGGGAGACTTTGTTATAGAGGAGTGTAAATGCTTTTTTTAGGCTGGATCATGTTGTTGTATTGTTGTATGTTTTAATTATGTCATGTATTGATTGTTGCTGCCTTCTTGGCCAGGTCTCCCTTGAAAAAGAGACTCTGGGTCTCAATGGGCTTTTCCTGGTTAAATACATGCAACGGTAATCTGTTTCTCATAGGATGAGTTCAGGTTATACCTCCCCGTTTTATTATACCTCTCTGTTTTCTTCCATTTTGTGCCCAGTGAACATGACCCAGATGAAGGGAGTACAAGATTAAATCCAGCTGTTTGCTTGGATATATCTGACTGCAGGCTTGCAGAGCCAAGTAAAGACACCCTCCCGAATCACTTCTTCTCTTTTCCTTGCCTTAAGCCCTTATTAAACTGGCATTAGCTATGTTTCTATGACCTTGTCCATAGATTTTTTTGTCTACATTTAGATATTTTGCATAGAAAGTAAATGGGACAATTGCTTGCTATGGTGCGTTTCCATTTAACTATCTTGTGTCGCTAAAAACAGCTGGACGTAATAACTTCACATAAAAAATGGTGTTTCCAATACCCATTTAGGCAAATTGCGCATTAATAAACTGGCGACAGCCTGTATGCCATCCCACCTATCTCTTTCATGTTTCAGGTAGCCCGTGAAAGCCAGCATGGATAGAATGCAATAATTGACTAATATTTGCCATATTCGAAATAATTCTTATGTGCCAACGTATCGCCATGGCTCGTGCCATGGTGAAACTTGCACTCCTGTAGATCTAAAATAAATGGATGATGACATTTGCCAGCCAACCAGAAAAGCAGGGCGAAGCAATTCAGCCATTCTTGAAAGTCAGGACAATCCTTGTCCTGCAAAGAAACATTATTTTTATAGTTGAAGAAATTGATTTTGCAAGCAGTAGGCATTAAGTGTCATGTGCGTCGTAAAAGGTGGGCCAAAACGCAGCGGGTATATGAATACTCATCCTCTTTTATTAGAAGAAAAACCCAAAACAAAACACATATACAAAAAACCCAACGACGAAAAGCAGTCCTGTAAGGCTCACAGCTATACACAGAACAACTACCCACAAAACCCATGGAAAAACACCCCAACTAAATCAGACCTTCAATTAGAGGCCACGAGAAACAGCTGTCTCCAATTGAAGGTCAGCCCAATAAACTAAGCATAGAAATATAAGAACTAGAACAAACATAGAAATATATTAACATAGAACATAACCCCCAAAAAACGAAACACACAAAACAAACACACCCCTGCCACGTCCTGACCGACTACAATAACAAAATAACCCCTTTTCTGGTCAGGACGTGACATTAAGAATTAAATGTGGGGTGAAGCTTTATAGTTACGTGATGACATCAGGTGCCCACATACCTTCAAAATTATTCGGCATTCAGCATTTATTTGAAAAACACAGTTTCCATCATCATTTGTCTCAGTAAAGAACGTTCAATAAACAGGGCCTGTTCTGGCCATTCTGCCACCCTAGGTGAGATAAAAATATATTTTTTCAGACAATGTTTTTGTCAAATAAACCTGGGTCAATGGAAACCTGCCTAATTACTTAACTGGACACACAAGCATGTGTGTGTGCGCACACAGATTGATATGGAACATAGCCATTAGTCAGTTACTGCACTGACAGGACTGTCACACCCTGATCTGTTTCACCTGTCTTGTGCTTGTCTCCATCCCCCACCAGGTGTCTCCCATTTTCCCCCATTATCCCCTGTGTAATTATACCTGTGTTTTCTCTTGGTCTGTTGACAGTTTGTCTTGTCTAACCAGTGTGTTTTCCCGTTTTCCAGTATCTCTAGTTTCTGTTTTCTTGTCTGCCTGCCTTGACCCTGAGCCTGCATGCCATTCAGTCCCTGATTGATGCTGTCTTGGATTACCGACCCCTGCCTGCCCTGGACTTGCCTTTTGCCTGCCCCCTGTTTTTGTAATAAACATCTGAGATTCTAACTGTCTGCATCTGGGTCTTATCCTGAGTCGCGTTAAGGACAGTGAGACAAGGTAGTTGAGAGGTGCTCTCAGTCAGTAGCCCTGCTCCCACCACCAGGGCCTTTAGGCACTTGTGTAGATCTGAGAGGGTTGAATTTGTCTCATTTCTCTTGGCCTATCAGAAGGTGAAGTGGTGCTATTACCATTTTGCTGATACCTATCCAATCCTTTTATAGATTAACACATCTTTAGTAGAGATGTGAAACATTATTGTTTTGGATATTTCGAATGGACACGTTTTACTTGTCCTTTCAAATAGCATTTCACTGGAATATGTTTCCTTTCTGTTTATTAATTCTACACTGAACAAAAATAATATATGGATTTTACATGACTGGGTATACAGATATGCACCTGTTGGTCACAGATATCTTAACAAAAGGTATAAGCATGGATCAGAAAACCAGTCAGCATGTGGTGTGACCACCATTTGCCTCATGCAGCGCAACACATGTCCTTCGCATAAAGTTGATCAGGCTGTTGATTGTGGCCTGTGGAATGGTGTCCCACTCCTCTTCAATGGCTGTGAGAAGTTTCTGGATATTGGCGGGAACTGGAACGTGCACGTCGATCAAGAGCATCCCAAATATGCTCAATTGTACCAGGCCATGAAAGAACTTGGAAACGTTCCGTTTCCAGCAATTGTGTACAGATCCTTGTGACATGGGGTCGTGCATTATCATGCAAAAACATGAGGTGATGGTGGCTGATGAATGGGACGACAATGATCTCATCACGGTATTTCTGTGTATTCAAATTGCCATATTGAAAATGCAATTGTGTTCGTTGTCCGTAGCTTATGCCGGCCCATACCATAACCCCGCGGCCAACATGGGACACTCTGTTCACAACGTTGACATCAGCAAACTGTTCTCTCACACGACACCACACACTGTCTGCCATCTGCCCGGTACAGTTGAAACCTAGGATTCACTTGGGAAGAGCACACTTGTCCAGCGTGCCAGTGGCCATCAAAGGTGAGCATTTGCCCACTGAAGTCAGTTACGACTCCGAACTGTAGTCAGGTGAAGACCCTGATGAGGATGACGAGCTTCCCTGAGACGGTTTCTGACAATTTGTGCAGAAATTCTTTGGTTGTGCAGTTTCATCAGCTGCCGGGTGGCTGGTTTCAAACGATCCCGGATGTGAAGAAGCTGGATGTTGAGGTCTTGGGCTGCCATGGTTACATATGGTCTGCGGTAGTGAGGCCAGTTGGACATTCTGCCAAATTCTCTAAAACAACATTGGAGGAGGTTTAACCTCCATTCAATTAACTGGCAACAGCTCTGGTGGACATTCCTGCAGTAGCATGCCAATTGCACACTCCCTCAAAACATGAGACAAATGTGTCATTGTCTTGTGTGACAAAACCGCACATTGGCCTTTTTATTGTCCCAAGCACAAGGTGCACCTGTGTAATGATCATGCTGTTTATTCAGCTTCTTGATATGCCTCATCTGTCAGGTGGATGGATTATCTTGGAAAAGGAGAAATGCTCACTGACAGGGATGTAAACAAATGTGTGCACCAAATTTTATAAAAATAAGCTTTTTGTGCATATGGAACATTTCTGGAATCTTTTATTTTAGCTCATGAAACATACTACCAACACTTTACATGTTGCGTTTATATTTTTGTTCACTATATATTCTGTGTGCAAATCCATATTTATGCATAGCGGGGCTTTTTTTACATCTCATTCTGGCGCACGGCCTGTGTGTCGCTCGCTCACGCGGAAACATTAGCCCAGTAATCTGAAGCGGGCGAGGAGGGTGACACTGCAGGAAATCAAATGACCACAGTCAATGAAACAGCTACCATGGCTGACGTGCCTTGTGTCTTTGAGCCACCAGGGAGAACGTCACACAGACATACTGTACCCCAAATGATATGGGGGTTGTTACATATGCAGCATGTTAGAGAGTGTAGGGAATGTGTTACATGTATTTGGGTATGCTATCATGTGCTATCATGGTATGGTATGGCATGCTAGCATCATGTGCTATCCTTCGTGGTTTGATTAGACTGTATAGAGATGAATTGTTTATTGATCCCTGTGGAGAGATTGAGATGCAGTTGGCATGTCGCTAGTTTGTCATGCTTTGTGTTAAGGGTATCATGTCTCCATCTTCTTGGTAGCTCTGAAACGCATGCAAACTGTGTGTGCATGTGCATGTTTTATAGCCATGGAATGTGCACCTTATCTTGGGAGCCATAGATTTTGATCATTTATCTTATCAAAAGCCGTGAAGTCTTCACTGACATGTTCTAAGTAAGTGAGTGTGCATATGTTTTTGAAGAGATGCACCGTATTCATGTTAATTACTGAAAATGTGGAAGAAATGATATTGATATATTTAATACATTTCCCGGTATTAAACTACCACTAACGTGTGATAGTCTTAACCATCAGCGTCTACTGCATACCAAGGGAATTCTTTTTGAGTTAATTAAAAAGCAATGCAATAGAGAAAACCCTAAGAATGTACTATTATCTCATTATAACATATGATCACATGAAGCAAAATGGCAGTGAATTCACATCCTGCCTTTTAAGAGGTTAAAATTATATATTATAGTATGTCATCATAAGCAATTGTATAATCCCAAACACACAACACGGTTTAAGAATTTCCCTTGAGCTGAAAAAGTAGGGAGATATCTGACTGACTAGTATAGATATACATTTACATTTACGTCATTTAGCAGACGCTCTTATCCAGAGCGACTTACAAATTGGTGCATTCACCTTATGATATCCAGTGGAACAACCACTTTACAATAGTACATCTATATCTTTTTTTTTGGGGGGGGGGGGTTAGAAGGATTACTTTATCCTATCCCAGGTATTCCTTAAAGAGGTGGGGTTTCAGGTGTCTCCGGAAGGTGGTGATTGACTCCGCTGTCCTGGCGTCGTGAGGGAGCTTGTTCCACCATTGGGGTGCCAGAGCAGCGAACAGTTTTGACTGGGCTGAGCGGGAACTGTGCTTCCGCAGAGGTAGGGGGGCCAGCAGGCCAGAGGTGGATGAACGCAGTGCCCTTGTTTGGGTGTAGGGACTGATCAGAGCCTGAAGGTACGGAGGTGCCGTTCCCCTCACAGCTTCATATAGACTAAATTAGATTATAGAATGTCTCAGTTAAATCTTAACAATTTTTTATCCTTGCAGTAAATGATCTTCTATTGAATATTAGGATGAAATTATTTCTATAGACCGAATTGAACTAAAGGTCAACGTCTTTAGTGGAATTCCAATAACGCAATCATGTTCTGTTTATAGACGAAATACAGTATATTTTATGTCATAATGTTTGCCTAAGAAAAATAACAGGGTTGTGCATGGTAGACACAAAACAGGAGATTTTTTTTTTAATGGAGTTAATTGAGGAGGTATTCGAACCAATACGAAACACACGTTTTTGTTGTCCACACAACTACGTTTTTTCAATGGGCATCCAGAACAAGAATTGATCAAATCACACTCTTCCTCATTTAAGAAGAGGTACAGGCTCTTTAATGACCCCAGATAATCAGGAAACCAAATTCGAACTATATTTTTGCTAAATTGTTTATTTGACAGGGACAGTGCCTACTACAGCTTTTCTCGATTGCTAAAACACTTTTAATGAAACTGGGGTCCACTTGATCTCCATCATAACCTAATGAGCACAACATCATTATTTTTTGCAAAACTGTAATTCATTTCTAATTGCTTTCACACACAATGCAAACGTTAAACACATTTTTGCAAAGAGTAAACACAACTCTCTACAAAAGACGTAAAAATCAGTTGAGTAAATCATGTCAAACAAAATTAAAACATTTGGTCACAGCTGATACAAATTACTCCCATGAATGTGAACCTCTTCTGCATGTGTGCAAAACTTTGCACAATTATTCAATCAGCAGTCGCTCCTTATTCATGCATAAAAGAGGTCACCTATGAGTCGCTGTTTGCATGAGTAGACCAAGTAAGAGGCCGAGGGCAAGGACAAAGAAGGGACAGATAGAGGAAGATAGTTCCACACTCTCAGTTAAAATGGAAAAAGGTAAAATAAAGCCTTTTGTTTCTGGATCTTCATGCTCTTGAGTGACATTCTTTCTTCATTGGTCACCTTTGGTAAAATAATTTTAGAAAAAAAGATTATAGCCCATGCTGACATTATGTTAACCTGCCTTTTATGGTGTGTGCTATAATTATAGTATCAACAAATGGCACAGACATATAAAAGAGGGTTAACCATGCTAAGGTATATTGATAGTTGTAGTTAGTATTTACTGGGCCATTGTGTAAAGATTGATTGAAATAACTTTATTAGATACATTTGTGTCATGTATTTACTGTTTTGAGAGTCATAATGCATTTAGCAAATGAAATGTGTCATTTTGGCCAACGTGTTGCTGTTTGGGGCTGCGTGTTAATTGTTTTGAAAAAGTGAATTCTGTTTGGACAAATGTGCTCAAGCAATCGAAAAACTGTAATCAACACTCAAGTCTTCACATCAAAAGTTAGCAAAAATAACCCATTTCAATTTGTGGTTCCGACACACTGTAGTCCCTGTCACTGCTTTGAGGCAATGGAGTAAATCAAGAAACTGATGTGAATAGGCAATGGGTGGCCCAAATATCTACCCTATTATAATCCACCCAGACATAGCCATGAGATATTCTCTGGTAGTCTAATTTCAACCTTCAGACAACGTAAGTGAAATACCCCGTTATAGTTAATTGGCTTCCTATCACCTCACTTAGGGTTTTGCTAACACCTTTGAAAGAAGTGAATTATCTTTAGGTTACCATGGCAGCCCTCGGTCGGTGTGTGTGTGTGTGTGTGTAACACAATCTGGTGTGACTAGAGGTGTGCCACGATGTGTAAGTTAGAGGTGTGAGATCATATTGACAAACTGAAACTACGGTGCCCAAGAGATGGCATGCACCGTAGCTGTGCTGCAAGATCATTCAAACATTTTAGGCACAGTTTGATAAAATGGCGCATTATCCCAAACCCAGGTCAAGACAAGGTGAAATAACTTTTTCCGTAATTAGCCAGGGTTTGGGTCAATACCATTCTCTAAAGTCAATTCAGGAGCTAAATTCAAATTCAAATCATGATTATTTCATATGAGGTCTTTTGAAATCATTGTTTGAATTGACTTGAAAATGTAAATATCAAATTGAAGTCAATTTGAATGAATTAGCAAAATCTCTGTTAAAAGTCTCCTTTCATCAATATGGCTGTGTTTATTTTATTGCAACAGTTGGCATGGTAAATATGAGACTAATAGAGGAGAAATGACAGAATTGAAAGTTGCCAATTGGGGATTCAAACTCACGTCACAAGGGCGGACATGCTTGGTCCAGAATCAGCAGCACTACCACTAGAACATTCCCAAGCACTTTGGCTGTGTTGTTTTGATCACTTTTCATGGCTTGATAATACATGACCATCTGGTGTTTTTTGATTCATCAACACGCAAGTGGATTGCGTCCCAAATGGCACCCTATTCCCTGTAATGCACTACTTTTGCCAGAGTCCTATGTGTCCTGGTCAAAAGTAGGGCACTAAATAGGGAATAGGGTGTCATTTGGGATACAGGTCGTTTTCTGAATTGCCGGATATCGAGTCGTTTTTGGTGGGCACTTGAAAACGTGCAGGCGCTCAGCCTGATATCTTTATCATTCTAATTGGATTGAGCTTCTGGTGAAAGACTAGCGAAATCTAGAATGGAGTGTCCGTGAGTGAAGAAGGCCTTTGGGGACTGGCTTGTGGTCCCCTACTCTGTGTGTGGGAATAAATTCAAATTCTATTCTATTAATTTTAATTGCATGAACAGAAAAGTAATGTGTTCCTCAGGTCTTACATTTTGTCTTATTACAGTGAAGTTACTTTGTGCTCAGACTTTTGTTTTTTACCACTGTGTCTTGGTTTGACAATCAAACAAGGGAGTCAGCACACCAAAGAATTGAGCAATGAAAAATATTTTTTATATTTGTATGTCTTTTTATATTATTTTGGTGATGACACAATGTTTTCATCCATGCCCACTAACTTAATAAACATATTTAGGCCTAGAGGCAGTGGGCCTAAGAGACGTAGACATGTGTGCTGCCTCTGGCCAGTTAATGTATGATTTAAAGGGCAATTCTGCGACTTCTCAACCTCATATTCATTATCTCCAGCACTAAACCAGTGTTTACATATGTTATATATGTGAAAGCAGTCCATTTCCATGATATGTGGTTAAAAAGACGAGACGAAAGGTCCTAAAAAAAATGTTTCTCTGTGACATCACAGAGTAGGACTTAAAGTAAAAAAACATGTGATTTCAAAACTTGCAATGAGTTTCTAGCCCAAGGGAGGGTAATTTCTTGCTCTCCACGCCACAAAGACTCTCATAGTGTTTGAAAATCACTGTTTTTAAAATGTTAAACACTATATCCACCAATTTTCCACAGTTGTTTTTTTTACAAAAAGAGATTGCTTATGGGTACCTTCATGAGTGTGTAAAATATTACTGTTCTCAGATTTTTTTATTCATACATTTTAGATGTATATTAAACTCTTTTTTGTGTTTTTTTTAATGGAATGTTTGTATACTGTACATTTGATGGTGATATGTGGTTGTTTCACCTAGATATCTGAAGATCAATGCACTAACTGTAAGTCACTCTGGATAAGACCATCTGCTAAATGACTAAAATGTCAAATGTAAATATTTTACATACAGATCTAATACTCCTGTTTTAAATATTGATGTCACAAATGTATCATTTCTACAGTTCTTTATAAAAAAAATGTAGTTATTTGTTACATTTGACTGCGTAAAACCTCTCAGTACTACTTATTTCTCTGAGTGTGAGGCGGATATGTACTGTAGTGTTTTGAAAAAATATTATTTGTCTCTCTGAAATGAAACAACCAAGTGATAGATTTCAAACAAACACATGTCTGTCATATAACAACCCCATACCGTGAATGGATAGTTCTTTATTTGTACAATTTTCTACATTGTAGAATAATAGTGAAGACATCAAAACTATGAAATAACACATATGGAATCATGTAGTAACCAAAAAAGTATTAAACAAATCAATTTGTTTAATTTTATATTTCAGATTCTTCAAAGTAGCCACCGTTTACCTTGATGACAACTTTGCACACTCTTGGCATTTTCTCAACCAGCTGTCACGTCCTGACCAGTAAAAGGGGTTATTTGTCATTGTAGTTTGGTCAGGGTGTGGCAGGGGGTGTATGTTTTGTGTGGTTCGGTGTTTTTGGTTTATGTTCTATATTTTCTTTTTCTATGTGTATATCTAGTTTTCTATTTCTATGTTGGGTTTTTGGCAATGACCTCCAATTAGAGGCAGCTGGTTGTCGTTGTCTCTAATTGGAGGCCATATTTAGTTGGGTTTGTTTTCACTTGCGTTTTGTGGGTGGTTATTTTCTGTATAGCCTGGGAGCCTTATGGAACTGTTATCGTCGTTTGTTTATTTTGTTTTGAGTGTTCTTTAACCTCTTTAGGGGAGGTGGGATGAAATCGTCCCACACTATTCAACAGCCAGTGACAAATCAGAGCGCCAAATTTAAAACCACAAAATGTCATAATTCAAAGTTCTCAAACATAGGACTATTTTACACCATTTTATAGATACGCTTCTCCTGAATCGAACCACGTTGTCCGATTTCCAAAAGGCTTTACAGCGAAAGCAAAACATTAGATTATGTTAGGAGAGTACATAGACACAAAAAACCACACAGCCATTTCCAAGCAACTAGCATGCATCACAAATACCCAAAACACAGCTAAATGCAGCACTAACTTTTGATGATCTTCATCAGATGACACTCCTAGGACATTATGTTATACAATACATGCATGTTTTGTTCAATCAAGTTCATATTTATATCAAAAAACAGCTTTTTACATTAGCATGTGATGTTCAGAACTAGCACACCCACCGAAAACTTCCGGTGAATTTACTAAATTACTCACGATAAACGTTCACAAAATACATAACAATTCTTTTAAGAATTATAGATACAGAACTCCTTTATGCAATCGCTATGTCCGATTTTAAAATAGCTTTTCGGCGAAAGCACATTTTGCAATATTCTGAGTACATAACTCGGCCATCACGGCTAGCTAATTTGACACCCGCCAAGTTTGGGACAATCTCAACTCAGAATTACTATTAGAAAATTTGGATTACCTTTGCTGTTCTTCGTCAGAATGCACTCCCAGGACTTCTACTTCAACAACAAATGTTGTTTTGGTTCCAAATAATCCATAGTTATATCCAAATACCGCCGTTTTGGTCATGCGTTCAGGTAACTGCGCATTTCGTGACAAAACATTTCTAAATATTCCATTACCGTACTTAGAAGCATGTCAAACGCTGTTTAAAATCAATTTTTATGCTACTTTTCTCGTAAAATAGCAATAATATTCCAACCGGGCAACGTATTCATTCAAAGGCTGAAAGAAAAAAATGGAGTAGTCTCGTGGACGCGCATCTCAGTGTCACTGTCCCCAGGCTGACCACTCACAAATTCTGCTGCTGTTGTTTGCCCAGAGACAGCAGACACCCCATTCCACTTTCTGGCGGCTTTAGAGAGCCAATGGAAGCCTTAGAAAATGTCACGTTACAGCACAGATGCTGTATTTTCGATAGAGATGCAACAGAAGGACAACAAATTGTCAGACAGGGCACTTCCTGTATGGAATCTTCTCAGGTTTTGGCCTGCCATATGAGTTCTGTTATACTCACAGACACCATTCAAACAGTTTTACAAACTTTAGAGTGTTTTCTATCCAAATCCACTAATTATATGCATATTCTAGTTTCTGGGCAGGAGTAGTAATCAGATTAAATCGGGTACGTTTTTTATCCGGCAAGCGTCCCACCTCGCCCAGACAGGTTAACTTCTGAAGATAACTTTAGCGCCGCCCTAAAAACCCCATTCAAATTCGACACAAACCTTCAAATAGGTATGTAATGACGTATTATATAAAGTCTTTATAGTGTTGTATTTACATTTTAGAGGTGATAAGTTAGACAGATCAGCTGAGAAAAAAAGTTTCTCCACACGGCTTTTCTCCCCCTTTCCTTATCACTCAGTAGGTTTCGCTTCCCCATCCGTCATTTATAAAAAGACCCGACGGAGCTCATTGCCTTCTTTAATCATGCAGAGACGGGCAGCATGAAGGTCTCGTCATTGATTTTGCTGGAAAGGGGAGAGATTGTGCTTTACAATGGTATTCATATTACAGTTGACCTGGAAGTATTACGTTTTTTGGACAATAAAATAAAGTAAATTGTACGTTACAGTGCGATGTACAAAAGTGTGTTAGCTAGGTAACAGTACACTTTAGATTGAAATGAAACCATTTTCTGTCAAAATTAGAAATATGTAATATCTGAAAATTTAGCTAGCTATCTTACCTGAATACATCATCATGCATGATGGACGCGTCTCTCTGTCATGGATGCCATGCCACGGTTGCCCTTAGTTTGAAGATGTAATGTTTTCTCCCTCTCTTTAGCTATCATCAAATCAAATGAAACTTTATTAGTCACATGCGCCGAATACAACGTGTAGACCTTTACTGTGAAATGATTACTTACAAGCCCTTAACCAACAGCGCAGTTCAAAGAGTTATATACAGGGGGTACCGGTCAATGTGCGGGGGTACAGGTTAGTCGAGAATTTGTACATGTAGGTAGGGGTGAAGTGACTATGCATAGATAATAAACAGCGAGTAGCAGCATTGTTAAAAACAAATGGGGGGAGGGTGTCAATGTTAATAATCCAGTGGCCATTTGATTAATTGTTCAGCAGTCTTTTGGCTTGGGGATAGAAGCTGTTAAGGAGCCTTTTGGTCCTAGACTTGGCGCATCGGTACCACTTTCCGTGCGGTAGCAGAGAAAACAGACTATGACTTGGGTGACTGGAGTCTTTGACAATTTTTTTGGGCCTTCCTCTGACACCGCCTAGCATATAGGTCCTCGATGGCAGGAAGCTTGGCCCTAGTGATGTACTGTGCCGTACGCACTACCCTCTGTAGCGCCTTACGGTCAGATGCCAAGCAGTTATCATACCATGCGATGATGCAACCGGTCAGGATGCTCTCAATGGTGCAGCTGTAGAACTTTTTGAGGATCTGGGGTACCCATGCCAAATCTTTTCAGTCTCCTAAGGGGGAAAAGGTGTTGTCGTGCCCTCTTCACGACTGTCTTGGTGTGTTTGGACCATGATAGTTGGTGATGTGGACACCAAGGAACTTGAAACTCTCGACCCGCTCAACTACAGCCCCGTCGATGTTAATGGGGGCCTGTTCGGCCTGCCTTTTCCTGTAGTCCACGATCAGCTCCTTTGTCTTGCTCACATTGAGGGAGAGGTTGTATCATACTCTAATTCCACTGATTTCAAAAATTGATCCTCCAGAAAGTGGAGAGCAACACTTATGCACGTCCACTACACAATACATATTTTTAACAGGATTACCAACACAGACTGACCAGCTCAAATAGACAGAACCCTTCTATATGGCAGACCAATCTGAACTCCTTTCTTGGCATGTCCAGCCCATCCATTATCTCAGCCAATCATGTCTAGTGGGAAGGTTTGCTGACTTTTTCTCTGTGGCTTAACCAACAAGGCACGAAATTAAACAATTTTGTCCGTATTTACAGATGGCATACATGTTTATTATTAAGGCACATGAAAGTTCACATGAAAGTTCCAGAAGGCATTTCTGGCAAAAAAAACTCATTTTCGATAAAAAAAAAAGAAATACGTTAAAATGAGTCTCCTGTGAAGTCGTGACTTGCGACATGGTGGTGGTTCTTCCTTTAAAAGTTGTGTCGTAGCACATTATTTAAGTGTCAGCCATTGTTGCTGCTTAGTGCTAGTTTGACCACCAGAGGGCATCTTTGAGAAGCTTTTGACTGTTTTTAATATTGTCTGTACTAGAGAATTGAAAACCTTTTTTGTAAGAACATAGTATATGGGATTGATTTTAAGAAATGTAGCTTAATTAATTTGATTAATATTATGGTGTTTCTATTCCAAGAATAATGAAAAATGATACATCTGACAGACAGCGCCTGATTCAGTAACACTAAGCAAGGATTAGATGGAGGCAGATGTTATAGGAAGAGCCATGGATGTATAGCTGAGGGAAAGGTGGGAAGTATCTGGGCAACTACAGTACCTTTAATTTAGCGATAAGAAAATTAAGAATAAGAAAGAGTAAGCGCGGTGACTAGCTTTTAAAAGTTGGCGCTGTACAACATGACCGGTCGGGAGTAGGCTATTAAGTGACAGAGTGAAGAGCAAAATAATCCTAACATTTCCACACCCTAATTGTAGGCTAACAAATACCCAAACGGAGATTAAGTGAAAATAAAAATCTCATTGATTTATCAAGACCAGTCCCGGTACTGAAATAGTTGGCCACACGCGGATAGGCTATTGCATCAAATCCGATTATAACAATTGGATTACTTTGGGTGTTCCAGTAAGCAACAATTTATTGCCTTCATTAGCCTACTTTATTCTTAAAATAACTCCAGCACATAGAAGAGAAAGGAGCCTTTAATAATTAAACAATAAAGCGATTGAATTCACAAATGCATTCCACTGTTTTTAATATTGGCCATCAACCAAAAACACAGCTTCTACCGTGATATTCCATTTACAGCGAGATTATTCAAGCCGTCGACTTACTGATGGTTGAAGATGATGAGCGATAGGTAAAGGCAATCTGGAACCTGCTGGCATCACCGCACAACATCGCTCTAATCACAGTCAGAAGACAGTTGAAGAAACTTGAGTGGACTTATGGAAAGGCTCTGTAAGACATTTTATATATATATAATATTTTTTTTCAGAACATTAACCATGTGTGTTCTCTGTTTTGTGCTGTTCTGTAGTTTCGACCAAATGATTCGTCTGACAAACAAAGAACTTTGCGTGCTGCAAAATCAGTTGTATTTAAGTATAACTTTTGTATGACTGACGCCTTTAGTGAGAGGTCTAATGCTTTAATATTTAATCATTTCTGCCCTCCGATTTCATAACCGTTATATAAATAGGCCCATGTGCACCTTCATCAGATGAACCGCAACATGTCGGCTAAAGCAATTTAATTCATGAATGCATTTGAAAGTTTATAATATTGTGATAGTGAAGAGCAAAATAATCCTAACATTTCCAAATAAAAATCTGATGGATTTATCAAGACCAGTCCCCATGCTATGTCATTAAGTGATATTTATTCCCATAGTAATTCATTATGGATCCATTAATATATATAAAGTCCCTAAATTCGGCAAGAGTCTATTGTCCTGCTGATAGTTGAAATAAACATCTGCATTTTAAAAGAGAATTCTTAGTAGTTTTATTAACGAAAGCATTAAGATGTTGATGAAGAAATACAGTACAGTATATCCTTTATCCGACATTTTGCGGTTGCATGATGTCTGTAGTTAGAAATGTAAAAATGTAGAGTACTTAATACATTGCAAATTGGGGGGGAGTTTTTTTCACACCTAGCCTGAGCTATCCTTTTGTAAAGGTTGAAGAGCCTATTGTCCTGCAAATAGACCATCATGGAAACATTGTTTGCACCCATAGGTTTTAGGCCTGCAGGAGGTTATAACATATACTTCAATAAATCTTCCTCCAGAATAAAAGCTTCTCCCAAGTGGGTGTGACACCTACTTCCATTGCCTGCTGCACTGCTTCTTGGATTCCACCTGGCGATCTGTTCACCGTCTGCCCTGGCCTGTCTCCCCCTGTCTGGTAAAGGTACCCCCACCACACTCACTCCTCTCTCCCGAGCTTTTACTCGCCTCCAGCACACACACACTGTTGGGGCGGGTGACTCTGAACTTACAATGGCTAGCCCCAAATTGTTATGCATTTCATTTTTTTCTTCTGCATTTTGCTATTTTGCTTTTTGCCTCATGACTCCTGCATGCTTTGTTGACTACACACTTTCTTTACCCAACCGTGAGACAGACTATGTTTGTTCCCACACTCGGGACTCTGACTCTCTATTGGTTACAGACTTTTGGCCTCCCATCCTATTTTAACCACCTCTCGCCGGCTTTGTATTCATGTTACCAGATTAATTTAATGTACAATATAATCTTGTTGCCATCTGATGCACATTCAGACGTCATAAATCAGCACTGCAGAGCTGTTCCTGTCCTATGCCGTGTCTTGATTGTATTACTGTTGATGATATCTGGAAATGTGCATGTACACCCTGGCCCATCTACTGTCCCCAATTATGACTTGTGCTCTGATATCTGCGTCACTGATTTCTGTTCTCAAAAAAGCCTGGGTTTTCTGCACGTTAACACTAGAATACCTAAAATGGATCAATTGAAAGTGTGGGTTCACAGCTCCAATCCAGATGTGTTGGTCACTACTGAGACGTGGTTAAGGAAGAGTGGATTGAATACTGATGTTAACCTTTCTGGTTATAACCTTTTTCGGCAAGACAAATCTTCCAAAGGTGGTGGAGTGGCAATCTTTACTAAGGATCACCTTCAGTGCTTGGTTGTCTCCACCAAGTCTGTCCCCAAACTATTTTATTTGCTGGTTTTAGGCATAAAACTTTCAATAGCTCTTTGTTGACTGTTGCTGGGTGCTATCGTCCTCCATCAGCACTCCTACCTGCCCTAAGCTCTCTCCTGGCCCCTTACACTAAGTCTGAATTTGTCCTACTAGGTGACCTAAACTTGGACATTTAAAAAATATATATATTTCACCCTTTATTTAACCAGGTAGGCTAGTTGAGAACAAGTTCTCACTTGCAACTGCGACCTGGCCAAGATAAAGCATAGCAATTCGACACATACAACAACACAGAGTTACACATGGAATAAACAAAACATACAGTCAATAATACAGTAGAACAAAAGAAAACATAAAGTCTATATACAGTGAGTGCAAATGAGGTAAGATAAAGGAATAAATAGGCCATGGTGGCGAAGTAATTACAATATAGCTATTAAACACTGGAATGGTAGATGTGCAGGAGATGAACGTGCAAGTATAGATACTGGGGTGCAAAGGAGCAAGATAAATAAATAAATACAGTATAGGGATGAGGTAGGTAGATAGATGGGCTGTTTACAGATGGGTTATGTACAGGTGCAGTGATCTGTGAGCTGCTCTGACAGCTGGTGCTTTAAGCTAGTGAGGGAGATATGAGTCTCCAGCTTCAGAGATTTTTGCAGTTCGTTCCAGTCATTGGCAGCAGAGAACTGGAAGGAAAGATGACCAAAGGAGAAATTGGCTTTGGGGGTGACCAGTGAGATATACCTGCTGGAGCACGTGCTACGAGTGGGTGCTGCTATGGTGACCAGCGAGCTGAGATAAGGCGGGGCTTTACCTAGCAGAGACTTGTAGATAACCTGTAGCCAGTGGGTTTGGGGATGAGTATGAAGCGAGGGCCAACCAACGAGAGCGTACAGGTCGTAGTGGTGGGTAGTATATGGGGCTTTGGTGACAAAACGGATGGCACTGTGATAGACTGCATCCAATTTGTTGAGTAGAGTGTTGGAGGCTGTTTTATAGATGACCACTGAAGTCGAGGATCGTTAGGATGGTCAGTTTTACGAGGGTATGTTTGGCAGCATGAGTGAAGGATGCTTTGTTGTGATATAGGAAGCAGATTCTCGATTTAATTTTGGATTGGAGATGCTTAATGTGAGTCTGGAAGGAGAGTTTACAGTCTAACCAGACACCTAGTTATTTGTAGTTGTCCACGTATTCTAAGTCAGAGCCGTCCAGAGTAGTGACGCTGGACGGGCAGGCAGGTGCGGGCAGTGATCGATTGAATAGCATGAATTTAGTTTTACTTGCATTTAAGAGCAGTTGGAGGCCACGGAAGGAGAGTTGTATGGCACTGAAGCTCGTCTGGAGGTTTGTTAACAGTGTCCAAAGAGGGGCCAGAAGTATACAGAATGGTGTCGTCTGCGTAGAGGTGGATCAGAGAATCACCAGCAGCAAGAGCGACATCATTGATGTATACAGAGAAGAGAGTCGGCCCGAGAATTGAACCCTGTGGCACCCCCATAGAGACTGCCAGAGGTTCGGACAACAGGCCCTCCGATTTGACACACTGAACTCTATCAGAGAAGTAGTTGGTGAACCAGGCAAGGCAATCATTTGAGAAACCAAGGCTGTCGAGTCTGCCAATAAGAATGCGGTGATTGAGTCGAAAGCCTTGGCAAGGTCGATGAATACGGCTGCACAGTAATGTCTCTTATCGATGCCGGTTATGATGTTGTTTAGGACCTTGCGCGTGGCTGAGGTGCACCCATGACCAGCTCGGAAACCAGATTGCATAGCGGAGAAGGTACGGTGGGATTCGAAATGGTCGGTAATCTGTTTGTTAACTTGGCGTTCGAAGACCTTAGAAAGACAGGGTAGGATAGATATAGGTCTGTAGCAGTTTGGGTCTAGAGTGTCACCCCCTTTGAAGAGGGGGATGACCGCGGCAGCTTTCCAATCTTTGGGAATCTCAGACGATACAAAAGAGAGGTTGAACAGGCTAGTAATAGGGGTTGCAACAATTTCGGCAGATCATTTTAGAAAGAGAGGGTCCAGATTGTCAAGTCTGGCTGATTTGTAGGGGTCCAGATTTTGCAGCTCTTTCAGAACATCAGCTATCTGGATTTGGGTGAAGGAGAAATGGTAGGGGCTTTGGCAGGTTGCTGTGGAGGGTGCCGGGAAGTTGACCGGGGTAGGGGTAGCCAGGTGGAAAGCATGGCCAGCCGTAGAGAAATACTTATTGAAATTCTCAATTATAGTGGATTTATCAGTGGTAAGTGTTTCCTAGCCTCAGAGCAGTGGGCAGCTGGGAGGAGGTGCTCTTATTCTCCATGGAATTGATCGTGTCCCAGAACCTTTTTGAGTTAGTACTGCAGGAAGCAAATTTCTGTTTGAAAAAGCTAGCCTTAGCTTTCCTAACTGGCTGTGTATATTTGTTCCTAACTTCCCTGAAAAGTTGCTTATCACGGGGGCTATTCGATGCTAATGCAGAACGCCACAGGATGTTTTTTGTGCTGGTCAAGGGCAGACAGGTCTGGAGTGAACCAAGGACTGTATCTATTCCTAGTTCTAAATGTTTTTAATTGGGCATGCTTATTTAAGATGGTGAGGAAGGCACTTTTAAAGAATAGCCAGGCATCATCTACTGACGGGATGAGGTCAATGTCATTCCAGGATACCCCGGCCAGGTCGATTAGGAAGGCCTGCTCGCAGAACTGTTTTAGGGAGCGTTTGACAGTGATGAGGAGTGGTCGTTTGATCGCAGACCCATTACGGATGCAGGCAATGAGGCAGTGATCGCTGAGATCTTGATTGAAAACAGCAGAGGTGTATTTAGAGGGCGAGTTAGTTAGGATGATATCTATGAGGGTGCCCGTGTTGACGGATTTGGGGTTGTACCTGATAGGTTCATTGATAATTTGTGTGAGATTGAGGGCATCAAGCTTAGATTGTAGGATGGCCGGGGTGTTAAGCATGTCCCAGTTTAGGTCACCTAGTAGCACGAGCTCAGAAGAGAGATTGGGGGCAATCAATTCACATATGGTGTCGAGGGCACAGCTGGGGCAGAGGGAGGTCTATAGCAAGTGGCAACGATGAGAGACTTGTTTCTGGAAAGGTGAATTCTTTTAAGTAGAAGCTTGAATTGTTTGGGTACAGACTTGGATAGTAATACAGAAGTCTGCAGGCTCTTTGCAGTAGATTGCAACACCGCCCCCTTTGGCAGTTCTATCTTGGTGGAAAATGTTATAGTTAGCGATGG
Organism: Salmo trutta; assembly: GCF_901001165.1. Taxonomy (NCBI): domain Eukaryota; kingdom Metazoa; phylum Chordata; class Actinopteri; order Salmoniformes; family Salmonidae; genus Salmo; species Salmo trutta. Next base: position 21,264,842 of record NC_042994.1, read on the forward strand.
AGATTTCAGGGTTTTTGGTGGTTTTCCTAAGCCAGGATTCAGACACGGCTAAGACATCCGGGTTGGCAGAGTGTGCTAAAGCAGTGAGTAAAACATACTTAGGGAGTAGGCTTCTAATGTTAACATGCATGAAACCAAGGCTTTTATGGTTACAGAAGTCAACAAATGAGAGCACCTGGGGAGTGGGAGTGGAGCTAGGCACTGCAGGACCTGGATTAACCTCTACATCACCAGAGGAACAGAGGAGAAGTAGGGTAAGGGTAAGGCTAAAGGCTATACAAACTGGCCCTCTAGCACGTTCGGAACAGAGAGTAAAAGGCGCAGGTTTCTGGGCACGATAGCATAGATTCAAGGCATAGTTTACGGAGAAAGGTAAGGTAGGATGTGAGTACATTGGAGGTAAACCTAGGCATTGAGTAATGATGAGAGAGATATAGTCTCTAGAGACGTTTAAACCAGGTGATGTCATCGCATATGTAGGAGGTGGAACAACATGGTTGGTTAAGGCATATTGAGCAGAGCTAGAGGCTCTACAGTGAAATAAGACAGTAATCACTAACCAGGACAGTAATGGAAGAGGCATATTCATATTAGAGAGAGGCATGCGTAGCCAAGTGAACATATGGTGAGGGGTTGGGCTGACTGGGGACACGGCAATTCAGACAGTTACCAGGCCGATGCTAACAAGCTAACAGTTAATAGGCCGATGCTAAACAAGCTAGCAGTTAGCAGAACGGGGCTAGCAAGCTAGCAGTTAGCAGACCGGGGCTAGCAAGCTAGCAGTTAGCAGACTGGGGCTAGCAAGCTAGCAGTTAGCAGACTGGGGCAAGCAAGCTAGCAGTTAGCAGACCGGGCCAAGCAAGCTAGCAGTTAGAAGACTGGGCCAAGCAAGCTAGCAGTTAGCAGACTGGGCCAAGCAAGCTAGCAGTTAGCAGACCGGGCCAAGCAAGCTAGCTGTTAGCAGACCGGGGCTAGCAAGTTAGCAGAAGGGCCTTTGGGGGACGTTGCGATGGAGGTAAGTCTGTTTTTGCCTCTCCGTGCGGTGACGTCGATAGACCAGTCGTGAATTAGTAGGGTTCCAAGTAGCTCTAGGTAGCTAGCAGGCCGTGGTTAGCAGAATGTGCCTTCAGCGGACGTCGCGCCTGAGGGGCCTGTTGGAATCCTCGGGCAGGTTATGTCGGTATTCCAGTCGTAGAGGATCGGCGGGGTTCCGTGCCACGTACCGGCAGTAGAAGGGGTCCGGATATTGTAGCCCAGGAGGTGGCTTCGGTGGTAGCACAGGAGCCCTAGCCAGACTAGCTTCAGGCTAATTGGTGCTTGCTGCGGGATGGAAACGCTAGCCAGGAGTAGTCACCCGGGATTGCGGTTAGCTAGTTGTGAAGATCCAGATGAAAATGTTCAGAGTTTGCGGTAGGAATCCGGGGATATGGAGAGAAAAAAAATAGGTCCGTTATGCTCTGGTTTGAGTCACGTTGTTCGAACTGGTGAGAGCTTTTCGAGCTAAAGGTTAATCAGCTAACGGCTAGCAATGGTTTGCTGACTGATAGCTGGTAGGTAGTAAGCTGGCTAGCTTCAGTTGAGGGATTCCAGATCCGAAGTAAATAGAAATACTTTAGAAAAAAACAGATCCACGCCACATTGGGTGAGGCAGGTTGCAGGAGAGTATTTAGAAGTTCAGGTTTAGGAAAATATTTTTAAAAGATATGCGAAGAAAAATATGTAAAAAGATATATATACAAGGGACACGACAGGACAAAGACAAAGACAAAGACGTCTGACTGCTATGCCATCTTGGATAAACCACCTGACCAAGTCCTAAAGCAATGGGATTCCATAAATGTTTCGCAGATTATTACCAATCCCACAAGGTATGACTCCAAACACCCAGAAAAGGCTACTCTCCTTAATATTATCCTCACAAATAATCCTGATAGGTATCAGTCTGGTGTTTTCTGTAATGACCTTAGTGATCACTGTTTTACAGCCTGTGTTCGTAATGGCTGCTCAGTGAAACAACCTATCCTGATTTGTCATAGACACTTGCTAAAAGACTTTAATGAGCAACCCTTCCTTCATGAACTGGCCTCTGTAAAATGGTATAGAATCAGTTTGATCCCCTCTGTTGAAGATGCTTGGACCTTCTTTTTTGACATTTTCAGTGGTATTTTTAACAAACACCCCCATAAAGAAAATGAGAATTAAAAACAGGTTCAGCCCCTGGGTCGACCGTGATCTTGCAGAGTTAATCCACCTCAAATTGCATTTGGCGAAAGGCTCGGCACACTTATACTCAGGATGACTGGCACTTGTTCAGGCAAATGAGAAATAAGTACACTCAGGCTATCCAGAAGGCCAAAGTTAGTTACCTCGCCTAAAATGACATACCCAAACTAACTGCCTGTAGCTCAGAACCTGAAGCAAGGATATGCATATTCTTAATACCATTTGAAAGGAAACACTTTGAAGTTTGTGGAAATGTGAAATTAATGTAGGAGAATATAACACACTAGATCTGGTAAAAGAAAATACAAAGAAAAAAACAACCGTTTTTTAAAAATGTTTTTTTGTACCATCTTTGAAATGCAAGAGAAAGGCCAAAATGTATTATTCCAGCTCAGGCGCAATTTAGATGTTGGCCACTAGATGGCAGCAGTGTATGTGCAAAGTTTTAGACTGATCCAATGAACCATTGCATTTATGTTCAAGATTTTGTATCAAGACTGCCCAAATGTGCCTAATTGATTTATTAATAGCTTTTTAAGTTCATAACTGTGCACTCTCCTCAAACAATAGCATGGTATTATTTCACTGTAATAGCTACTGTAAATTGGACAGTGCAGTTAGATTAACAAGAATTGAAGCTTTCTGCCAATATCAGATATGTCTATATCCTGGGAAATGTTCTTGTTACTTACAACCTCATGCTAATTGCATTAGCGCACATTATCTCAACCGTCCCGAGGGTGGGACACTGATCTTTAGAGATCCTTAAGAGGTTTTCAAATCAAATGTATTTGTCACATACACATGGTTAGCAGGTGTCAATGCAAGTGTAGCGAAATGCTTGTGCTTCTAGTTCCGACCATGCAGTAATATCTAACAAGTAATCTACCAATTCCACAACAACTACCTTGTACAGACAAGTGTAAAGGAATGAATATGTACATAAAAATATATAAATGAGTGATGGCCGAACGGCATAGTCAAGATGTAATAGATGGTATGGAGTACAGTATATACATATGAGATGAGTATTGTAGGGTATGAAAACATATAAAGCAGCATTGTTTAAGGTGGCTAGTGATACATTACATCAGGATGGCAAGATGCAGTAGATGGTATAGAGTACAGTATATACATATGAGATGAGTAATGTAGGTTATGAAAACATATAAAGTGGCATTGTTTAAAGTGGCTAGTGATACATCTAATTACATCAAGATGGCAAGATGCAGTAGATGGTATGGCGTACAGTATATACATATGAGACGAATAATGTATGTTATGTAAACATTATCTAATATAAATAATATAAAGTGGCAAGTGATAAATTGATTACATCAATTTCCCATTATTAAAGTGGCTTGAGTTGAGTCATTATGTTGGCAGCAGCCACTCAATGTTAGTGATGGCTGTTTAACAGTCTGATGGCCTTGAGATAGAAGCTGTTTTTCAGTCTCTCGGTTCCAGCTTTGATGCACCTGTACTGACCTCACCTTCTGGATGTTAGCGGGGTGAACAGGCAGTGGCTCTGGTGGTTGCTGTCCTTGATGATCTTTTTGGCCTTCCTGTGACATCGGGTGGTGTAGGTGTCCTGGAGGGCAGGTAGTTTGCACCCGGTGATGAGTTGTGCAGACCTCACTACCCTCTGGAGAGCCTTCCGGTTATGGGCGGAGCAGCTGCCGTACCAGGCGGTGATACAGCCCGATAGGATGCTCTCGATTGTGCATCTGTAAATGTTTGAGTGTTTTTGGTGACAAGCCGAAATTCTTCAGCCTCCTGAGGTTGAAGAGGTGCTGCTGCGCCTTCTTCACCACGCTGTCTGTGTGGATGGAACATTTCAGTTTGTCCGTGATGTGTACGCCGAGGAACTTAAAACTCTCCACCCTCTCCACTACTGTCCCGTCAATGTAGATAGGGGGTTGCTCCCTCTGCTGTTTCCTGAAGTCCACGATCATCTCTTTTGTTTTGTTGACATTGAGTGCGAGGTTATTTTCCTGACACCACACTCCGAGGGCTCTCCCATCCTCCCTGTAGGCCGTCTCGTCGTTGTTGGTAATCAAGCCTACTACTGTAGTGTCGTCTGCATACTTGATGATTGAGTTGGATCTGTGCATGGCCACGCAGTCGTGGGTGAACAGGGAGTACAGGAGAGGGCTGAGAACGCACCCTTGTGGGGAACCAGTGTTGAGGATCAGCGGGGTGGAGATGTTGTTACCTACCCTCTCCACCTGGGGGCGGCCCGTCAGGAAGTCCAGGACCCAGTTGCACAGGGCGGGGTCGAGACCCAGGGTCTCGAGCTTAATGATGAGTTTGGAGGGTACTATGGTGTTAACCTCTTGGCGTTCCCTAGGATAGGGGGTGCTACAGCGATTTTTGAAAAAAAATCGTGCCCATTTTAAACGGCCTCCTACTCAAACTCAGAAGCTAGGATATGCATATAATTAATACTTGTGGTTAGAAAACACCCTAAAGTTTCTAAAACTGTTTGAATGGTGTCTGTGAGTATAACAGAACTCATATGGCAGTCAAAACCCCGAGACTGATCGAAACAGGAAGTGGAATTCTGAATTGCGAACTCAACTTCATCACGTTGCCTATTAATCACATCGTGAGCTATGGTTCATTGAGCACTTCCTATTGCTTCCACTAGATATCCCCAGTCTTTACAAAGTGATTTGAGTCTCCTACTGTGAAAACTGACAGAATGACACGCTGTGGAACGTGGTCACACGGAGAGGGCCATCACCATTATGACGCCGGCGCCCCTGGTTACCCTCCCCTTTCGAAACATTTTGAAACACAATGCACCCCTCGAATCTTATTGGAGCTCTCGTTGAAAAAGGCCCTACAGATTTATGTTATACAACGTTTGACATGTTTGAACGAACCTAAATAAGAAAAAAATGCATTTTGTTGAAAGAGTAGCCCCGCGCACGTCGGAACTTTTGGTTCAGCCTTCAGAACGCGCTAACAACAACAAGCTAATGGAACATAAAGGATTAACTTTTTTGAACGAAAATACATTTGTTGTGGACCTGGGATTCCTGGAAGTGCCTAAGGATGAAGACAATCAAAGGTAAGGGATTATTGACAATAGTATACAAGACTAGATTTGATATGCGATTGTTCCAAGATGGCTAGCCTATTGCTATTGCTAGCCTATTGTTCTGAGTATCGCATCCCCTTTTATCGCAAAGTGTGATTACCCAGTAAAGTTATTTTTAAATGTGGCATTACAGGTGCTTTCAAGAGATATTCATCTATAAATCTTAGAATGACAATATTACATTTTAAAAATGTTTTCGAATAGTAATTTAGTAAATTGTAGCACTGTTTCACCGGATGCATTTGAGGGAAAATAGTTAGTCAACGTTACGTGCCGATGTAAAATGCTGTTTTTATATATAAATATGAACTTTATCGAACAAAAGAATGCATGCATTGTGTAACATGATGTCCTAGGTGTGTCATCTGATGAAGTTTGTAAAAGGTTAGTGCTGCATTTAGCTGTTTTTTGGTTATTTGTGATGCATGTGGTTGGTCGGAAAATGGCTATGTGGCTACTTTTACGATATACTCCTCTAACATAATCTAATGTTTTGCTTTTGCTGTAAAGCCTTTTTGAAATCGGACAACGTGGTTCGATTCAGGAGAGGTGTATCTATAAAACGATATAATTTGAAAAAAAAATGGATTTTTTTTTATTACATTTTGTTATGCTAATGGCGATAGGATTTTTCGCTGGATGTCCGCACAGGGGTTAAATGCTGAGCTGTAATCGATGAACAGCATTCTTACATAGGTATTCCTCTTGTCCAGATGGGTTAGGGCAGTGTGCAGTGTGATGGCGATTGCGTCGTCTGTGGACCTATTGGGTCGGTAAGCAAATTGGAGTGGGTCTAGGGTGTCAGGTAGGGTGGAGGTGATATGGTCCTTGACTAGTCTCTCAAAGCACTTCATGATGACGGAAGTGAGTGCTACAGGGCGGTAGTCATTTAGCTCAGTTACCTTAGCTTTCTTGGGAACAGGAACAATGGTGGCCCTCTTGAAGCATGTGGGGACAGCAGACTGGGATAAGGATTGATTGAATATGTCTGTAAACACACCAGCCAGCTGGTCTGCGCATGCTCTGAGGACGTGGCCGGGGATGCCGTTTGGGCCTGCAGCCTTGCGAGGCTTAACACGTTTAAATGTTTTACTCACGTTGGCTGCAGTGAAGGAGAGCCCGCAGGTTTTGGTAGCGGGCCATGTTAGTGGCACTGTATTGTCCTCAAAGTGAGCAAAAAAGTTGTTTAGTCTGTCTGGGAGCAAGGCATCGTGATCCGCGACGGGGCTGATTTTTCTTTTGTAGTCCACTTTGTCTTTGTACTGACGCTTAGCTTGTTTGATTGCCTTGCGGAGGGAATAGCTACACTGTTTATAGTCGGTCATGTTTCCGGTCACTTTGCCCTGATTAAAAGCAGTGGTTCGCGCGTTCAGTTTTGCACAAATGCTGCCATCAATCCACGGTTTCTGGTTGGGGAATGTTTTAATAGGCGCTGTTGGTACGACGTCACCGATGCACTTGTTAATGAACTCGCACACCGAGTCAGCGTATTCGTCAATGTTGTTCGCAGCAATGCGGAACATATCCCAGTCCACGTGATCGAAGCAATCTTGAAGCGTGGAATCCGATTGGTCGGACCAGCGTTGAACAGACCTGAGGGCGGGAGCATCCTGTTTTAGCTTCTGTCTATAGGCTGGGAGCAACAAAATAGAGTTGTGGTCAGCTTTTCCAAAGGGAGGGCGGGGGAGGGCCTTATATGCGTCGCAGAAGTTAGAATAACAGTGGTCTAGGGTTTTGCTCGCCCTGGTAGCACAACCGATATGCTGATAGAATTTGGGGAGCCTTGTTTTCAGATTAGCCTTGTTAAAATCCCCAGCTACAATAAATGCAGCCTCAGGATATGTGGTTTCCAGTTTACATAGAGTCCAATGAAGTTCTTTCAGGGCCGTCGATGTGTCTGCTTGGGGGGGGGGATATACACGGCTGTGATTATAATTGAAGAGAATTCTCTTGGTAGATAATGCGGTCGGCATTTGATAGTGAGGAATTCTAAGTCAGGTGAACAAAATTACTTGAGTTCCTATATGTTTTTATGATCACACCACGTCTCGTTAATCATAAGGCATACACCCCCACCCTTCTTCTTACCAGAGAGATGCTTGTTTCTGTCGGCGCGATGCGTGAAGAAACCAGGTGGCTGTACCGACTCAGATAGCGTGTCTCGAGTGAGCCATGTTTCTGTGAAACAAAGAACGTTAAAGATCTCTCTCTGTGGGTCTAACCCCAAAAAGTTCTGGAAAACGGGAGAATAAACCCTCCTCCTCACAGCTGCCCATGTCCCTTAATGTTGATGATGTGGTTGTTACTGACAAGAAGCACATGGCTGAGCTCTTTAATCACCACTTCATTAAGTCAGGATTCCTATTTGACTCAGCCATGCCTCCTTGCCTGTCCAACATTTCCTCATCTCCCACCCCTTCTTTTGTGACTTTCCCCAATGCTTCTCCCTCCTTTCTTCTTTAAGGTTGCTACCCCTATCATCGCCAAGCCTATCTCTGACCTTTTTAACTTGTCTCTCCTTTCTGGGGAGGTTCCCATTGCTTGGAAGGCAGCCACAGTTCGTCCTTTATTTAAAGGAGGAGATAAAGCTGATCTTAACTGTTATAGGCCTATTTCTATTTTGCCCTGTTTATCAAAAGTGTTGGATAAACTTGTCAATAATCAACTGACTGGCTTCGTTGACGTCTATAGTATTCTCTCGGGTATGCAATCTGGTTTTCGCTCAGGTTATGGATGTGTCACTGCAACCTTAAAGGTCCTCAATGATGTCACCATTGCCCTTGATTCTAAGCAATGTTGTGCTGCCATTTTTATTGACTTGGCCAAAGCTTTTGATATGGTAGACCATTCCATTCTTGTGGGCAGGAGTATTGGTGTCTCCGAGGGGTCTTTGGCCTGGTTTGCTAACTAACTCTCTCAAAGAGTGTAGTGTATAAAGTCAGAAAATCTGCTCTCAGCCACTAAGGGAGTACCCCAAGGTTCGATCCTAGGCCGCACACTCATCAACAACATAGCTCAGGCAGTAGGAAGTTCTCTCATCCATTTATATGCAGATGATACAATCTTATACTCAGCTGGCCCCTCTCCGGATTTTGTGTTAAATACTCTACAATAAAGCTTTCTTAGTGTCCAACAAGCTTTCTCTACCTTTAACCTTGTTCTGAACACCTCCTAAACAAAGGTAATGCGGTTTGGTAAGAAGAATGCCCCTCTCCACACAGGTGTTATTACTACCTCTGACGGTTTAGAGCTTGAAGTAGTCACCTCATACAAGTACTTGGGAGTATGGCTAGACGATACACTGCCCTTCTCTCAGCACATATCAAAGCTGCAAGCTAAAGTTAAATCTAGACTTGGTTTCCTCTATCGTAATCGCTCCTCTTTCACCCCAACTGCCAAACTAACCCTGATTCAGATGACCATCCTTCCCATGCTAGATTACGGAGTGGCTGTTTTGTGTGATGTATTGTTGTTTCTACCTTTTTGCACTTTGTGCTGTTGTCTGTGCCCAATAATGTTTGTACTACTACCATGTTGTGTTGCTAACATGTTGTTATTATGTTGTGTTGCTGCCTTGCTATGTTGTCTTAGGTCTCTCTTTATGAAGTGTTGTGTTGTCTCTCTTGTCGTGATGTGTGCTTTGTCCTATATTTATATATATATATTTTAATCCCAGCCCCTGTCCCCGCAGGAGGCCATTTGCCTTTTGTTAAGGCCTCATTGTAAATAAGAATTTGTTCGTAACTGACTTGCCTAGTTAAATAATGCTAAAATAAATAAAAATAATAATCCATGCCTTCTGGGAATGTTTAAAAGTCCAAAAGTTATGGGTGGAGTTAGAAGTTTGGCTGTCAGTAGTATTAAAATCAACCAATGTTAGCCTTTAACCTCTCTGGGCTAGACAGCCAGTGGAATCCAGTGGCGCGTTATTCAAATACCTTAGAAATGCTATTACTTCAATTTCTCAAACATATGACTATTTTACAGCATTTTAAAGACAAGACTCTCGTTAATCTAACCACACTGTCCGATTTCAAAAAGGCTTTACAACGAAAGCAAAACATTAGATTATGTCAGCAGAGTACCCAGCCATAAATAATCAGACACCCATTTTTCAAGCTAGCATATAATGTCACATAAACCCAAACCACAGCTAAATGCAGCACTAACCTTTGATGATCTTCATCAGATGACAATCTTAGGACATTATGTTATACAATACATGCATGTCTGTTCAATCAAGTTCATATTTATATCAAAAACCAGCTTTTTACATTAGCATGTGACTAGCATGTGACTAGCATTCCCACCGAACACTTCCGATGAATTTACTAAATTACTCACGATAAACGTTCGCAAAAAACATAACAATTATTTTAAGAATTATAGATACAGAACTCCTATATGCACTCGCTATGTCCGATTTTAAAATAGCTTTTCGGTGAAAGCACATTTTGCAATATTCTGAGTAGATAGCCCGGCATCACAGGGCTAGCTATTTAGACACCCAGCAAGTTTAGCACTCACCAAAGTCAGATTTACTATAAGAAAAATGTTATTACCTTTGCTGTTCTTCGTCAGAATGCACTCCCAGGACTTCTACTTCAATAACAAATGTTGGTTTGGTCCCAAATAATCCATTGTTATATCCAAATAGTGGCGTTTTGTTCGTGCGTTCAAGACACTATCCGAAAGGGTAAATAAGTGTTACGCGCCCGACGCGTTTCGTGACAAAAAAATTCTAAATATTCCATTACCGTACTTCAAAGCATGTCAACCGCTGTTTAAAATAATTTTTATGCAATTTTTCTCATAAAAAAACGATAATATTCCGACCGGGAAAGGGTGTTTACGTTCAGAGAGAGAGAAAGTAAAAGCATGGGATCCCCTCGTGCACGAGCCTCAGTCTGATGGCCCTCTGATCGACCACCATCCAAACGCGCTAAAGTTTTTCAGCCAGCGGCTGGAATTACATCATTCAGCTTTTTCCCGGGTTCTGAGAGCCTATGGGAGCCGTAGGAAGTGTCACGTTACAGCAAAGATCCTAAATGTTCAATAAACAGAGACAAGAAGCCCAAGGAATGGTCAGAGAGGGTACTTCCTGTTTGGAATCTTCTCAGGTTTTTGCCTGCCATATGAGTTCTGTTATACTCACAGACACCATTCAAACAGTTTTAGAAACTTTAGGGTGTTTTCTATCCAAATCAAACAATTATATGCATATTCTAGTTTCTGGGCAGGAGTAGTAACCAGATTAAATCGGGTACGTTTTTTATCCAGCCGTGCAAATACTGCCCCCTATCCCCAACAGGTTAAATGCTTTATTATCCAAATTATCCTTGCACGAAACTGGTATATACTTTTATTTTCACAATTTTCTTTAACCAATTTTGTTCTTTAATGCAGGGCTTACTTTTTCCCCCTTCCACTTGATAAAGGTTCCAATTGATAAAGTCATTTCTAATTATTTATTATATATATATATAGGCCCTTTTAATTTTGTCTGGCTTGCCATTCCAAATAAAATAGAATATTTTTGCTCATATAATTTAAACAGGTTGCTGGGTCTAGGCAAAACCATCAGCAAATAGGTAAACTGTGATCTGACTAAAGAGTTAATCCGGGTGATTTTTTTCCCACAAGTAGACAGGTATTTTCATCAAGTCCACAAACAGGAGGTGGAGTTCCAGAGCTCACAGGTGTGCCTGGCACAGATTGTGACTCCATCTCGTTCCTCGCCCTCTTCAACGCGTCATTCTCCACCTGACTCTCCGCCAATGACCTGACTCTCCACCAACACCATCTGGCTCTGGAACAATGCATCAGCTGATTCATTTGACAATCACGGCTAAAGTGATTTAATTAAGGATTTCAGTTCGGAAAGTGCAGCTCTGTACAACGGGACCGGTCGAGAGCACTGTAGGCCTAAGTTACTAAGTGACTGCAAGTGACGAGCAAAATAATCCTAACATTTCCAAATAAAAATCTGATTGACTTATCAAGACCAGTCTCCATGCTCTGTCATTCAGTAATAATAATGATAATAATAATAATCGTTGCACAACAGCCTGGCTCTCGGAACTGAATAAGAGGCAGCTTCTATCATCAATATAATCATTCATTCAGAAGGTTAAACCCATAGGTTTAAGGCCTGCAGTAGGTTATAATAAACGGAAATTGCATGTCAATTCATAAACCATGTGCCATGGAATTGGTACATCGAAAATCTCTTCCCAACTATTTTGTTATCTATATAGCACATCTGTCCATTTTTTGGTCTTTAAATTAAACTGGTATATATTTTTATTTATCACCATTTTAATCACCATTAATGCAGGGCCGGCAGACAAGTTCCTTACTTTTCCCCCTGTTTTTAGAGGGAGAGAAACTAAAAGCCCACCACTTGAAAATCGTCAGTACACATGTCAAGTGAAATTCCCCCATTGTATTTACCCAAGTTCTCTCAACCTCTTCAGGATCGGTGGGTCCCCCATGAGATGATGAGCTAACGTAGACTAATGCGATTAGCATGAGGTTGTAAGTAACAAGAAAATTTCCCAGGACATAGACAAATCTGATATTGGCAGAAAGTTAAAATTCTTGTTAATCTAACTGCACTGTCCAATTTACAGTAGCTATTACAGTGAAATAATTCATTGGTATTATTTGTTTGAGGAGAGTGCACAGTTATGATCTTGGAAAGGTATTAATAAACCAATTAGGTACATTTGGGCAGTCTTGATACAACATTTTGAACATAAATGCAGTGGTTCATTGGATCAGTCCAAAACTTTGCACATACACTGCTGCCATCTATTGGCCAACATCTAAATTGCGCCTGGAATTGAATAATACATTATGGCCTTTCTCTTGAATTTAAAAGAAGGTACAAAAACATACAAAAAAAACAGTTGTTTTTTTCTTTGTATTTTCTTTTACCAAATCTAATGTGTTATGTTATCCTACATTCAGTTCACATTTCCACAAACTTCAAAGTGTATCCTTTCAAATGGTATCAAGAATATGCATATCCTTGCTTCAATGCCTGAGCTACAGGCAATTCGTTTTGGTATGTCATTTTAGGCGAAAATGGAATAAAAGGGTCCGATCTTTTACAGGATCGGTGTCCCTATACCGGAACGGTTGTTGCTAATGTGAGCTAATGTGACTAGAATGACGTAAGTAACATCCAACTTTCCATGACACAGACATGTTGGCTGTTACTTACAACGTTATTCTAGTCACATTAGCGCACGTTAGCAACAACCGTGGCAGCAGGTATCCTAGTGGTTAGAGTGTTGGGCCAGTAAATGAAAGGTTGCTGGATCAAATCCCCATGCTGACAAGGTAAAAATATGTTGTTCTGCCCCTGGGCAAGGCAGTTACCCGGGCACCGAAGATGTGGATTTCAACTATGGCAGCCCCCTGCACCTCTCTGATTCAGAGGGGTTGGGTTTAATGCAGGAGACACATTTCAGTTGAATGCATTCAGTTGTAACTAACTGACTACATATCTCCGTTTCCCTTATATGGGCAGAAAGCTTAAATTCTTGTTAAACTGAAGTGTTCAATTTACAGTAGGTATTACAATGAAAAATACCATGCCATTGTTTGAGGAGAGTGCACAACAACAACTTTTATCACGACAACTGGTTTGATACGTTCACCTCTGATAATGTACTTACATTCAGTAATCTTGCTCTGATTTGTCATCCTGAGGGTCCCAGAGATAAAATGTAGCATAGTTTTGTTTGATAAAATCTATTTTTATATTCAAATGTGGGGACTGTGTTCGGATTTTTCGTTATTTAGCCCTCCGAAAAGGCTCACCAGGAAGCACACAATGTCATGACATTGTGTGCTTCCTGGTGAGCCTTTTCGGAGGGCTAAATAACGAAAAATCCAAACAGTCATAAACCACAGTTCTCCTTTACATGGATAATGCAAGGGCTAGAACATTCGTCACGAGACTAACTTCTGATAAGCAAACAGTCCACCCATAAAGCTGTCTGCTCATCTGCTGACTTACTAGGCAAATCATTAATGAGTGAAAGCCAAGAAAAGGATAGAGTCTACAGTTAAAGGACTACTTAAAACCCAGTTGGCAGAAAACACTTGAGCTTGAGTTAAACGCTAGAAAAGTTGGCAAGATGGCAGCATCAGAGGAGGAGCTGGAGAGGCTAAAACAGAAGCGGTCAGCAGCCCAGACTGCGTTCACTAGAAGAGCCAATTACCTCACCTCCAGAGCTAGTGCACTGGGGGAAAGTGAAATGAGAAGTGAGTGGAGGAACTTTAAAGTGGATCACTACAGAGTCAGAGATGCAGGGTTTGAGTATGCCACGGCCCTGAGAGAAGTGGACGATGATGAAGCCAAAAAGAAGGCGGAAAACATTGACGGAAAAACAGCAGAATGTGACTGTAAGTTTGATGAAACTGAACAAATCATCCTGATCAGCTTCTGGACAAGGTTCACTGAGGCGGAAATTACCACCCTCCATGAAGATGTTGGATCAGCCATGGACCAGGAGGAATGTGAATTAATTCATAGGAACCTGGAACGGGAGGTCTACAACTTCGAACGAGGATTGGATGAGTGGAAAGATTTGATCCCTCGGTCCAAGGCAACAGAGTCAAAGGACCAGATCCGGAAAAGTATCTATGCTCAAAAGATGACTGTCAGAAAGAGGGCTCTTCAGACCACAATTACTTGCTCTGTCCAAAGTCACAGATCAAGAAGAAAGAGGAAAAGAGCGGAGAGCAGAGCAATGCAAAATTGGGGAAAAGGGGGCTTGGACTAACCAACAAACAGGAGGAGCTCCTTGCCAAACTTTCTCCAGAGCTGCGAGCAGAGTTCAAAGAAGCCTTTTCAAATAAGATCACGACAAAAGTGTGTGCTAGCATTGGTTGTGAGCCAAAAGAGTGCCCTGTCATAATGATGCTGTTGGACGTGACGACAAACTCTGGCCAGCTAGTCGGTACGTTGATTGATCTCGCTTCAGATACTAATTATATCTCTAATAAAGCAGCAGAGCGTCTCAAGCTAAATGGTGAGAACATTAAGTTGATTGTCCAAGGTGTTGGAGGGATGGAGAAAACCATTACTACCATGAAGTATACCCTGAGGCTGAGAGTAAAAACTCCCAGAGGTACAATAGCAGAGCACAAACTCCTCTGTTACGGCTTGGAAGATGTTGCGAAGGTGAACCAAGCTGTCACGCCACAGCAACTGCAGAAGTTCTTTCCAAATGTTCAACTCAAGGACTTGGTCTGGCCCGAAAAGATCGGCCTGTTGATTAGCCACAGAGAGGGTCGCCTTGTCCCACAGCCAGTCAGAGTAGTTGGAGACCTCGTCTTCTGGGATGGTCCCCTTGGGAAGACTGTTGGTGGAACGCATCCTGACCTCTTTGAAGTGATAGACCTAGCAGTGCACAGGTCTGAAACACATTTCGCTAGGTCAATGAGAACAGCTTCAAGGGCGTACAAAGAGATTCTCGCGAAGACGGGAGGACCCAGTGGCGTTTCGGTGGAAGAAGACAACGCAATCCTCCGACACAATGCAACTACCAACAAATACGTTTTTGAATGGTTCAAGTGAGACAGTATTGGCGCCGCCTGTGATCCTCAGTGTGGTGGCTGCAGATGCGGTAGATGCCCCCCTGGAGGCAAGGAAATTACCCTAGGAGAGGAAAGAGACTTGGAGAAAATAAAGGAATGTCTCACCTACTTGCAAGCTGACAAGCACAGCGAATCCCCTCACTGGGACGCAGCTTACCCATGGAAAGGAGACCCCACAACGCAGCCTGAAAATCGACGTGCAGTGGAAGCGACCTTTTTAAACCCTGAGAAACGACTGGAGATGGAGCCGGAATGGAAGGCTGCGGACAGAGAGCAAATCCACGATATGGTCTCAAGAGGGGCTGCCGTTAAAGTCACCCAGGAGGAAATCGATAGCTGGAAGGGACCTAAGTGGTATATCAGTCATTTAGTTGCTCCTAATCCTCACTCAACCACTACCCCTGTAAGAATTGTCTGGAACAGTAGCCAAGAACTCATGGGAATAAGTTTAAATGACCTACTGTACAAGACCTACTGTACAAGGGGCGTGCTTCTGAGATTCAGGACTGGGTTGTACGCCGCCCTGGGCGATGTGAAAAAAAATGTACAACTCTGTCTGGCTAGAAGACAAAGAAGTACACCTCCATCGATTCCTCTGGAGAGACAATCCTGAGGTGATCGAAGTCTTTGCTGTCGTCAGGGTCAACATTGGCGATAAACCTGCTGGTTGTATCGCCCAGGTGGCAATGACAGAAACAGCCAACCTGCCCCAGTTTGCAGCCATGGTTGAGGAGCGCAGAGTTGTGGTAGAAGATAGTTATGTGGATGACATCTTGACGTCCCACAATGACTTGCAGATACTGGAGAAAATCACCAAAGGAGTGGAAAAGATCTTAAAGGCTGGAGGCTTCTCCCTTAAGCCATGGGTCTTATCAAGCCGAAGTGGGAGGTCCGCAACCACAACTGATGCCAGTATCAGTAAGACAACTGTGAGTGTGCCCAAAACGCTGGTGTTACCCAACCAGATGCTGGACGAAGAGAGCAAAGCACTTGGAGTCGGCGATGCGGACATAACAACCTGCATGGGTCTTCCTGCTCCCATGGTTCCCAGGGCCCGGAGAAAGGACTCTACCATGCACACGAAAATCGTCATTCGCAGGGATGTGCGGAGGTTGGTGATCTTGATTCCTGCTGAAGACCAATAGGAGGAAAGGTGGTGGATAGGAGCCTAAACATGTTTGTTTGTAAATGCCTAGAAAGACTGGACTTTAGTTTGAAATTCTCACTGAGAGACTCAAAAGACTGTGCCCTCCTTGGATCTTCGATCAGTCGGCCAAGTGGGAGGTGTTAAGACTTCTAGCTCACTCAGGAAAATAAATTAAAAAAAATATATATAAATAGATAAAAGAGAAGCAAATGGGTTTGATGTGTTTACTTAAATGGGGAACGAATGATTTCTTAAAGTTTCTTAGATGCTCAGATATGTTACGTTATGTGCGCATGCGCAGCTTCACTAGGACTTAAATTACAGCACCTGGTCATCACTTGACCGCAGACAATCATCAGGAGCACACAGCCCGTTGGTATGTAACTGCGAACTACTCAGTCTAGCATTAATGTTTAAGTCACTTATATGTTTGTGGACAGAACGTTTACCTCACAGTGTCGGTGTTAGTTGGCCCGGGAGTAACTTGTAGCTCGCTGGGTGCGGTAGCTCAGCGACCCAGATGCTATATAGCATTAGGCTATTATTCTCAGACATTTGCATTGTGCTGATTGTTCGGAGCACTCTGCTGGTTTCTGGTGGCAGTGGTGATAGCGATGGTTTGGTTCGGCGATCCATGGTGGAGTGCCGCATTATGTTGCGTTTGTGCGTGTGTAAATCCTTTGGACAAGACATGTGGTGGCATGGGTTCTGTGTCCTGTGACAGTGTCCATAACAACCTGTGACGGCAGAGTCACTGTGCGCATGCTCCTCTGGCGCTGGGCATTCTGGGTGATGTAGTCGGTGCTGTTTTAAGCCAGATTTGCCACATCTTTGATGGTGTTGCAGGATGTTTGATTTTCATTATTTACATTATTATTATATTACTTGAATAATATATTATATAATATATCTGAATAATATATTGTCATTATTTGTTTGTTGTATTTCAGGTTTATGACCTGTGGTCATTTGATTTAAATAAAATTAAGGACAAAACACGAGTCATGACATTGTGTGCTTCCTGGTGAGCCTTTTCGGAGGTCTAAATAACGAAAATCCGAACAGACTGGGTTCTACAGTTTGAACCCTTGCTGCATGGAGGAGGAGGTGTGATAGTGTGGGGGTGCTTTGCTGGTGACATTGTCAGTTATTTATTTAGAATTCAAGGCATACTTAACCAGCATAGCTACCACAGCATTCTGCAGCAATACGCACTCCTATCGGGTTTGCGCTTAGTGTGACACATTTTTTTTTCAACAGGACAATGACCCAACACACCTCCAGGCTGTGTAAGGTTCTATTTGACCAAGAAGGAGAGTGATGGAGTACTGCATCAGATGACCTGGCCTCCACAATCACCCGACCTCAACCCAACTGAGATGGTTTGGGATGAGTTGGACCGCAGAGTGAAGGAAAAGCAGCCAACAAGTGCTCAGCATATGTGGGAACTCCTTCAAGACTGTTGGAAAAGCATTCCAGGTGAAGATGGTTGAGAGAATGCCAAGAGAATGCTTTGAAGACTCTAAATTAAAAACATATTTAGATTTGTTTAACACTTTTTTGGTTACCACACATCCATATCTGTTATTTCATAGCTTTGATGTCTTCACTATTATTCGACAATGTAGAAAATAGTATAAATAAAGAAAAGCCTTGAATAAGTAGGTGTGTCCAAACTTTTGACTGGTAATGTATGTAGCATTTTGGAATGAAACTCTACATGTGTTGACACTGGTATTGTGCTGGAGATGAAGTTGAAAAGTGGTGGAGTTTCCCTTTACATTCAAAGCCAGGACACTGTCGTGGTCCTTGAGGAGAGGATCAGTGCACTATCTGTCTACTCTCACACACATTACACTTTCCCTATGTGCCTCCCCTTTGTGTCTGAGCCACTTCCAGCTCACTGAAGTTGAGATTTAATCACATTTACCCAGCATCCCTATGGCAGGTCCCTGTGTCTCATCAACTGCCCCTCACTGGGTCCCCCATTGCATTGTGGGAATTGCCCTCACCGCTTGCCATCGCCACCACACACTCTGTTTTTGTTCATTCCTGCTGTGCGATGACAACCAAAGAAGTTTTCAATGATTCATGTCTGCCCCCATTTTAAAGTGAGTGGATTTTGGACAGGGACTAGATCTTGCATAACATAGGGTTATTAATGCTTTAGGATGTTGTTTCTGTTTGCATGTTTCTTTGCAGCCATTTTGGGAGTAGATTTCTTTTTAATATATTTTCTCTCACTTTTCTTATCTGCCTTCCTTTCAGCTACATCCACTTCTGGTCCAATTGGCCTTGTGATCTTATTATGTATCACAACATCCCCTTTGGCACCTCCCTTGTTGTGAAGTGTCTCATAAACAGTTATATTTTTTATATTTTTTTAACCTTTATTTAACTAGGCAAGTCAGTTAAGAACAAATTATTATTTACAATGACCGGGGAACAGTGGGTTAACTGCCTTGTTCAGGGGCAGAACAACAGATTTTTACCTTGTCAGCTCGGGGATTCGATTCAGCAACCTTTCAGTTACTGGCCAAACACTCTAACAACTAGGCTACCTGCCGTCCCTAGTGATTCCCACTGCACTGTGGGAATCGGCTACTCACCACCACACGCTCCGTGCCTCTGGCTCTGGAGCCTCTGGCTCTGCATCCCAAATGGCACAATATTCCATATACAGTGCACTACTTTTGACCAGATCCGTATGGCCCTTGGTCATGTAAGTCGCTCTGGATAAGAGCGTCTGCTGAATGACTAAAATGTAAATGTGGAAAGTAGTGCAATATGTAGGGAACAGGGTGCCATTATGGACAGAGTAAATGTCATGAAATAAAAACAGTGTGCCTCGCAGTTCATTAAGCACCAACTGAATAAAACAGACACAGAGAGGGACTACCGGGACCTTCTATAAAGTCACTATTGATTCAAATTTAAGACATACAGTGCCTTCAGAAACCAGTTTGAGCTTTTCCACATTTTGTGCTACAAAGTGGGATTAAATTATACATTCTTGTCAATAATCTATACAAAATAGTCTGTCAAAGTGGAAGAAAAAATACAATAATTGTATGAAAATATTTTATGAAAAATAAAACAATAATAGACTACATGGGCAAAAAGTATGTGGAGACCTGCTCGTCGAACATCTCATTCCAAAGTCATGGGCATTAATATGGAGTTGGTTCCCCCTTTGTTGCTACAACAGCCTCCACTCTTCTGGGAAGGCTTTCCACTAGATGTTGGAACATTGCTGCAGGGACTTCATTCAGCCAAGAGCATTAGTGAGGTCGGACATTGACGTTGGGAAATTAGGCCTGGCTCGCAGTCGGTGTTCCAATTCATCCCAAAGGTGTTCAATGGGATTGAGGTCAGGGCTCTGTGCAAGCCAGTCAAGTTCTTCCACACCGATCTCGATAAACCATTTATGTATGGACCTCGCTTTGTGCACAGGGGCATTGTCATGCTGAAACAGGAAAGGTCTTTCCCCAAACTGTTGCCACAAAGTTGGAAGCACAAAACAGTCTAGAATGTATGTATCATCAAGATTCCCTTCACTGGAACTAAGGGGACTAGCCCGAAACATGAAAAACAGCCTCAGACCATTATTCCTCCTCCACCAAACTTTACAGTTGGCACTATGCATTGAGGCAGGTATCGTTCTCCTGGCATCCGCCAAACAGAGATTTGTCCATCGGACTGCCAGATGGTGAGGAGTGATTCATCACTCCACTGCTCAAGAGTCCAATGGCAGCGAGCTTTACACCAGTCCAGCCAACGCTTGACATTCTCCATTGGTGATCTTAGGCTTGTGTGCAGCTGTTCGGCCGTGCAAACCCATTTTATTAAGCTCCCGACAAACAGTTATTGTGTTGACATTGCTTCCAGAGGCGGTTTTGAACTCGGTAGTGAGTGTTGCAACCGAGGACAAAAGGACAATTTTGTGATATCCAATTGGTAGTTACAGTCTTGTCCCATCGCTCCAACGGACTCGGGAGGCGAAGGTTGAGAGCCATGTGTTCTCTGAAACACGAACTTGCCAAGCTGCACTGCTTCTTTACACACTGCTCGCTTAACCAGAAGCCAGCTGCACCAATGGGTCAGATGAAACACAGTCCAGCTGGCAATCGACGTCAGCGTGCAGGTGCCCGACCCACCGCAAGGAGTCGCTAGAGCGTGATGGGACAAGGAAATCCCGGCTCGCCATACACTCCCCTGACCCGGACAACACTGGGCCAATTGTGCGCCGCCTCATGGGTCTCCCGGTCACAGCCGGCTGTGACACAGCCTGGGATCAAACCTGGGTCTGTAGTGACGCCTCAAGCACTGCGCTGCAATGCCTTAGACCGCTGTGCCACTCAGGAGGCCTCAGGACAGATGATTCTTAGCACGCTCTTCAGCACTCTGCGGTCTTGTTCTGTGAGTTTGTGTGGCCTACCACTTCGCGGTAGAGCAGTTGTTGTTCCTAGATGTTTCCACTTCACAATAACAGCACTTACAGTTGACCCGGGGCAGCTCTAGCAGGGCAGACATTTGACAAACTGACTTGTTGGAAAGGTGGCATCCTATAACGGTGCCACGTTGAAAGTTACTGAGCTCTTTAGTATGGGCCATTCTACTGCCAATGTTTGTCTATGGAGATTGCATGGCTGTGTGCTCTATTTTATACACCTGGTGGCTCAAATAGCCGAATCCACTAATTTGAAGGGGTGTCCACTAACTTTTGACCATGTAGTGTATATCTTGATTAGATAAGTATTCAACTCACTGAGTCAATACATGTTAAAATCAGCTTTGGCAGCGATTACAGCTCTGAGTCTCCCTGGGTGAGTCTCTAAGAGCTTTCCACACTTGGATTGTGCAACATTTGCTTATTATTATTTTTTAAATGATTCAAGGCCTGTCAAATTGGTTGTTGATCATTGGAAGATCTTGCCATAGATTTTCAAGCAGATTTAAGTCAAAACTGTAACTCGGCCACTCGGGAACATGTCACTGTCTTCTTGGTAAGCAACTCCAATGTATAATGAATCTCCCAGAGTCTAGTGGAAAGCAGACTGAACCAGGTTTTCCACTAAGATTTTGTCTGTTCTTTGCCAGTTTATTTTTTATCCTGAAAAGCTCCCCAATCCTTAACGAGTACAAGAATACCCATAACATGATGCAGCCACCACTATGCTCTAAAATATGGAGAGTGGTACTCAGTAATGTGTTATGTTTACGGCAAATCCAATACCACACTTTGTATTCAGAACAAAAAGTGAATTGCTTTGTCAAATGATTTTGCAGTATTACTTTAGTTCCTTGTTGCTAATAGGTTGCATGTTTTGGAATATATTTATTCTGTACATGCTTCCTTCTTTTCACTCTGTCAATTAGGTTAGTATTGTGGAGTAACTCCAATGTTGTTGATCCATCCTCAGTTGTCTCCTATCACAGCCATTAAACTCTGTAACTGTTTTAAAGTCACCATTGGCCTCATGGTGAAATCCCTGAATGGTTTCCTTCCTCTCCAGCAACTGAGTTAGGAAGGATGCCTGTATCTTTTTAGTGACTGGGTGTATCGATACACCATCCAAAGTGTAATTAATAACTTCACCATGCTCAAAGGCATATTCAATGTTTGTTTTGTTTTTTTACCCATCAACTAATAGGTGCCCTTCTATGCAAGGCATTGGAAAACCTTCCTGGTCTTTGTGGTTGAAACCTTTTTGAAATTCACTGCTCGACTGAGGGACCTTATAGATACATGTATTTGTGAGGTACAGATATGAGGAAGTCATTCAAAAATCATGTTAAACACTATTATTGCACACAGAATGAGTCTTTGGAACTTTTTATGTGATTTGTTAAGCAAATGTTAAGATTGTTTTTACTTCTGAACTTATTTAGGCCTGCCATAACAAAGGCTTTGAATACTTACGACTCAAGACATTTCAGCTTTTCAGTTTTAATTAATTAGCAAAAATCTGGAAAAACATAATTCCACTTTAAAATAATTAGGTTTAGGCCAGTGACAAAAAAATCTCAATTTAATCAATTTTAAATTCTGGTTGTAGCACAACAGGGTGTGAATACTTTCTGAAGGTACTGTACATTTCTAATTTGTTTGCACCTACTTGTATGGCTCAAAGATAACTACAGTCCACTGCAGGAACCCAGGGCTCCAGCTCAGAAAAGTTGACCTAGCGTACAGTACTGTGCGTGTACAGCTCAGTCCAATGCCTAAGAGGGAACCAGTCATCTGATATCTCTTCCACACTATAAACTGACTATGCTGATCCTGTGATCCCCAGTGTTCCCTTCTCATCCATCCTAGGGTTGTTTTTATCTTTCCCAGCATTGATTTTCTCCAGCGCAGCCCAATGTGCTCTGGCCTTTCAGTCTCCACTGGACCTAACCAAGGATGGCATGCTTGTGCCATACAGCCCTTGCTCACACATACATCTAAGCACACACACAGTCCTCCTCCCCAGAGAACTAGCCCCTAGGCCCCCATGGTCTTCATTTATCCTGCTATGCAAGTGTTGTTGTCTTCAAGCACCTCTTCCTCACTCAGGGGGAGGTTGTTTACAGTATCATGATTGATAGGAAGTCAGGACTGTCCAAGCTCTTCCTATGCAGTGTCCCCTGGTTGGCATGCTTAACATTTCTTGCCCAAAACATCTCTGAAAAGGATTTTGTAGCTCAATAACTTTGTTTGAAATGACTTTGACATGAATGATTGGGCATGATATTTAAAGCCCTATGTTTCAGAGGGTTAACCATGCAGGTTAAGTTTATTAAGTAGCAGTTCTCATAGTAATGTGCAAGATAAGTAACAAACCGATTTCACAATTTGCTCTTCGTCACATTAGTTACATTTTTTACAAATACTGGTCTGATGGATATGATCTGTTTGCTGCCGTAGCCCACATTTCCTCGAGATATCATTTTTTGTAAATAATTACTCATACTTATAAATTAAACTGGGCCTAGCAAATTAAGTCCTCCCACGCATTATTTTAACTAGCAGTGACTGTGGGCCAAGTTCCCCTACTCAGTCTTAAAGGGATTGTTCATCGATTTGACATATTTGTTTGGCTACCTTAACAAAATCGAAGTATAGATTGCAGTCACTCCCTGTCCATAAACTGCCTTTAAGGTAAGGAAACAAATATCTATATACGTAAATTCACTGAAATGTCCCTTTAAAATAATGAAACAAGTCACAACAAAAACAAATTATTCAATATCTACTTGCAGTCCCTGTGGAGTTTTGCTTGCATGCTTCAGCAGACTATAATGTGGGTAATTGGACACACACTTGTCCTGCTGTCATGTCAAGATTCATCCGCTGGTCAAGAAATGCCCTTCTGAGCTACTGACTCACTGACTCAGACTGTAGGCTCAGTGGAGATGAATTGAGCATTTAAAGTGAGTGCGTAAATGCCGAATTGGGGGCTTTTGGATTAAATATTTAACACACTATATGAGTGACTAATGTTTCTCAACATCCTTTAATGATATTTCTCTATCCTCTGTGAAGTCGAATGTCTCTAGTCTCAACATCCTTTTCAGTTGTGTTCATGTGCCTGTAGGGGTTCTATGCTTCCCTTTCATTTATTTAATTTCTGTGGTTGTGTCTGCATTCCAAATAGTCAGCTGATTGGGTATGCGGAAATAATTGATGTTACATGGATAAGAGGTATACAGCTAATACATTATGCTCCATTTACCACACAGCACGTGTTTATTTCACCTGGTTGCATAAAAGACAGGGAAACATGTGTAGTGTAAGAAATGCAGAATGTGTTTTTAAAGGGACAATCTGTGATTCCAAAAATGTATGTACCAATCCCAGGTTGTACCTCTTAAGGGGCAGTCTGCAGTTCGAAATATAACAAAGCGACACCCTGCCACTGATTTGGTAAACAGCTGAGGGGTAGGGCTGGAGAAATGTAACGATTCTCAAACTCATGGACAGAGCTATAGACACACGGACTGACCATCCATAATATCAGATGTATAGTTTTAACCATGTTTTGAGGCTATACAGTATTTGTTTACATTTACATTGTTGGAGTAAAACAAGCTTATATTTTGAGTTCTGATGGGGTACGACAGTTGAACTAAGCTCATGAGGCATCTATAAGTTACAGTATATTCTTCAATAATCAATGGGTATATATATCATTAATTTAAAAGTCTAAATGGATGTAGCAACTGCAGATTGCCCCTTTAAGTCTTGAATTTCTAATGTGAAAGTACAGAAGTACAGAATTCCACTGAGCACCATACTGTACATTACTGGACAAGTACAGTCCAATTTTACAGTCCAAGTCCTTCAGCAGTCATCTAAAATAACACCCAAAAAGGAAAAGAAAATGGCCTACAGAGAGAGTCACCGAGTAAAATACCAGTAAAAGGAAAAATTCTATTTTTACCACTGCCTAAAAAAATCTTACCGCTCTGGGTTTTTACCAGAGTGATATAATGGAATAATGGAAGCATGCGATGACATGGTTGCTACATAGTTGTCTGTTGTTACAGCTGTAACTTCCATCAGAGAAAGCTCTTTGAGGATGACTGGAGGGCCTGTCTCCCCCAGGGCTACGCTTCAGGCTTGCCCGCCTTTGAACATCGACATCTCAGAGTGGAACCTGAAATGAACAAAGATTTTACAACAGCGAGAACAACGACGCAGCTGCATACACGCAGACATGGCCTCCACCACTCAACAAGCATAAGCGAAATGATGAAACGATGACTTACTGAAGCAGTGTTCTCCACTTCACAATTCTGATCTTAGAAAGCTGTAGATAGAATGTTGTGCATTCTTTTGTTCCAGCTCAACATTAAATCACCTAGTTTAATGACTCCGCTAATCCACTAATCATGGTCTTGGTGATTAGTTGATGAGACGAATCAGGTGTGTTGGTGCTGGGTCGAGACTAAAGCCCACACATACTGCAGCCCTCCATGAATAGGGCTGAAGGACACTGACTTAAAGGGACAATACACTCCAAAATCAAACTTTGTCAAAAGTAGTCTAATGTCAAGATGAGTTCATGTCCTAGGAGATCTGTTTTGAATTTAATATAATTTATTTTGGGCAACGGACATACAGAACAAAATGCACAGTGTGGACCCAGAGGATATCACTTGAAAGTATTAATTAAAACGCTTGTTTCCAAAATGGTCCTCGATGGTAGATCCAGCTCTATGCCACAATCCAAATTGAATGAATAAGGTATGTAATTGGATTGTAACCATGTAATTTCCACATTTGCAGTGCTTATCTTTTCCATTCATCTAGAACCTAAAAGGGTTCTTTGGCTGTCCCCATAGGATAACCCTTTCAAGAACCCTTTTTGGTTCTATGTTGGCGGACAGCTGAAGAACCATTATGAAACCGAGCGCTGCAAAACAAATGTACACATACATGTTATTCAATCACTGCACCCACATTGCTCGCAAGCATCAACGAGCGTCTGCGTAGCCAGGCGCTAAAATATAACTTGGTTTTATTTGTGACTCTTGACACACTTCAAGTCCTGCCTCTCCCATCTCCTCATTGGTTTTTAGGAGCATATACCCATGTGGGAGATTGAAAGATGAACTGAGGTCCAGTCCAGTAGGTAGTGGTAATGTACCATAAAGTTGGTTGCCAACTGCCATATAAAGTCCAAAGAAGAAGAAGAAGAAGCCTGTAAGAGGAGCGATTACTAGAAACAAACGTTTTTCGTTTTATCTGTGGATTAACTGTCGGAGTAGAGGACCTTGTACATTTCAGGTAAAAT